>NW_015657957.1:160780-195772 GCF_001515625.1 Sinocyclocheilus rhinocerous | reverse complement strand
TGAGACTAAAATTGAATTATTTGGCCTCAACACCAAATGATATGTCTGGTGGAAATCCAATATCCAAATAACAGCATTCCTCCAGTAAAGCATGGAGGTGGTAATATCCTGTTATGGGCTGTTTCTCTGCAGCAGGGACTGGAGCACTTGTCAGGACAGAAGGAAAAATGGATGGGGCAAAATACCATCAAATTCTTGAAGAAAATCTGCTGCCCTCTGCCAGAAAGTTGTCAATGGGAAGAAGGTTTACCTTCCAACAGTGATTCTTTTCTATACCCATTGTATATAGATATGTTTCAAAACTCACAATTTAAAGTGAGTAAAACACTTTAAAGTGTTTTACTCCAAATCATGCAACCCAAGTTTAGGCAACAGGGCAGAGGTCCCTCACCTCCATAGCCTGAGCAAGACGCTCCTCTAGTGCCATGTAAGTAAGGAGCTGGGAATGATCCACGTAAGAGATTGCTTGAGCCATCCCAAAACCATCACCAAATTCATCCAGGAACCTGAAAAACAAAGGCCTTTAAAATACAGCCTCTCTCTTAGTAGGCGTGTCATGTTGCATCTAACACATCAAAATAGTTCTTATTGTAATATATGATAGTAAATACATTTCATCAACATTTTAAATATTTTTGGCTTTTATCTGTGGGGTGAATCTCATGAACACATGGCATGTTTTACCCAAAAATCCTGATTTATTTTTATTTTTTATAAAGAAATGCAGCCTATTTTTTTAGAGCAGTGATATTTTTATGACAAGCACATTTTCCTTTCAAATTCTCATTATTATAATGCGTAATTGGTGAAAGGTAAAAGATGATCTCATTTGATTTTCAGAAGATGATTGTATTACAGTAAAAAAAAAAAAAAAAAAAGGCTTTATTATTAGTTGAATCTGCATAAATTTAAATGAGTACAATAAAAACTACCATGAATGAATAAGACGGAGAATGATTTTCTTGAATTACGGCAATGAGAATGAAAATAAATAAAATATCAAGTAAAATATTTTCAAGTAAAATCGCTCTTTTTTTTTTTTTATAGGGTTTTATAGGGACATGTTCCTGACATGTTTCATGAGATTTACTCTGTAAGAGTTAAAGGATATCATGACATTACATTATTGTTTTTATTATTTGATCTATAAGGTTTATTGACCTCCATTCTGTGTCCAGGTCTTCACTCATGCTGGAATCATCCTCCAGGTTATTGTTGCCATCCAGAATAAAGAGTCCAGGGTGCACAAACTGACTGACACCATCAGGATCTTCATCACTGCTGCTGCCCGAGTCCTCATTATACATGAGCCAGGGGATCTCGCCCTCCTCCAGAGGGGTCTGCTCCCTGAAGAACACCACACACAGACACAGAAGAAAAAACAGGTTCATGTAGTTAATAAGGATTTTAAATATTTAAATTAATCTGACATTGCATTTCAATCTGTTCCTGGTGACCAAAGATGTCGGAATAATAGCAGTAGCACGTGTCTGTGTTCCATATGTACACCACGGCTGTAGACAGACTCATTTGTCAGTAAATGATGGGAAAAATTCTAATGGCCAATTTATTAATCAAGTCCAGATAAGTGGCCTACCCAGACAACATTTTATTTGTGCCATATGTGCGTGACCCTAGTTAACTCAATACATGCCCATGATGCCCAAAAATGTGATCAGTAAGGCAGCTCACTGAGCTTTCATAACTACTGCTATTAAAACTAACATACCGAGTAATGAGTATGATTAGGTTTACAGGGGAAAAGCCACAAAAATATACAAGACAGTTGCAGAGAGACAAGAAGTGATAGGGAGAGGGAATGCACATAGTCTTCAATATCAAAATAAGTCAAAACTTGGCGTAAAAAAAAAACAACAATTTAAAAATACTTTTGTCAATGGGATGTGAGCGGAGTAATAATGTTATCCAAAGTATTATTAAAGTGTTTAGAGCAGGGGTGTCCAAACTCGGTCCTGGAGAGCCGGTGTCCTGCTGAGTTTAGCTCCAACTGGCCTCAACACACCTGCCTGGAAGTTTCTAGCATGCTTAGCAAGATCATGATTAGCTGGTTCAGGTGTGTTTGATTAGGAGCTAAACTCTGCAGGACACCGGCCCTCAAGGACCGAGTTTGGACACCACTGGTTTTGAGTTTGTTAGAGGATGTGTGCTTACTCTAATGCGAGGTTGAGAGAAGGCACTTCCTCCAGACTGCTGCCAGGCGGCTCATCCATGCCAGGCAGCGTCTCCCAGCTTTCCTCACTTGTGCACCTCTCCTTCTCCAGCCCAGAGTCAGATGTCCACGAGGCCGACCACTCGCCCTCACTGAATTCTGAGCTGCTGCTTAGAACACAGAGCAGGTTACACGCACAAACACACGTGAGCCCACCTCGTAAAAGTCAATCTAATCCTCTTAACTGAAGATCCTTAGCATGCGGAATGAGCACCCACTGAGAGCACCTTTGGCACCTCGCTCATTTCCTGCTGAGTGTATACCTTATCAAGCATTCACAGTAAACGCCCAAGCTCATCCTTGACTTCAATTATGAGGATTTTTATTTAATTATTATTTTTTTTAAATGGGCTATCAAATAGAGCTTGAAACTCAGTTAAAATTTAGTTCTTTTTTAACAAAGGTTCCATGAAAAGAGGGGCTTAACCTTCCGAAAATGAGGTTTGACCACCTGGCTTTAACTATTTAAGTTAAAATATTTAAAAGCCTGATTTGGGCAATTTTGTAATTTTCTATAAATAAGCAAACAAGCATTAAATAGTGTAAATACTTACAAAATGTAAATATGTATCTTTAATATAGTTTGTAACAGGGTTGAATTGTTGAGCTTGATGAATACATTCAACAAGTCATGTGATGTAAAAATGGAGAAAACTTAAAGGGGTCATATGATGCGATTTCATTTTTTCCTTTCTCTTTGGAGTGTTACAAGTTCTTGGTGCATAAAGAAGATCTGTAAAGTTGTAAAGACTAAAGTCTCAAATCCAAAGAGATATTCTTTATAAAAGTTCAGAGTTAGCCACACCTACCTAAAACGGCTCGTTCGAACACGCCCCCACTTCTTTTTAGCAGCATCATATGACCCCTTTAAAGAGTATTTACTTCCCACAATGCTATAGAAGTATCTAAATATCTAATATCTAAAATGTCACAAAATAGGTAACAGGGTTGCACATAAAATGTGGGACCTAAATATTGCGCTTTTGTTTATTAGAATAAAATGTAAAAAAAAATACAATCAACAAAAGTATAAAGTTTGGGGTCATTAACATTTTTATTTTTTTTTAAAGAAATGCATACCCTTATTCAGCAAGGACGCATTAAATTGATCAAAAGTAACAATGAAGACTTAACATGTATCTATAATATTGCTAAATATTTCTATTTCAAATGGATACTGTTCTTTTGAACTGTCTATTCAAAGAATCCTTAAAAAAAAAAAAAAAAGTTCCTCAGCTTCGAGAAAAATATTAAGCAGCACATCGATAACAACAAAAAATATGTCTTGAGCACCAAATCAGTATATTAAAATGATTTCTGAAGAATCATGTGACATTGAAGACTGGGGTAATGATGCTGAAAATTCAGCTTTGCATTGTAGGAATAAATTACATTTTAAAATATGTTCAAATAGAAAATAGTTATTTCAATTTGCAATAATATTTCACAACATTACAGTTTGTACTATAATTTTTGATTGAACAAATGCAGCCTTGGTGAGCATAAAAGACCTTTTTCAAAATCATTAAACAATTTACCAACCCCATTTTTTTAACAGTAGTGTGACAGTTTATACCGTCTAAAGATTTTCTTCCATTACTATGTAAATAAAATGAAAAGGGTGATGTGACATCAATTTGCACCCCAATTAGGAAAAGTGCAATAGTATAACCACTAGAGTCTCATCACACCAACTGTTGTATTGACCACTGGCACTGAAGCAGAAGATCCTCATATATATATATATATATACAGTGCCGTGAAAAGATCTTTTAAGTGTGACAAATATGCAAACAATTAAAAAAACAGGAAAACTTTTTCACACCACTGTATATGTATATATATTACTTTGTACAGAATAATTGTGTACAAAGTAATTCTGTACAACAATTCTGTACAAATTTTTTAAACACATTTTGAGATAAATGCAACACATACTGTACCTTTCATCACCCTTTGTAGATGGGTCACATTTCTCTCCAAAATACTCCAGATCTTCCCAGATCTCATTATCATCATCCTCATTTTTCCTGTCCTCAGAGTTGAGGTCACTCAAGGCCATGGGAGGAAAATCAAAGAGGAACTCATTTCCAGGGCTCGTTTGTGCGAGGAAACCCGGAGGTGCCGAGCCACACTTGTTTCTGACCGCTAAGCCTGACAAATGGCTTGCTTCCTCTTTTTCTGAACCTTTCCTCCTTTCAAGGTGAGTCTCGCTCGTCTGTTTGCGGATCTTTGGCCTCACGACCATTTCGGACTGAAATGTTTCTTCAGGGTTGGTTTTTCCTGTGTTTTTATAGGAAGCGGGCGCAGAGCTGGCCGTAACCCCATGACATTTTGGAGCTTGGTCTTCACCAACCAACAACGGACTAACTTTGTTATTTGCTTTTACAGTTCTTTCAAAACCTGGTTCCTCACAGCAAAGGTCTGCTGCGCTTTTAGAAGGTGCTATTTGCACTGAATGTTTACTTATTTTTGAAAATACATTAGGATGCGACTCCTCAAGTGAATTTCCACCCAGTTCACAAATGCCATCAAGTCTCTTCTGAGCAGCCTGAGATGGGTTTAAACACAAGTCCTCCTCTTCAGCGCCGCTACTGTCAGGCTCATAGGCATCAATGTTGATGTAACTCAGAGCTTCCGGGTTGGGCTTAGGGTCTTCACTGATGGGCCACACTCTAGCATGTTCACTTTTTTCCATACCAGAATAATATTTCCTGTCATATGGCACAACCTGGTCACTCTTTGGTCTCTTGAAATGGTTCGAGGGTGCTTTTGTGACTCTACACAATGATGACTGCCTCCTGTTGTGTCCCTCCTGATTTGATGCAGTGTTTAACTCGGGGCACACTGCATTTGTGCATGCCGTCGGGAGGATAGTCTGAAGCACTGAAGAAATGTTGCTCTTTGATGCTATAGAGGAAAAATGTTTCAGTTAGGCCTATTACTCTTTCTCCTTCACTGGATATAAGTCAATTGTTTTGTATATAAGGAAGTAAGCATACTACAGAGTGAATGTCAAAGAAATGTTCTGATTCCCCCAAATTTAAAAGAATATAATAGAAATTGTTCTTTGCATTACACAAAGCCTATTTTTTAGAAAGATTACTATTCTTTTTATTGTGTCTCCATGACAGTTATCATTACTGTAATACACACTGTAATACATAAATGGAAATCATCCTGTTCAGACACAATTTTAAAAATTACTTTAGTTTGTCACTTTTTTTATAAAAATAAATTTTAAAGGCAGTGCAATAAATACTACTGCCATATATGTATGGCAGCTTATGACATTTAATTATACTTTGCAATGTAAACAATTTCTTTTTTATGAAGAAAAACAAGTCTATTTTTCTTACTGAAGTGAATTAGAATGAGATTTTAATTAATTCAATCATTCATTTTAATCAAATGTTGTAGCCGTTTTCATTTGGATTTGGGGTGAAATAAGACCTGGGCATTTCTTAACAGTCAGAAACCGAAAACCATTTAAAAGTACTTTCTACCCACCCTCACCATTCTCGTATATATTTGCATAATAAAGATAGATGGTCTCCTACAGGGTTTCAGTCTACACCTTTTAAAGGTGATAAATGCTTCACTCTAAAGCAGAAAAACCCACACACGCATATTTCAGCTCTTCAAAATTCCTGTTACTGTACATTCCCAATATTACAAAGCTATTTATTCACCACGAGAACCTCAATCTCAAAATCCGTTCCTCCACTTTTGTTGCTCAAAGATTTCCAGTTACTCCAGACTTGTTTCCTGAAGTTTGTAATTTTAACATAATATAATAATATTATAAAAAAAGTGGCACTTTCAAAACACTGCCTTGTTTGTTTGGCATTGGCTTGGCTTGAGTTTGGGGTGGGACTATGAGTTTTTTAACCAATAGCAGTCATTCATTTTGCAAATCCGTTTTTGTTACATTTATGGTGAGAAAATTACACACTTGGGCTTTAATGTTGAGTAACTCTTTAGTTTCATCATCCACTAAGGGTTTCCCTCACCAGCTGCTACGTACCCACTGCCGGGTCCTTTCGACTACTCGTCCTCTCCTTGTTTTGACAGTCCTCAGTGGATGCGACTCTTTGTTTATCTGTAACTGGCCGGAAACTGATATACGCATGTCTCCGGCCGTATCTCCTGCCTGAGATGGTCTGGTATCCTCCTGCTGGTTTGGGCCACGCAGACTTGCCTGCTTCTTGACCCATTCCTACAAGAAACAGAAAATTCACACCATGAACAATAACTAAAGATAAAACCATAACTATATTGCTGTCCAAACCAACCCAAGATAACATTCTGTTTATTATAAGTGTGCACTGCAGTTATGTCATCTGCCACTTTAAATGCTCAAGCTCTTTGAAGTCAGATAGATTCTGATTGCCTGTTAATGTTTTTATTGGTCATCAGCTGAAAAAAAAAAAAAAAGTTCTTCCAACTATATCGTTCCTATTCTCAAAGAATCAGAATGATTATTAAAACTCTGTAGTTAGAATTAGAGCCCGACCGATATATCGTTTTGCCGATATTATCGGCCGATATGAGCCTGTCGCTGATATATCGGTATCGGCGAATATTTTTTTTACAGAACATACAACGCAGATAAAATGCTTGAAATGGTGTAATTACTTAGTTTGTCCAACAGAGCGCGCTCCATTGTTTGCTACTGGCGACCTGGATGAAACACTTTAAAGCTTAAGTCTATGGAAAACCATTGAAACTTTGAACGGCCATATCTCCGTAACGGCGCGGCAAATCCGCACCAAATTCGGGGGATCCCTTCAGCTCGAGGAACCCTCTCGAACGCGAATCGATTGTACGTCTAGAGGCCCGCTTTCGAATGAGACCACTGCCGCATCGATAGCCCCCGGGGTTCGGGAGGTTAAATTCACGGTCCGGCGTTGTTTTATTCGACCATAAGTGCCCTGCGAAGTGGACTTCACATGAAATTCCGCCATGATTCCAGTTCCAAGGGAACGTACACGTTACATTCAAAGGGCATTAAAGTGTGCGAGACGTGAATTTATTTTGTATTTATTTACAGAGGTATATTATGTCACTTCTCTAGTAAGTTTCGTCTGTGTGTGAAGACAGTAGCTCTAGTTAGAATTATAGATATTGTCCTTGGTGTGAAAAGGTTCATTCACTGCTGACAAGATGGGCTCTTAGTAGTCTATGCAGTAGAAAATTTTTTTTTCTGAAATTGGTGCTCCATGACTAGAGAAAACAGAAAAATATATATACTGCACTGAGGAACAGCCCTAAGGGATTTTGAAGCATCTGCACAGTGTTAGAGCTTTTCCACTTGAAACTGACAAGCATAGACATGCTGGTGGTTCAAGTATCTGTTTTTTGAAAGATGAGGGTCTGCCTCCTCGCCGTTTAAACTGGCATGCTTGTTGTTAAAGCCCTTTAGTGATGAAAATGTCAGAAAGTTATGTTTTCTGGGGCTACTCCCCCTGTATTTGAAGCTGCAGGAACATTGTGATTACTTCAATAGAGACATTTTCTTCCATGAGGGGTGTGTTTGGATGAGGGATGTGAATATATTCATGCTCCATATGCTCCATATTAGAACATAAAATCATGCAAATACATTATTTCATATAAAACCGAGGCCTCATTTTAACTTTGCTTTCCATAATCTTTTCTCTGAAGCAGTAAATAATTAAGTACATCATAGAGATTTTACTTACCTGTCAACATGCAATGGACATTTTGTTGAGAAAATGGCTGTCAAGACGTAATTGTAAAACTGCATATGGGTTGTACCAGCATAAATCAAGTTCCTCTGTGATTAAAAAAAAAAAAAAAAAAAAAAAAAATCCCCATAATTCACTTTTGACTCCCAAAGTTAATTGGCCCCACAACTCTGTTGATCCGACTGTCCATGAATACAAATATGCAAAAGCTTGATTTGTAGTTTTAACAAAAGCCCTAGAGCTGTCAAAAGTCCGCCGATGACAAATAAATGGGATATCGGAGTGCAGGTAACAGAGAAAGAGTACACATCGTTCACTTACATATACTGACATTCTAATGACGAAAGTTTAAAACTCTGCAAACTTAAACTTTAAGTGTCCAACTACTTTTAGAGGTCATTGCACAAAAGGCACTTAACTCATTGAATTATTCTTTTAAATTAAACAAAAGCACCTCCTATAGCTATGCTATTATAAATCAATCCTTTTGTTCTCTTTTCTGCATTTTGACTTCTGCACTTAGTCTTGCAACTCAGCCTTGTGGAACTGTGAATTTTATTGACTCCAGTATGATGAATTGCTTGTGATGTTCCTCAATTGTCACTTTGGATAAAAGCATCGGCTAAGTGATTAAACGGAACAATGTAAATGAAAACACACTGTTGTGTGAGACCTGAAACATCAAATCAAACACTTCATCCACACATGCAAATGTTGTACAGTGTTGTATGTCACATACGCCCAAAACAAAGAGGATTCAATTCTTCTAAACAAGAATCTCCATCTTTGATGCAGAAAATGCAGCAGTCTTTTATGTATTGGTTCAATCCCTTGTTAAACACATGCAGTCCAGGTCTTGAATCCTCTACTAATGAATCATGGGTGTTAAATATAGGAAATATCGCAAATGTGCAATGCTGTGCCACTCCAGGACCAGGATTTAAAAGAATTAAAGCTTTCTAACCCATGACAGATCACATTAATGCTGATCAGAGTAACATCCCAACAGTTCTTTAGCACAGCCTGATCATAACCCAACAGTGTCATGTTATTTTTGTCAATGTAGTTTGCATCATATCCGTAAACAATGCGCATTAAAGGTGCTTAACACATGCTATCGCTTGTCACGTTACATGGAGATGTATCATTACAATAAATGCAATTTACAGCCCTCAAAGCAGATTATTATCTAAAGAAGCACACAAATCACGTGATCAATTCAGTCGAATACGGGCCCTGATGCAAATTCAGCGCAGCTAACAAGCTAACTAATGTCTGTCGCCAAGCGCTACTGCCTCTAGAGCGTGGATTATAATGTCTGCCGACGCCTTCATTCCTCCAATTTCACGCAGAAAACTCACACAATGTTTTGTTTTAGGAAATGTGTCGTCTGTTAACGGACAGTAACTGTTACCTGTGCTCCTGGACGCCTCCCGTGTCACAACTAACTCTGCGAACGTCACCACGAAACTTAAGAGTCACGTGACATATGCCCGCCAATCAGCTGTGAGCATCATTGGCAGCATTATAATCGGGTGCAGCTAGGCAGCTGTAAACCAACTGCAACACCACGTGTGCAATTTAAAGCCCACCTGGAAACCAGAAAGCAGGCGGGGATGGGATGGGGTGGAATGTTACAGGACGGGACAGGGCAGGGTAGGATAAGATAAGATAAGATAGTGAGACACATTGGAATAAACAAGTGTTAGGACAGACACTGGAAATGCAAATTCAGGTTGGATTAATTATGTGAAACTGAAAAGGAATTGATTTCCAATGATACATTTGCTAGCTGCATCATAAAATATTAAGGGAATGTGTGTAGACCAGCAGCAGGAAATGTATTTATTTATTTATTCACAAGGTGTTAACACCCTGAAAACCACATATTAGGAACCTACTAATTAGAGGAAACATGTTGCACAATATATAATTTCCCTTGATTAATCAATGCATCAATAATTTATTAAGGCAAGACACTACAGGTAAATAGGGTAAAACATTTAACTATATTAGGTGATTAATCAAAGTATATTAAGATAACTGTTTTGCATCACAGAGTAAATATTGCACAAATGTCCAGAACAGAAATCTGAACATTGGATAAACCAAGCATTTTGTTGATACTGAGTTAAAAGTAGGGGATTTTGGATCTCCTTTTACCACTCCATAAATCTGAAAATACTGCCAACAGCCAGAAAAAAAAAAATCAGCATATTTTATACAAGATGTTATACAAATCAGGCAAATGTTTTATGAACAAACCCTTCTGTATAACCTTTCAGAATAATGACTAGAAATCTTGGTGTACGTATCGTAAGTTCTAGGCTACTGAAGTGGAGATTTCAGTACATGAGAAGAAACTCATTTTGAGAAAACAGCCTTTAAAGCCAAGGTATGTATTGTAATTGAAATGTACACAGGCAAATAGATAAGAGTGTAAGAAAATAATAAATCACACAGAATGAAGTTTTTTGAAAATCTAAAAATGCAGAAAGTTTCCTGTGAGGGGTAGGTTTAGGGGTAGGGTTGGTGTAGGGCAATAGAAAATACGGTCTGTACAGTAGAAAAACCATTACGCCTATGGAGAGTCCCCACAAGGACAGCAAACCAGACATGTCTCTGTGTGTGTGTGTGTGTGTGTGTATATATTTTGGACATTCATCTGAAAATCCACTAATTTGAAAGATGATAATTTATGGAAGCAAAATAACTAAAAACCTCAAAATTAACCTGTGCCTGAAAAAAACAAACAGGTTTTGACTGTAGTGTCTTGCCTTAATTCATATTTTAAATCTTAATATATTTTTAATATCATTAAATGTAACACAGTAACACTGAATAAATGTTTAGTTATAAATTGCATTTTTTTTTTTACACTTCTATAGGCCTAGATATACTACAGTGCAGTCTATTAATTATATCAATACCTGTCAAATGGTTTTTATTGGGACGGAGGAAAATAATAAAATAATGTGGAGGGGGAGAGATTTTTCAAATGTATTTTACATACATTATTTTCGACCCTACAGATAAAGACAGCCTCAACAGAAAATTGACTAAAATGTATGGGCTCACCTGAGTGTGTGTGTGTGTGTGTGTGTGTGTGTGTGTGATGTAGGCTATTCACTCGTTAGGCGGCGCAACTCTACGCTCACTTTTCCTCTGTCTGTAGCAGCACAGTAAGCGCAGGAAGGAGGCAGGGCTGGCGCTTTTCCTTTGCCTGTTTGACCATCGCAATTTGCTGAATCACACAAACTCTTCCGCATCGTCAAAACTTTGAAGACAGATCGCAGTGGATTTCGGTCCGTGCGTGGATACACAACGCGACAGTTCCCCGCCGTCAGACAGAGAAGGTGTCCCCTTCCGCGCAACTCTTCATGGCGAAAAGACCTTTCTTTTTCACTTCTGCCTTCTGTCACCTACGGGACCACCGCTCGCGAGACACAAGCCTTTAAAAGTTTGCCTTTCATGTGAATGTACAGGACTCATCTGAGAAATGAAGCTCAGCAGACAGTTCACAGTTTGTGGCAGTGCCATATTCTGTGTTGTGGTATTTTCCTTGTACCTGATGTTGGATCACATAGATCAGAGCAAAAACCCGAATGGAGAGAGAATTCAAAACGTGAGTAGGCTACTCCTGTCTTATGCTTATCAATAAACTGGGTTACATATAGAGTGTTGTCAGCAGATGTGTGTTTTCTGTGTTCAGACTATAAACTTATAGGCTAATATAAACTCGATGGTGATGTGGTTGATAAAAGACAGTAGTTTGAATTGATAGTTTGCTTCTTTCCAAGTGACATTACACTATTAAAATTAATACACAGACACAAAGATGGCTGTGAACAGTCAGTCATTTCCTGCATTTCCTGTTTCTCAAATACTTTATCGTGCGTTTTCCATTAAATAACTTGAAAAAAGAGATTCTGTTTAGCTTCGGACCGTGAACTGATCTCAGAGGTCATTTCCTCGTAGTCCTCAGCGTTCACGTGTTGTGTTTCAAAATCCCAGCGAGCTGCCTACATAGACAGCACAGTGCTTCCTTCTGAATTCAGATTTTGCATTCATATAGGTACAGACTCGCATAAATAGTCCTACTTACGTATAACATATTGTATTATTATGATTAAAATGAAGGTATCTTTACAAATGTGTATCCTCAGCAACACCTTGCCATATGAACAACGATATGACAAAGTTTCATGCACCTTAAGTAAACAAAACAGTTGTTAAATTCGAGTCGGACATGACTGAAAGAAAAACTTTTTGTTCAGTATTCGTTTTGTCAGACTGATTTAAACCGAAATCATACGATTGTATTTTAAACGATTCATTAATTGAATCGACTCACAAGAGTCATTTGCTCGTGAATCGGACTACATTTTTCGCGCTGCATGTTTGTTTTTGCGTGCAGCTTGCGAGGTCAGCTCAACAGAAAAACTTGTAGTTTTGGCATTATTTCTTGTTACACAGTCTTTTTTATTGACTCTCGTCAATGGTTGTCATGTGACATACAGCAGCCACGATATGACTGTATAACTGATATAGGCTTATGTTTTTTGTTTTTTTTCTTTTCATTCGAAATATTTCCAATCAGGAAATATATTCTCAAATATGTGTAAGTACATGCGTTTTGCACCTTTATAGATTATTTGATCTATAATGGATGATGGGCAAAGTAGACTAATAGTGTAATCTATTAACTACACATAAAAACCGTCTTAAAGGCACAATATGTACGTTTTTTTTATTAAAATATCCAAAAACCACTAGAACAGTGTTATATATTTTGCTGACTTGTGTACTTACATTATCCCAAATGTTTCGAAGAATGTTTAAATCCAGAGAAATAAGCAATTTTAACTAGTGACACGGACCGTATCTATAGTGTCATTGTGTCGCCTGCCAATGACGTCATAACCCCTCGATTTCCGAAACACCAAGGACACTTTAATATGTTATGCGTTTTAATAGACCGGTGACGACCGCACAGAGTAGCATTATAACAGAACTTTCAAATGTATCTAGTATGATAAAACAGTGCTGCTTTACCCCACATACGCACAACCGGAAGGAGCGGAAGCGGTCGACTGTGGCATAATAAAAGCTCCGCTGCTTTCGAGCCGTGTGTCACGCTCTTTCAGCGGCCTCGTTTCGCTTCGACGGCTTTCTGCCTCACCCTGCTTCATTCTACTATGTTAATAAATCATTAGCTCATCCATGAACATGATTTCTGCCCGAGTCCGTCGGATTGTATCGGCTGTGGGGATGAAGACCACAACTCCCATGATTCCACACTCAGTCACGGTGTCATCAAACTACGCCTTTGTCTCTTTGTTTATTTTGAATACGCACCCTCTAGCAGCGAAAATTACATATTGTGCCTTTAAGTACCAGATATGGGTGTCATGCCGTAAAATATTTTTAATACGACTGACTTTGTGTTTAATGTGTATTTAATAACAATATTGTAAGTTACTAATTATAACACTTTCATTTTACAGAGAGCAAAGAAAATTATCAAAGAGCATTTTCATTGTCTAGCCAGAGTTCAGGCACTCTCAAAAACTCCCATTTAAATCACTGAAGCTGTTTACACTGTTAAATTAATATCTTACTTACATTAGTACGCACATCTGCACTTTGTTGTTTCTGATGAGAGAATTCGCCAGAGAATTCAGTCAGCGAGCAAGTGAACAAAACACCGTTTTTCAGCGATGGCTCATCTGAACGCCTGATTGGCTATTGCATTCATAAGCTCAACAGCATCGTGTATGATTGGTTATAATGCAGCGCTGTACAAACGTGTCTGTCTCTGGCTCAGCGCCAGCCAGCGAATGCAGATTTGAATTTAAGCAGCTGATGATGTGCCGCGTTGAACGATTTAATCACACCGGTGTGATTGTATCAAAAATTAAAAAAATTATTATTAGGCTATTTTTTGCCTTTTGGAAGCTGCATTCAAAATCCACTTGGCTCAGAAATCTGAGGGGGCACGTGCCCCCTCACTTTGAACGGGCATGACGCCTCTGGTTGTAAGTGATTTGTTTTACAATTCAACTTCCTGATGGTGTGGCAAGTTCAGATGAGCTCATGAATCGAAAGGGAGTCAGTTATTAAATTCTGAATTTAAGAACTCACTCCCTTTCGACCAATTGTGTATTTGGATTTTTTTTTTCCAAATGTATGTTTTGTATTTTTCAGAAACAACGTTATATTAGAAAACTGTCACATTTCTGATGTGTACTGAGGGTTAAGAATGACAGCCGAGATCCAGTGATGTTAGGGTTGTGTCTGCTAGCCCTAAATTTAGTAATAAGTCCTACAGGATTCACATGTGTCTTACATGCACTGCGTTTATTTGAAATCCAGTAGACTAAACCTAAGCTTAACGGGGTCATATGATGCGATTTCAAGTTTTCCTTTCTCTTTGGAGTGTTACAAGCTGATTGTGCATAGATAAGATCCCTGAAGTTGCAAAGACTAAAGTCTCAAAACCAAAGAGATATTCTTTATCAAAGTTAAGACTCTGCCACGCCCCCCTAAAACGGCTCATTCTAACACGCCCCCACATATCTACCACACTATATGGAAATATTTGCATAATGCCAAGGAGGGGGCTTTGTAGAAAACGAAGCGTTTGAGAGAGGCGGGGCATAGAGGACCTACAATAATGTACAGTATTTGAAAAATAATGTGTTTTTTGAACATTAAAGCATGTCAACATATTCTGTTACACCAAATACACAAAATAATGATCTTTAAAAAAGCATCATATGACCCCTTTAACACTCAGCAGCAGCAAATATGAATCACCTAAGAGTTTTACAAGATTGAGCACTGATGTTCTTTGACATTGATGTACTATAATCTGTCATGACAAATATTTAGACGCCTCGTTTGAATGACATTTGAGAGCCACGGTGAAAAGTGGGAGAATTCGAATCAAATGTTGTGCATTTTAGTCTCGCCCTTTTTCACAGACACGGTGCTTGTGCCTGATCTTGAAAAGTTGCTGGCCAGATGCTGCATTAATTTACTTTAAAGTTATGTAAAAAGGTCTGAGATGCACTATGTTTAATTACGCTTAGTTATGTAGTAATGCATTCAGTTATGTCATTGTCGGAATTTTGTGCTGAAGGGCTGCGTGATCTTGTCCGAGGCAGTGTTAAAAGTGTTACTCACTGTTTTTCTCTCTTCTACAGGGCCCGCTTGGTATTCTGCAGGACAAAATAGACCACTTAGAAAGACTACTTGCAGAGAACAATGAGATCATTGCCAACATCAGGGACTCTGTAATTAACCTGAGGGAAACTGTGAAAGATGGGAAAATGTTTCCTGAAGGGAACATGAGTCAGGGGGACGTGGAATTGCTGCTCCCTGCTCCTGCGCTGCTCCCCATCCACTCAGAGGACTGCCAGTTTGCAGCACGGACATACTCCAAGGCAGCAGATGGAGTACAGGTACAAAAAAAGAAGTGTTAATATTAGGTGGACCAATTGATTATTGTCAGGGCTCAACAATGATATTTCTTTTGCTTGCCTAGTCAGCCCAGTGATCCAGATTTATACAGTACCTGCCCTGTCAATATTTGATATACATATATATATGTGTGTGTGTGTGTTAAATATTTTATAATTTAAATACAATCAATAATAATAATAATAATAATATATAAATAGACATATATATACAGTATATATTATTATATTGCAATTCAAATGCTGAGTAAATTCTAAAATATACTTAAATAGAAAACAGTTATTTTAAATTGCAATTATTTTTCACAATATTATTGTTTTTACTGTATTTTGAATCAAATAAATGCAGCTTTGATGAGCATAAGAGGCCTCTTTATAAAAAAACAAAAAAACAACAACAACATACAGACCCCAAACTTTTGAATGGTAGTGTAAATAGTTTGATTGTTATACATTTATAAAAGTTTTCTTTGCAAAAAAACAAGTTACTACGGAGTTACAGCAATTTACACAAATGTATTAGTTTTTTGTTAGCAACAATAGTTGGAAATAAGCCAGCTGTAAATAATATTTGCATGGGTCGTCTGTGATAGAACTCATGCATTCAGATGACAATTAATTAATTCATGGCAGAAAAGGGAGTTGATTTCCACTCTTCCTCCAAACTAAAACCTCAGTCATCATATTTTTGTAAGATATACACAATTAAACCACACTAACACACTGGTCAACTATTTAATAAAGGTAGACTTTATCTGAAGGATTAAACTATGTTATTAGGATGTTCAGAGCTGTCACGACTCACATGTGTTTTGTATGTTGTGATACTGTAATTACTGTAATGAATCAGGAAGAGATTCATCATTCCATAAGCATTTGGTTGGCGTGAGAGAATTCATACAGTCACCTTGAAACTATGTTTTGCTATTTTATAATGCACAATATACTTTTTTTGAAAGTTTTTTTTCTCCTGAACAATGTTACAGTAAACATGGATAGATCGATGCCAGAGAGACTTGTTTTCCGGAGACTGGCTGTTCTGTGGAGGTTGAGAAATATCTCAATGCCTGAATTGTGTCACTCTAGCAGACTAATTTTTGCATTTATTTGCATGTGCGTTTGTCTATGGCTTGCATTTTCCTTAGCCCCTTTCCGCCTTTAATTGTTTTACATGGGGACATGATGTAATATCAGCATTTACTGGTGCAAGTTGTGATTATTACTATCCAAACTGGAAATATTGGTGTTTTTTCATCCGTCATTTGAGGAACAAAATCCCTGCTGAATTGCCTACTGTTTTTTGACAAACAGCAAGGTTGTGTTGTTTGTCAATAATTCAATTTAATTCCCATCCAAATCAACAACTTTGTGTTTACATGCAGGAATTGCTTGAGAATATAATTTTTTTTGTTTCTTTCAGAAAACCGACAGCTGAAATTAACTAGGGCCACATGTTTTAGGAGTGTTATCTGGATTTAAATAGAATTTAGCCAATGCAAATAAAATTACATCGCTATCCTCTTTTGATTTATTTGATGTCTAAATGAGTTTTATCACAGAGAAGCCACGTGGATGCTTTTGTTATCATTAAACTAATTGTCAGTGAATTTTTATCAAAACTTCCTTCTGCCCAACCTTTAAGTAACTGTGCAAAATGATACACTTTCATAACCAATAGATATTAATGTACATGTCTAGTATTATGAACTGACTTTTGCACTTGGTCGAATCGAATGGAAGTATGGAAGTCTGTTATAGTCCAGTAAAATGATGTTCTCTCCTGCTTTCTTCCAGATGCTGGATGTTTATGATTTACTCAGCTTTGATAACCCTGATGGTGGAGTATGGAAACAAGGCTTTGATATCTCTTATCAGGACAATGAATGGGACAATGAGCAACTCCAAGTCTTTGTTGTGCCCCATTCACATAATGACCCCGGTGAGTAATAATGTTTGTTGGCCATTGTCTTGTGTTTGTAGTCAATGAGAATCACCATTTATCAAGTAAACAGACATGTGTTTATCTGATGTATGTACATGATGAATATTACAAACATTTGTGATTAACGGCTTTGATCGGTTGCAGATCGGGGTTGAATCCAGGGATGTGCATGCTTAATCGACTAGTCAAGTACTCGTACTAGGGTTGTGCCGATAGTAGGGATGTAACGATTCACTCAACTCACGATTCGATTCGCGACGATTTGAATCGTCACATATTTGAATCGATTTTCAACCGGCTCACGGTTAATCGTTACATCCCTAGCCGATAGACATTATTAGTATTGTGTATCGACCATAGTCAGAGATATCGCCTGTGGCCGATGCCTTTGACGATAGCAAGACAATTATTATTATTACAATTATTATTGTTATTATCATCAGGCTTGTAATACTATCTAATTAATATTAGGGCTTATTTTTTCCATCATCAAATCACCCCAATCATTGATTTTTAAAAAATTTTTTCAAATAGAGCTATTCAAGTCATCTGGTGATTTTTTTTTATATTGCAATATATATTGCAGAAAAACAATTTAAAATTTAAAATAAATTTTAAATTGTTTAAAAATATCAAACAACCAATATGTTCATCCATGTTTTAATTTGTACTTTCCCATCAACTGGTCAAAATGCACAACACCGCTGTATGCTGCGTGAAAGACGCCTGCACACTCTGATGTAAACAAGAGCGGACGAGAAGCACATGGCGGAACGTGAGAGACGAATTAATCGCAACATGAAAATTTGATACCGGCATATCCCTAGTTGTAAAAGTGTTATAATTTGATTACATTGTTAAATACAATGTGATTTAAACTGTTAAAGCTTTATGAATTAATTTCATTAAGCACAAGTTTGATGATGGAATTTGCTCTGTGTAAAACTGATTTACATCTGGAATGAAGTTCTTTCTCAGTCTTTAAAATTGGTTTATTAGTACAAGTATTACCTGATTTTCTCTTGCTTGTAATTGTAGGATCTTGATTTTACAAGGTCAGTCCTGTCTTTGAGATCTCAGATGTTTCATGGAGAGAAAAATTTTTTTTATACACCTCTTCTAAACATGTTTTATTTGTATATGTTTTATTCATAATTTCAGTTCATTTTGATATTTTTTTAGGGTGAAATGTGAAAAATAACAAAAAAAACATTTATACACCTCTTCTAAACATGTTTTATTAATGACTTAATTTGTCATATAGTTTGTTTATTATTTCTTAAATTAGCAGTGTTGTGTAAAATGTTAACATTGAAAGCAATCCATGCAGGAAGCCATATTGTTGTCATGTTACAGGGAAACAGAAGGAGAACACTTGTAGTCCCTCAGGTTCACCTGATCCCGATCATGTGTGATTTTTAGGAGGTTTTTACATGAGATGTTTCTGTGTTCAGCTTGATGCGGTGCAACAGAATGCAGGGACTCTTTTAGCTTGAAACACTGTGTTAAAAATGCAATACTCATGGCACATGATGCTAAAAACCTATGCTAAACTGCTTAAAATAATAAAACAAACAAAAAAAATGTAAATAAATAATGATAATTCAAATTCTAATTACTCATTCAAGTGTGACTGGACTGTTGATGGATAACTAGTGTTCCATCGCGAACCCATTTCAGTTATTTTAAGCAAACATTACCAGGTGAATTAACACACACTGTTCTCACACACACACACAGGTAAATCGACTCGCTAGCTCAAGCCGTTTGTTGTTTGACTTCATCATTGGTGTGTGTGGTAACCTGATCTGTCCTGTTTTGTGTCAACATTTCTCTCTCTTTTTACTTTTGTTTCATTGCCGTTTATGTCTGAATGTTGATTTAGAAAGGTAAACGAAAAGTGTGCATGAACAGACCTACATTTAATTCAAAATTAACTTTCAATTCACATTTATCATATAACGTAATGTACTGTGTTTATTAGTGTTTAGTTAGCGAGCAGCAAGTTAGTCCCCTCAGGATAAACCACCAATGACTTCTAGTCGGAAAACCGGTTCTTGGAAGGTTGTTATTTAACTGTAAGTTATGGTCTGTTGCTTATGGTGTCACAGTTATAATTTTTTTGATGATAGAATTAGACAGCTGTCATTACATTTTTATAGTTATTAGGCTTAGTTTTCTCAATCTTTGAGTTGCAATTATTAATATATGGTGACTGTCGTTTCATGTTCAAGAGCATTTCGTGTGGGATTCAAATATCTGTAATTATTGCGAAAGTGGGAGTGTCTGTTTGCAGGGTGTAAGATTGTTGACTGCTTATGTGTGAATAGTAGAAGACTGTGGGAGTGTTTGCAAAACCTCTTTTTGTTTGCAATTTCCTTTGGTACTAATTGTGGCACATAAATGACACTCTTCACTTTTAAATATTTGTCAGGCTCATTTGAAACTTTAAACTTGTATTGCAAGTCAACCCGAGCTTCTAAAATTTAGAAACGATGAGGTGACACCAGCTAATACTTCTGTAAAAAGGTACAGTTAGTTATACTATATGTTGTATATCATGTTTACAGAGTGTAATTTTATATTTACACCAGAGGTGAGATACTATACCAATCATCACAGGTGAAGAACTGGTGTGTTTGATGAATGTAAACCCCTTATTGTCATGTATGCAGATAATTAAAGCATAACACAGTTCTTTCTGCTTCCTGGAAAACCAGACATGCCACATTTTTCCTACTAAAAGGCGGTACTATGGCACTGGAATTGTATCTTGTGGTAATGCTAGGTTACTTTGATTTGCACACTTTTTAAAATATTTATATTTATTGTTTTTTTTGGTAGAGAAAGAGAAGAGAAACTTGCAGAAACAGAAAAACGTAACAAAAATAACAATAAAAGTGGCCGTACATTTTGTGTACTAGATCAGTCGGTTTAACTGTACTGTACATACATCATTATACACTCATGTAAGCCTTCAAATACATTCATCTGTTCAACAGAGGAGAAGGCTTTCTCCATTTGTTCTCAAAGATTTGTTTGTGCAGTCAGATTATATATATATGAGTCTTTCCATTTCTGTTACTATTTGAAACCACTCTTCTCTCGTAGATGTATCCTCTTTGTACCATTTCCGGGTCGCAGCCTTACTTGTTACCCGTAATATATCTTTTTCTCATTTTGATCTAATATATTATGCTTGCTGAATGTCTCCTAGAATTATTTACCCCTTTATATAATTCGGATGCTGCCCTATTTGTAACTTTCTTTTGTCCCTGTATAATAATCTGTGATCTGATTAATCTGAGCATTGTCATTTATCTCTTTCAAGTATTTAAATAGATCTTGGTTTACAAGGCCAAACTTGTCTTTGGAAGTTTGGAAGCTTTCAATATCGCCATTCTTAATAATTGAGCAAATGGAGGAAATTCCTAAATAACCCCATTATTTGGAATGTGTGCCACTAATTCAAAATCTGAATTTGCGTCTCCAAATGAAGTTCGTTTACCGCTGTAACCAACATTTTCAAAGTACGTTGAGTTAGTGGCTTAAGGTGATAAGAAGTTTTATATCTAATTCTTGGCTTTCCTCCTATCCAAATGAATCTAGAAATGTGTTTATCCCATTCATGTCCATGGGGAATGATTGGAAAAGATATAACAATCTCGAAAGAGCATTTATGCTTTCAATTTGTGAGCTAAAATCCAATCCGGGAGGACCAGTGTTTAAGATCTTTAATTTTTTGTGACTGATCATATTATAGTTCTTTTGAAACAAATTTGTTAGATCTTGTTGTAGCCGTACTCCCAGATATTTAAGTGAATTTCGTTTCCCATTCATTCTTATGCTTAAGTTCTTTTGTTGGGTTGAAACCAAATGACAAAATTTTAGTTCTCTGTATGCTTAATTTATATCCTGAGAATATAAATCATCAGCATATGCAAGTTTATGTTGTGCCTTATTAATCTTGTCTTCTCTGATTGCCTGGGCAAGAGGTTCAATATAAATTGCAAACAATAGGGATGAGAGATGACACCCCTGTCATGTTTTCCTTTCTAATTGTATATTTTTTGTAAGGCAAGCATTTTTATTTTAATTCTAGCCTCTGCATTAAAATACAGAGACCAAAAGCTTCTGAAATAATATTCACACAATCAAATGACTTTTCTGTATCCAGACTTACTGAAGTTGCTTTATTGTGATCATTTTTAGTTTATTAAATTACGTGAAGCATTTGTCTAATATTATCCTGAGTCTGTCGTCCTCTAATAAATTCTATTCGAACTCTATTAAATCTGTAGAAATGTCTTTTTGCTAAGATAGAGGCAAACAATTTGTAGTCTACATTCAAAACTGATATGGGTCTAAATGAACTATACACTCTCCTTTTTAGGTATAACTGAGATGATTGTTTCTCTCCAAGAGAAGAAATAACTGCCTCTTTTAGAGTTCAACTAAATGATGTGATAAGAAGGGGTGAGGAGGTGTTTGCTATTCTTCAGATTATTTAAAGCTATATTAAAAGCTCAATTTTCTTCTTGTGTCATTTATTTTAAGAGATTATTTTGTTTCTGTCCAATAGAAGGAATGTCAAGAGAATCTAAAAAAGGTTTTAATTGATGCACAATTCACCTGTGTCTGTTGAGAATGTAGAGATTTATAATACAATTCAAATGCCTCTTTAATCTTCTCCTCGTCATATATCTCATCCATCTTATTTTTAATATCTTTAATTTGCTTCAGAATCTGAGCATCCTGACTAATTGTATGTTGTTCTGTTAGATGCTGTTGCTGATTGTCTTCAAGATTCTTAAAATGAAGTTTTTTGCCTTCTATGTCTAAACCTTTTTCATAGTTTTGGCTTAATTCTTTTACTATTGGATGAATCTAATCGTTGTTTAAGGACAATATTGAAGTCTCCTCCACATGTCATTATTCCGTTTGACTCTGTAACATTAAGATCAAAGTTTGTATTACCAAAAAAAAACAAAAACAATTTACTCCCAGGAGGTGCAAATACATTTACTAAAGTAACCAGATGCTGATTTAACCCCTGAACCAAAATATATTGCCGCCTTTTACTGATAGCTCTTTCCACAGTTCAAAATTAAGAGAATTATGTATTAATATGGAGACACCCCTATTGTCTATGCCTGGATTTTTTTTTTTATTTACCATGTTCAGATGGGGAGAGATTAGTTTTTGTGCAAAAAAAAGCTGTTTTTTTTATTTTTCAGTTTAAAAACTGTATTACGGTTTCCACATAATATTCAGCACAACTAAGAAATATTTCTTATACACCAAATCAGCATATTAAAATAATTTCTGAAGGATCATGTGACGCTGAAGACTGGAGTAATGACTGCTGAAAATTCAGCTTTACATCACAGGAATAAATGACACTTTAGAATAAATTAAAACAGACATTTTTTTTATAATGATATTTCACAATGTCACTGTTTTTTAGAATATATTTGATTAAATAAATGAAGCCTTGGTAAACATAAACAAAGTTTTGAACAGTAATGTTTGGTTACACCATGAGATATATCAATGAATGAGTACCATATTCATATATTCATTTTTATGTTACCTCAAAGAATAAACTACAGTTGCAATCAAAATTATTCTTTGTAATTATTATTGATCTGCAAGACATTCTGTTGCCGTGAACAACATTTGATGAAACCAATTAAACCAAGCCATCAGTAAACAAATTGGCTCTCATTCATGTACAAATTTATCCAACCCCCAAAAGTTACATTTTGTAGAGAATCCTTGGTTCTTTATTACCTCCAATAAATGTTGTCTATAAATCAGGGGCGAGGCCAGAAATGTTTAAGTGGGTGGGCAACGTGTAGCGTATGAAAACTGCATGTCAAATTGGCAACAGAAAATACAGCACAAAGGTTCAATACACAATACTTCTAAAGCACTGATTAACATTAATGTTAATTTCAACATTTACTAATTATTAAAATTAAAAATTGTATCTGTTAACATTCATACTTGAGCTAACATAACAATAATGAACAGTTGTATTTTTATTAACTAACATTAAAAAAGATTTATAAATATTGTAACAAATGTATTGTAGTTATGCATGGATGCATCTATTTAGTGAATCAAACACTGTACCTATGTTAATATGATACTTAAAACACGCTTGGCTCAGACGTTTCTGATATATATATATATATATATATATATATCCATCACCCGCAGGTGGTCTGGTTTCATTTGTTGACAGTCCGGATTCATTGCAAAGGCTTAGTTTCAACTGGGATATCCAAAACTTTTTAAAGAATTGACTGTTTGATATTTGTTTCACTATTTTCAAACTCAACTCCACAAATGCGCACATTTTACTACTATGTCCTTACGTCGTAAACATAGCATTGTGGGTGGGACTAACAGAAGATGAATCATAATTTT
Source organism: Sinocyclocheilus rhinocerous (assembly GCF_001515625.1). Lineage (NCBI taxonomy): Eukaryota > Metazoa > Chordata > Actinopteri > Cypriniformes > Cyprinidae > Sinocyclocheilus > Sinocyclocheilus rhinocerous. The sequence continues at coordinate 171,970 of NW_015657957.1, read as the reverse complement.
GACAAACGTATGGTATAGACCTATAGGAAGAGGGAAAAATAAGAAACTGCCTATAATTGACCATGACAACTCACGTTTAATATTTTTTTAACGAAATATATAGAGTTAGAGTGACAGTTAGAGTGACGTTTATTATTATTATCGTTTAATTAATTACATCCATTTGAAAAATTACCAACTTCTCATTGGGTGGGCCACAGTTGAACGTGGGTGGGCCTATGCTTCGCCACTGCTCTAAATGCTTACATATATTTTTAATGAGATTTAAATCTGAAGACTGAACAGGCTGCTCAAAAACATTCTACGACCGATCCCTAAACCAAGCATGGATGTATACTTTTGGATGGTTGCACTGCTAGAAAGTCCAATGATCATCAGCTTCAGTCTATGCAACAAAAGCATCACTATCTTTGCCAAAATGGCCTGATGGTAACACTTTAGGTTAGTTTTCCCTCAATAAACTTCTAATTTGCTGCTTATTAATAGTAAGGTAGTTGTTAAGTTTAGGTATTGGGTCAGGTTAAGTGATCTAGAATATGGTCATGCAGAATAAGGCATTAATATGTGCTTTATAAGTACTAATAAACAGCTAATAAGTTAGTAAGTAATAAGCAACTAGTTAATAGTGAAAATTGTTCCTTAAAACATAGTTTTACTAGCCTGATATTTAAAAGAGTCCTTGATGTCCTATATACAATCAAGATTTCCACTTCCTGCAGTAGCGAAACACCCCCATAACAAGACTTATCCAACCTTATGGTCAAACATGGAAAAAAACAAAAAAACATTTTTTGCACCAGACATACCACTGATCCATGGGTCCAAAAAGTTTGGACACATCACTCCATAAAACATTCTTCCAGAACTCCACAGGTCTCTCCAAATTTATTTGAACCATTTATGTTCTTCTTGGTTGGTGTTCAGTAAGGTGTCCTGACATGAAGACCATACTTGTTTAGTGTTCTTTTTCTTATACTCTGTATTGAAATGTTTTTTCCTCTTTTCATCAGGTCATCTTGCAAGTCTTTGGCAATAAGGGGTTGGGGGTTGCTCTCATCAAACATTTTATGATATTGTGCTTTTTCTTCAATGCCCTCGAAGGTTTCTCTGGTACAGCACATTTTAAGCTAAGGAATAAGGCTGCCAGCTGTGTCTCTAGGAACTTTTAGTTCTTGGAAAGTCTTTTTGTAGCCATAGAAGTTTTAACGTAATAATAAAAAATCTTCTCTATAGCTTTTGTGAGAGCTCTTTTCACTTGGCCATTTTTGTCTATTCAATTTTAGAGCATACATGGGCTGAACTTTTGTATTTGTAGCAGTGTTAAGTTTTGTTGTAGAGTTTCCAAAAGGCTTAATTGTGTTTTAACACAATTTTGTACCCAACCTTAAAAATCATATAACTCAAAAATATTACATTATATATTGACAATATCACTTGCAATATGCCATTAAACTGTTATAGATGCTATAAAAAGTCTTCAGATCTTCAGAAAAGCTGACATTTGTAAATTGTTATAGTCTCTGGGGGGTTGAATCATTTTGATTGCATTTGTATAACATGTCCAAAAATATTCTGATACCATAATTCTGATACCCCTTTAAAGGCGTAATATACTACTAATTTCTTGCATTTAACATAAAATGATATATTTAGCAGAATATCCAAGCTGCTCTTTTTGGTACATTGAAAGTAAACGGTGACCCCCATTAAATAGTTTGTGCATTCTGTTAAACCATATCCTTTTGTGTCCCACAGAAGAATGAATGGTTTGGAATAACATGAGAGTGAATAAATTATGACAGAATTTTCATTTCTGAGGTAAAACCATTTTAAACATCAAGCCGAAGTTTGTAGTAGGTTCGTGACATGATCTCAGCAACCTCTGTGACACGTTTGTTTGTTGTTCTGCTCAGGCTGGCTGAAGACATTCGATGACTACTATCGAGACCAGACGCAACACATTCTCAACAACATGGTGGTGAAATTACACGAAGACAGTCGGCGAAAAATGATCTGGTCTGAAATCTCGTATTTTTCAAAATGGTGGGACAGCATCGATGAGCAGAAACGAGATGCTGTCAGGAGGTGAGGCTTTTCTCTGCTGTTAATATCCATTCATCCTCATGCGTCGGATTCATTAATTGCAGCGTTCACACACAGGTCTGGTGTAAGCAAGGAGTGGAGGAGAACTCCATTGTGCTTTCGGTCCCATTTTAATTAAGCTCAAAGTTTGTACTTTATTGCCTAGCTCTCAGGTGACGGTTTATGCGCAAAAATAAAACAACAACAAAATTAAGTCAAGATATTGGTACAATACACACACATTGTTTTAGTGGTAGTGGTAATGACAGGAAATATAGTTTCTAGTATGTGTTTATTTTCATAACCATTCTCTTCTCTTCAAACTTTTCCAAAAATCTGTTAATGTATTCCATTTTAAATGATAGTTAATCAATAGTATTTGTTTAAAGATGTCATCAGTACATATTTATGTATGATTGCAAAGTTGACCCTGCCACAAGAGAGGATGGGCTATAAATGCATGTCAAATATACAGAATCGGTCGTGTTCACTGTTGAGCTAACCTTGGGAAAAGACACAAATGCATCTTTCAAAACAGCCCGAGGTGAAGGATGAAGCCAAATGAAAAATCCAAACGCCAATATTTATTCACTATTGATTTGATGCACAGAAAGCATTTGAAGCAAACAAGCTCTATTCTTTTTGAACATGTACCCCCAACCCCCTTTTGGCTGACTCCAAATCAAGATTTTTGGCAGGCATGAGCAGGTTTTATTTCAATTCATATCAGCCGAATCAAGGTCTAGCATAATGATTCAATTTCTTTTACTGCCACATACATGGAGGTGTATCTTCAGAATAAATCAAGTTGTCTGAGCTCGGGAGTCTGCCTAGTGCGTTACGGAAAATGGGAACTGCTGATAAGTCCATAAATTCCAATCTATGCTGGTATATATTATTTAATTTTCAGTATTGGGAATAAGACTTTTCAAATATTTCATGTGTTAATCAAAGAGCATGTCAACATTGGTCTAACCTCACCTGAGCCTCAATTTCATGCCCTCCCAACATTTAACTTGATACAGGAAGCATTTAGTCTCAGATTTCTCTTTCTAAGAGGGGTAAACTTATATTCCATGGTCTAAATTGCAGCTGTAGTGTAAAATGAACCAAATATGTCTTAAAGGGGTCATATGATGTTGCTAAAAAATAACATTATTTTGTGTATTTGGTGTAATGAAATGTGTTTATGCGGTTTAAGGTGTAAAAAACCACATTATTTTCCACATACTGTACATTATTGTTTCTCCTCTATGCCTCGCCTTTCTGAAACGCTTCGATTTTTAATCTGAATATTTGGGTTGAACTGTTCTGGAACAGTGTTGTAAATACAACTTAACCACTGATTTCTAGTCATGTCCTCTTTTGGAAGACCAAACAAAGTAGTTTCGCTTTCACAACGAAACACAGCGTCACACACGGCGGGCTAGAGTGAGCGGAGGCCGGCGGATTCAACGAAGGAGCGTCCGTAGGGCTTGCGTGTAACACTCCAAAGAGAAAGGAAAAATTTAAATCGCATCATATGACCCCTTTAAATGATGGAGAAAAGTTCATAGTAGGGTCATAGTAGGATCTTTGTAATCTATTTTACTTGGCATGTCTGAGTAAAGTTATTACATTTTTGAATTTTTTCGAATAGCCTACATTAATAAATCGTGCACAGTAAGCCCAGGAACATGTACGAAGAAAGTGAATCGGGTGGTTTTTGCGTCGACTTTAATGAAGGGTCTAATCACTGCTGCCCAGTGGCTCATTTTCTGAGCCAGTGATTGATTCGAGAATACTTTGACTATTTTTCAAAGTAATTTTGAAAGTTTCTGTCAGTTACGTGCTGAGCTAGTGCTCTTGGTTTTGCTACCGCTGCTCTTATTACTGGCCTCCAGAGGGCCACGCTATACGATTCACAGCTGAAATATTCAGCATTGCAGAGAAAAGCTGCTGACTGGCAATCAGGCCTGGAGAACTCTACTTCTAATAAGGGATGCCATTACCCAAGGTGTCTGATGTCTGTTCAAGAAAATAATTAGTTTGCAGCTGCAAAACTCAATAAATCTGAAGATTAAAAAAAATTAAATGTAGTTACTGTGTGTAAAGCTGCATATGTGGAGAAAGTGCTTTGTAGTAAAACCCCTGAAGAAAAGCTGTCGATGATGTTGCAGTGGTGAAACATTTGCAGCTCCGTTGTCCTCTTCAAAGCTTTGCTTATCTTAGTTTAAAGACATCAACGTTAACTTTATATTATTTATATACTTATACTTTCCTGGTTTTACTGTGCACATTATTCTAAAGTTAAGAAAAAAAGTCTTCATAACATTTCATCAAACAATATTAATGTTCCAGATGGGATGACTTCTTCCAAACAGACAAAGCAGTCTGACTCATCCACTCTTGAATCAGTGCTTCTCATCTGGGCTATTTTATTTTATTTTATGTATTTATTTTTTTCTAATTAAAAATAAAATTGTAATAAAACAACAACAAAAACAACTTTATTTTTGGTTGTTTACAGATTTATTTTAGCCACTGTTTTGGTTTAGTTTTGTTAAAAAATTTTGTGTTGTTTCGTTTGAGGTTTTTTTTTAGTTAAGTTTTTTTTTTATATGTTTTATGATTTAATGTTGCCCTGCACATTGACATGTGGGGGAATAAAATTAGATATTGTGAATTATGGAACAAACTAGTACAACATGACCATGATTTAATTAAAACAATGGAGCAAATTAGTATGAAGTGACTTTACTTGAATTCAGGGTCGGCGCCAGAGGGCACAAAGTGAGGGGGCATGCACCATATTTGGGGGGGCCACGTCTTTTGGCACCTGTTTCTGAATATTGATTGATTTTAATTATCTAGACTACTAGTGTAGATATGTAGTTAAAGTAATTTTCAGATGTAAAGGATGCAATGAATAAAACAGGAAAAACACAAACAAAACTTGTAAATAAAATAATTTTATATATACAATGTAATAACATATATATATATAAGAATAAGAATAATAACACAATAAGAATTTTTAACCGATTAATCGCCTACTTTCGTTTGCTGCACGTTTAAAAAAAAAAACACACTAAACATAAATTTTTAAATGTGAAAAATAAACACACTAAACATAAATACATTTTTGAGAGGAAAAATAAAACAGATATTATATTCAGAAATAATACCGGCAGGCCTAAAGCGTAATGTTATAATGTAATTATAATAATAATTTATGCATTTAGCAGACGCTTAAGCGACTTACAGTGCATTCAGGCTATACATTTTTTACCAGTATGTGTGTTCCCTGGGAATCGAACCCACGACCTTTTGTGCTGCTAATGCAATGCTCTACTACTGAGCCACAGGAACATAATGTACCAACAATATAAAAGCGAATTAAATTTAATTATTATAAATTAAAGCGAAACTGAAAGTAAATTTGGGCTCATAGCCCACCTCTCTCATTCAGCACAAATCCAAATGTTTCCATATTTGCAATGTATTAACTATTATAAGCTAAAGTATTATTTATTAGGTAAAACAGGCTTTGTACTTCGCGCGTGTTCCAATATCAATGGGGAAAAAATCATAATGAGCATAAATGTGACACACTGTACTGGTTCTCGGGCATGCAAGTGCAGCTCCTATTTCTTTGAATGGGGAAACATCAAATTCTCCAAAACTGTTTGCCAAGCTTATGATTAAATTTCATATTTGATATCACCAATGAAACTGACAACAGCAGTCTCATAAATGTTGTTTCTTTTGCTCAAATAGCATTTAAAAAAGCTTATTTTTTCAGGCTAGACCAGCCAGTGCGCATGCGCAGTCCAGAGCACACGTCTCCGAACGCTGACTGTTTCTATACTGACCGGGACTTCTAACGGCAGCTGCAGTGACGCGAGGACTTTACCGACTTTAGCGATTGGCTCTTTTATTCAGAAGGCGGGGCTTCGTTCAATAGAGCGGCCATATTGAGCGTTGCATTTTTCCCCCATTCAAAACTGTACGAGGGACACGTCTTGGGTATTCTATAGTCTTTGTTAACAGCCTACATCCACCCACTCCCCTTCTCGTATATCAGAGTGGGAGATCTTCCCAAAATCTTCCTAAAATCAGGGCACCCACTCCAGAGATGGCAACAGAAGTTTGGGGGACCCCTGAGGCCCCCATGGCACCGACGCTGCTTGAATTAAAACTAAGGAACAAATTAGTACAACATGGCCATGATTAATCTGAAACCAGAGAACAAATTAGTACAACACTCCCTTGATTTATCTAAAACCAGGGAGTGAATTAGTACAAATGAATTAGTACAACTTGGCCACGATTTAACTAAAACTTGGGAGGGAGTCAGTACTAAAACTAGGGAGTGAATGTGTCAGCACTTAACTGCATCCTGCTGAAAAATAAAAATCTTCCTCTTCTGCTTTCTCTAAAGCAGTTTTGGGGGTTAACTCAAAAAGTCAAGGGTGTTTAAATTCAAACCGACTGAAAGTGAAACACCAGTAGCAGACTAATATTAACAGTAAATATTTTGTAAAAGCCTAAATAAATAAATAAATAAACCAGCAGCTTTCATGCATACAATAAATATCAAACAGTAGTAGTTCTTGACAGGTTTTTGCATTCCCTATGCTGCTTTTCCATTGTTTTTTAATATAAATGCGCTCAACATTTATTTGATGTAAATGCGCTTGACGGACATGTTTGACCAGGTGCGGCGTCATGCGGTCAGATCATTTTTCTTCTTCTTTTAACTGTTAACACTGGCATAGTGTCAACGTTTCTAATTGTAATGTTCGCTAATATTTTTTATTTAAAACCATGATTCCTCGATTTAAAAATAAATAAATAAAATCATGGCAAAACATTACATTCTAATGAATCGATAAAATCAGAAAAACCGCCCAGCCATACCAAAAAATGATAAGTCGTCAGTGCGAATTCTTAAGTCATGGCCACAATACCTACATTTCCTATGGCATGCCAAAGAAAAGGCTCTGTAGAAGTTGTTTTTGACATAGTTGTAGTTTCAGTAAAGAAAATAACCCTGCTTTTCTTGATCCAATATAAGTCCCACCTTACTTTTTTTCTTGTGAAATCTGTAATTTATCTCCTAAAAACACATTACAGAAGTACAGTTGTGTTGTGAATGCAGTTTCATGTCGATTAAGTAGGGTAAATAAGATTCTCCTTTCTTGTCTTTCATTGACTGTCTCTCTTTCTCTAACGCAGGCTGATAGAGAGCGGTCAGCTCGAGGTGGCTACAGGAGGCTGGGTGATGCCTGACGAAGCCAACTCTCACTACTTTGCATTGATAGATCAGTTAGTTGAAGGTCACCAGTGGTTGGAGATAAATTTGGGTATGTAAATCTATTGCATCTCGCCCTTTTACTTCCCCCTTTTCATTCATTCAGTTACTTTAACAACAGTTAACAACAAAGTAGATGATATCTCCACATCAAAACTAACAGTCCTGGAAACAGCAAAAATATGTCAAGTATGCTTCATAACGGCGTAATATATATATATATATATATATATATATATAATATACCAGCGTAAAAAAAATGGTGTGAAAAAATAGATGAATGCAACTTTGTTTCCAGGCGGACTGATATGGAATTTATGTAAAGCCTGCCAATTAGATTAGAACTTGCTAGATCGAGAAAGAAGTTTCCAGTTCGAAGCGACTGTGGGCGGTCCTAGGTTGAACTGGGTAATAATATCTTGTTTGAGACCCATTTAAATTCTGAATCAGCCTCAGCTCAAAATGTGGGTTGTGAAACCCAGAATGTTAAACCTCTTAACTGCAATACTATAAGGAATTTTAGCTCTTCTACATATCTATGCTTCCTATATTGGCTCAAAGACCTCTGGGAGCTTTTTTTTCAATGTTCATTATTAGTGTATTAAAACATGGAGCAAAGCCCTGGCTCTCATTACTGCACATCCATTCTACCATCTGCTCTCCTGATATCTCAGCTGTCTGTGGACCGGTTCTCAAATATAGATTGATTGGAGAGACTGATACTACAATGAGCCTTTGGCTTTCAAACAGCACTTGTTTTACCAATGATGCCATGCACCCAGTGTTATTTGAAGAGAACTGTGTGCTGCTGTGTTCAGGTTTGCTCATGAATATAGACACGGGTCTCTTCAGGGTACATGTGCCCTTCAAGATTACCTGTGTCTCCTGTGTTTCACTCTGTTCCATGAGTTCCTCGCTTTACTTTCAGAGCTGTTGTAAATGCTTTGCTGAATCCATTCCTAGTGTTTCTTTATCCACATTAAAAATGTGACCTTGCTGTTTCTAAAAATGTGACTTGGGATGGGTGCTATAGCTAAAGTATTCTATATACAGTATCTCACAACGATAGAGTCAGCAAAGTCAGTTTTGAGAAAAATCTAGTTAAAGTTTTCTGAAGGTTCCAAAACAAATAATTCACCTAGCAACCATACCTTAAATTCTCTGGTAATACCACCAAATTCGGCACACACCAATGTATAGGAGATATAAATGTTTTTATGTTTTTTTTTATTTCCATTATACCACAATGCACCTTGCGGGGTGTTTTGACCAATCACAGAAGATGTCACTAGAGGTGTCAAATCTTCACTTGCCTCGGGGTCAGTAAGATTTTTTTATGTGTTGGAATGATGTCTCTTATACTCACCAAGGATGCATTTATCTGATCAAAAATACAATAAAAGCCGTAATATTGTGAAATATTAATACAATTTAAAATACACTACTGGTCAAAGGTTTGGAATTTTAAATTTTTTTTTTTGGAAAGTTTTTTTTTATGTTTTTGAGAGAAGTCTCTTATGCTCACCAAGGCTGCATTTATTTGATGAAAAATAGAGTAAAAAAAAAAACAGAAATATTATTATATATTATTAGTTTAAAATAACTACAATTTGAAAGTAATGCTTTTTTATCAGGATTATTTGATAAATATAAAGAAAAAAAAACAATTAATTTTAAAGCAAAGTTGTTAATCAAAAAAGTGCATGATAAATAAAGATATTGTCTCTCAAAAGAGGGAGTCGACTCTGAACCGCCTTAACTTAATTTTTGAATCTTCTGCCTGTTACCTATATACGTAACAATGTAACACATTTGCATAATCCCCACCTGCCCACGAAATACGAACTCTGACCTGCCCACAAACACTTCTGCTAGTTAGTGTGTTTATATCATGTCTAACACCGTTCCCACACTTGCACCTCAAATAAGTAAATAATAATAATAATGAATGCAATAAAACTGCTGTCACATCACGTAAAGTACCACATACAAAGTTTAAACTTACCACTCAGACTTTGAATGGTAGTGTATCTTAATATATCTATAATTATTCTGATGGCTTTCAGTCAATGCAGTAAAATACAATTAAATTAAATAGTTAAATAATCAGTTAAATAATCATTGTATGTTTTACATTCTGTTTTTTAACTATTGAACACTGAACAAGAATATTATTGAATCATTAACCATTTATATGCATCAGTAATGCATTACTTTAAGTAAAACTAATAATCAGCAATATTAATACATATAATTTATATTTTTCTATACTAAAACGTCTGTGAACATTTTTGAGTGATGAAGCAAAACAACATGTTATGTTTTAACTACATGTAGCGGTCGATGCCATTTTTGTAATCTTATAGCATCTTTGTTTACAAGTAAACCTCCGGAGCAAAAAAATTTATTATGGTAATTAATGGTTTCTGAGTGATGAAGCAAAACAACATGTTATGTTTTAACTACATGTAGCGGTGGAAAGCACTTAAAATACTACACCCTTTTAGTATGTTTAGTACGTAATACTGTGTGTCATATTCCTCCCCTTTTTTGTTAGGAGTGAAACCCAAGACTGGCTGGGCTGTGGATCCGTTCGGTCACACTCCTACCCATGCTTACCTGCTCAGACAAGCCGGTCTATCTAACATGCTGATCCAGAGAGTGCACTACTCGGTGAAGAAACACTTTTCCTCTCAGAAGACCCTGGAGTTCTTCTGGAGACAGAACTGGGGTGAGCAACTGATCTTGACGTAGGAAGTAGAGGATGTTTTTATGGAAGAATGCTTTTTTTATAGTTCATTTATGCAGTGCTTTAATGTTTATTTATTTATGATTTTCTGTATTCCTTTAAAGGGGTCATATGATGCTGCTAAAAAGAACATTATTTTGTGTATTTGGTGTAATGAAATGTGTTTATGCGGTTTAAGGTTAAAAAAACACATTATTTTCCACATACTGTACATTATTGTTTCTCCTCTATGCCCCGCCTTTCTGAAACGTGTCGATTTTAACAAAGCTCATCGGTCTGACTCTTAACTTTTATAAAGAATATCCCTTTGGATTTGAGACTTTAGTCTTTGCAACTTTACAGATCTTCTTTATGCACCAAGAGCTTGTAACACTCCAAAGAGAAAGGAAAAATTGAAATCGCATCATATGACCCCTTTAAACTAGTAAATATGATGCATTGGATGACGGGTCACTTACTACAAAATACCTTGACATTTCAGTTTGACTCAAGTTGCAAAATCAGTGTTAAAGGGACAGCACATCTAAAAAATGAAAGTCGGGTCATCATTTACTCACCACCATGTCTTTCCAACCCTATACAGCTTTTTCTTCCATAGAACACAAATGAAGATGTTTGCAGAATCATTTTGCATTTCATTTTTGGGTGAGCTGTCCTTTTAAGTCTCAGAACTGACTGTGTGTCAGAGTGGCCTCACACGTTTGATTGGAAATCTCTGTTCTAATCACATGAGCTGCTCGGCGGTGCCATTCACGCTTCCCATTGATTGAATCCATCTTTTAGTTAGCGATTATGCTGATTAAAACCTAGGTAGGTGGGGCTGCTCGCTACATTTAGGCCCAATCCCAATTCTACCCCTTAGCCCTTCCCCTTTCCCCTACCCCTCCGTTTCGCGCGTTCACGTGAAGGGGTAGGGGTGACTCAATTCTCTTTTGGTCGGAGGGGTAGGGGGAAGGGGAAGGGCCAGATAGCCCTTCAAACGAAGATTTTTCGGGACCACACTTCAAACGAAGGGGTATGAATTATCTCAGCGTAAACCGGCTTCAGCGGCAACATGGCTGCC
>NW_015657957.1:138833-160521 GCF_001515625.1 Sinocyclocheilus rhinocerous | reverse complement strand
GCACACCAGTATAGGTGTGTGTATTGTAGGAGCTAGACGACGTATGGTGACGTGTGACGTATAGTAGTGGTGTCCCAATTCTTAGGGGAATATTTTCACCCCTACCCCTTGACACTCTGTTTCAAGCGACAAGGGGAAGGGGTAGGCGGAGGGGTAGGGGAAGGGGAAGGGGTATAAAATAGAATTGGGATTGGGCCTTAGTCTCACGATTTTAGAAACAGAGGTGGAAGTGAGATAAATCCAGTTTTCCATGAAGCATCTGCAGCTGCTGGCCCTGGTAACAGACCTAACAAAGTCTGTGCCTAGTAAAAGCTCGCCTCCTATTCCAGATGCATCTCCATCACTGGAGGTCATTCAGACCCTCACCCTGAAAGATAACCACACAAACAGGAGCTATAATGATCAACCTCACCAAAAAGTACTCGAAGCTATCTTTAGCACTGTATGATGGGTGTTATGGGTCTGTGATGAGTTGATATTGCTTGTCCTGATTGCATGTTTTTTTTTATGCATGAAAACATTCTGCTCAGGATTAAACCTAGTGTTTAGGTTGCATGAGTTCCTCAGACTCCTCAGGAGGTCAGAAACCATACAGGAAGCATGGTTAAAATAATGGTGCAGTGACCATGCATCACACACCCTAGACCCTTTCCTGTTCCCCTTTCCTTTGGATAAATATTGTTTGGTAGCATCCTGCATGTAGCTACATGTCAATAGTGTTCAGTCGAAGACCTCATGCCAAATGTCGTATCATGAAAAAGAAAAAGCTCTCATTTCTTGAGCTGTTACAAGAAATAAACCATGCAGAGTGTCAAATTTAGACACATTTGTGCCACACTTGAAAATGCACGAATGTCGTTGCATTAGGAAACAAAGTACAACATATCAAACCAAGTAGCAAGTATTTTACAAGCAAAAATAAATGCACAGAAAGATATAAGATATGAATCGATTTTAAATAATAAAACAATACTTATGCTGTTCAGAAAGTTGTATTTGGGTACTTTTTTGGTTATGAAGCATTACCAACGCATTCCGAACAGCATAAATTAATAATAAATGAGTTAATGGAGATTAAAATGGAAAATGAAAATAATTAATTAATTAACAGAAGGGAGCACAACGGCAGCCGTGTTTTAGAATTGTTTCAAACCAAAGTGCTTAAATAACTACTTCAGTGGCCCCTTTAAAAAGATTCTAAAAAGACACTCTGCCACAAAACCTTTCAGTCCAGATCAAACTTCACAAGTCTGTAAATGGCACAAGTATTTTATCTGTGGCTTTATAAAATGAATATAAATTATTATGAGCTTTTTAGAACCTAAAAATAACCCGTTGCAAAAAACAAAGGATTTAAAGGTTAAAACTTTAACGCCCTTTGGTTGTGTAACTGGTTATTTTTGGACTTATTATAACGTAAATTTGTTTGCTTTGTTATTCTAATGAAGGAGATCAAAGAAACAAAGGTGTATTACAGAAGCCCACTAAGTACATTTGTTTAATGCTGCACTGCTGAACTACCAACCTTGCCTCTTTCAATTTTATGAATTTGACTAATAGGCTATACATTAAGTATTAAAATAATTATTAAAATAAATAAAACTATAAAAAATATTTAATCATGAAGCATGGGAAATTAGATTAGAAAGTCTAATCATTTTAAAGGACGTCTTTTAGTTTGCATTATGAAAGTGCTTATTAGTGAGGCAGAATCATGTGTATGTATAATATTTTATTAATATTTATATAATATTAATATAATATTTTGTGCAGAAGTACACTAAGCTCTACAATCTTTAACTGTCCAAATCTCTCATTATATAGGGTATAACGTTTCTCAATCCATAGTTAAGTGCCTATATTTAATGTGATGAAATACACCTGTGGTTACTCTGCTAGGCATGTGTGAACTTGAGGAGAACTGACCTCACTGAAAATGAGCTTGGTAAAATCTGTGTAAAAATGGCTCAAAAAGGGAAGTTAGATCTACTAGCATTTGTTTGCAGATGCCACATGGTTTGAGATCTCATGCAACGACATTCATACATTTCAAGTATGATTATATGTTCTCATGATAATGTGTTCTCATATTTTTGCTGCTGTGTGTTGCTCCATTGGCACTTGTTCTCTAATGATCTGAATGAAAAATAAGAGCTGAGAATGGCAAACAAAAGAGAAGTCAGAGGAAACGTCCTCCCACATCCCATCTATTGTTCTCCGTTGTCTGCCTGTTCAGTGTTGTGCATCTGTTTGCTGTTTTTTCCAGACCTAGTGTTAAAAAACCCTGGAAAAATTGACTCCTAACTTAGATCTCTGACTGTAGCCAGTGCTGAACAAATATGATTACAGTTCATTTGGCAGCGTGCACTCTATGCCAGGCTGAATTAGCTTTCTGTTCAATGTAATTCCATGTATCACCATTTAACAGACAGCCAGACTACTCTGTGCTTCACATCTGGTCCCTTGTTTAAAGGAAAATCCTGCATTATTTATTTGCACAGCTTTTATGAAGGTCACTCTGGAGCACATGCTGTGCTGAATGGGTAATTGAATATTTTTATTGCAAATAAAATATGATTTGATTTTGACATTAGTGGATCATTTCGTGATTTGTAGTAGGGGTGGGCGATATGACCAAAATCTTATTTCACCGTATGAGACATTTTATTTCATGATAACGATATTTCTGTCATGACATCTCTCGGAGGGATTGGCATTGTAATGCACATGACAATGTTAATGTATTTGGTCTTGGCGGAATAGATCTGCTACACTGCTGCTGCTGCTGCGGCAGAGCAAGTATACAGGAGAGAACCAATCAGCTGTGCCATGTGATAATGATGTCATTAGGTCAGATTGAGTTAGGCCTATCGGACTGCGCCATCTAGAGTTTCATGCCAGAACTCTGTATATATCGCGATATAGCTATTTTTATTTTTGTTATTAAGAAAAGGGAAGATTACAAAGACCTTTTTTCCTTGACATAACATAACAATAACAATGCTAACTGTAAAATTGAAATATTAGATGCTGTCACCTTTACCGTTGTTCTGTGAATTTTCCTAGGCAAAATCCAGTCATTTCAATAGGAATCCACATGATAGGGATGCAGAGTTCGCAACAGGTTCAAGTTAGTCATGTAAATTTGCAACATTGACCGACTGATTTAAAAGTGATTTCTGTGTAACCTGTGCTTCATCTATCGCTACACTATTAACAGTAGGCAATGGCCTTTATTTGTTCGCATGGCCACACAAGACTAGTAGCTTCGCATTTGTTTTTGATTCCAACAGATCAAGACTCGAGTTCAGACATTTTGTGTCACATGATGCCATTCTACAGCTACGATGTTCCCCATACATGTGGTCCTGACCCAAAAATCTGCTGCCAGTTTGACTTTAAAAGGCTGCCGGGAGGAAGAATCAGCTGTCCGTGGAGAATTCCTCCTCAGGCTATCACAGATAACAACATACAGGAGAGGTACAGCTATACACACAAGTAACAGTCACGGACATTAGGACATAACTATCTTATTTGATTGTTTTGAACTATGTCTTGAAATAGTCTGTTCCAATAAATAACCATTTTTAATCCCTTTTTTTGTGTCATTGTTTGTGGATTTGTGTTCCCTCAATTCTGATTAGATTTAGATTTCCCTCCACTTAGTTTATTCTCTCCATATGTAGAGTTCAGACGCTGCTGGACCAGTACAGGAAGAAATCCAAACTTTTTCGGACCAATGTGCTGCTGGCTCCACTTGGAGATGATTTCCGTTACACTGAAGCTGTCGAATGGGACCAACAGTTTGAAAACTACCAGAAACTCTTCGACTACATGAATTCTCACCCTGAGCTTCATGTCCAGGTCTAGCATCCTTAGACAGACTTCAGTGTTTCCTTTAATTGGCCACACTTTGAACTCTTCTTGGTATATTTTCAGCCATAATTCTATATGTGTTCCCATATTATCTCTTTTGTTTCTCTTTGCAGGCTCAATTTGGAACTATTTCAGATTATTTCGAGGCCTTGCGTAAAAGCACTGGCATGGATCCGGTTGGCATGAATGTTGGGCAGTTGGCTTTGCCTGTGCTAAGTGGAGACTTTTTCACTTACGCGGATCGAGACGACCACTACTGGAGCGGATACTTCACCTCACGGCCGTTCTATAAACGCCTGGACAGAGTGCTGGAATCACACCTCCGGTAAGCCTTCACAACTTTTACCACATTGGAAAATGATCAGCAAAAGTTAATAGGATGCAAAACTCTCTCTTTAATTCTCTGTAGCACCAAAATGTCATTCATTGCACCAAAGAGAAAATCTGAACTGAAAATATGAAAATATGCACTGCATTAATCTGCATAAATACACTGCATAAATATTTTTGGTCTGGGTCTCAATGTCCAAAAATTGAAACAATAAAAAAAAATACTATTTCCATATGTCTGGACTTGACTTGCCTTTGAAACCATGAGTTCAAAATTAACATAAAGTTAATTATGAGCCAGAATGCCTTGCTAATTTGTGCAATAATATTTGCAATTCATATTGTATAAACTAATGACATTTTCTGGAAATGTAGCTTTTTCAAAGTCTGATCACTTGTTGTTGTTTTTTTTTATTTTTTATTCAAAGTTTAGAGACCAAAATATTTTTGGTCTGGTTAGTCATCAGAAAAAGACTGTGAATTTGAAATGTGTTTATCTGCTAAAAGTTTGCTTATTAACTTTTATAAGTACACTAGCATACAGATGACCTAACACACATGCACTAAAAGCCACAAAAATAGCATTTTTCGAATTGTCTGACTCGTGCGCACACAGTCAGACAGGTCTTAAGGACTAGTTTGACTAACTAGCAATTAATCAAGTGGTAATCAACCTTACTTTTCGGATTTAAATTAGACCAGTCTACTTTTTTATGTAACCGATTTGAAAAAGTCTTGCAGAAATAAATTAGAAGACTAACTTTTAAGACTAGTCTAAGCAGTTTATGCAACCGGCCCCTGAACTGATCGTGGTCGCTGGTAGAGTCTGTCTATAGGAAATGGAGCTCTGTGATAACAGACGTTAACATATTTTTCTTGCAGTGCTGTATGCTGCTAACTAACACACAAAGCCGAAGGTCACATGGCTGTGTTTTCACGATAAGACTGAAGCCCTGTGACAAGGTCACAGCAAATTAAAGCAGCCAGTTTTGAGCCAGCGACTCAGTGGCTTTAGTATTTATTTGACCATGGCCACTGACTGTGCCACCTCCTTTCTAACATGATATTGGCCCTATGAAAATTGATCTTATTAAGAAAATGCCCTTTATAAAGTAATTACCGCTAATATGTGGAATTTGAAAGAAATAACTCCTTGTAATTTAATTATTTATTTATTTTATTTTTTTACAGCAGGAAACTGTTGTAATGTCTTTGCAGTTCTCATTAATTGACGTTACAGTGGTACATATTGATTTTCCACATTGATTTTTCTACATGCTCCTCTACAGGCTTTTTTTTTTACATGTATCAGTAGAGCACTATTGTTATTGTTAACTACAACTAAAACTGTTAAAAATTGCTTTTGGTAATTGAAAAAAAGCTGAAATTATTATAAATATTAGATGAAAAGCCTCATATAAAAGCCTAAAACTTATTTTAAAAACAAATAAAAATGAGAAAAGCACATAACAAAATGACTAAAACAAACTGAAATTAAAAATAAAATTTATAATATCCTATAATTAATAATAATAATAATAATAATCCAAACTGAAAATATAAAAAAAGCTCATTTAAAATATTAATAAATACAGTATTATTATTATTTAAATAATACTAAAATAACCTTGCAATAGAGCTCTAACTTTAAACCCTCTAACCACAAAAAGTACTATGGTATTACCATTTTTTTAAATTAATTTTCCATGGTATTATGTCCCATGTTTTTTGTTCATTCACCATGGTAAGTACCATGGTTTTGGTTCATGTCTCATGGTTTTACCATGTTTTATGGACATATACCATGGTATAGATTAGGTAGTACCATAGTAATTTCATAGTATTCTATTCTTTGAAGTAATATGAAGTATCATTTAAATACCATGTTGTATGTATATGATTGAGTTTTTTTATATTATGTGTTCTATACATCCTGTATGTGTGTGTGTGTGTGTGTGTGTGTTTGTGTTTGTGTATGTCAGTGGCTGCCCTGCATTTCATTGTTTAGTGCGATGCGTGATAAGAATATTAATTTCCCTCATTTAGTTCCTGTATTGTACGTCTATACCCTGTGCTCTCAAAGACGGCTGTACTGATCACACAAGTGAATAGATTGGGTACACCTTCAGCTCGCGGATGTGGAGAACTCTATTTAACGCAGTATTTGCATTTTGATGGGTGTCTAAATGTAGGCTGGAGACAGTTTTCATCAGTATGCAGTTGTTAAACTATTCCCCGTTCTACACGATGGCTTCTTTCACACAGCAAATAGGACTTTGTTCAGCTCTGCTCAGTTTCTCACACACACGCACGCACACACACACACACACACACACACACACACACACACACAGTAGACTGATTAGAGATATTCAGTCCAAGGTCATTTCATGTTTAATTAATTATTAATGTCAGTGTTTGGCTGTTCTTACGGGAGCAGAAAGCAGATGTATGTTTGATGTGAAGTATGTAGGTCGCATGTACTGCATTTTTAGACTACTGTCTGTGAACCATATGCAGAAATGTTGAAATGTTTGATCTGCAGAAACTACTTAGTCTTGCTTTATCAATTCACTTCAAAGATTTATTTGGTAAAAAAAAAAAAACATTTAAACTATGGATTACCACTGTTTTGTTTAATTGAAATATTTTTACGTCCTTCTGAGGCCCCGGGCCCCTGTTTGAGAACTACTGCCTTAAAGGAAAAATATCATTTCTTTTTTTTCAACATGTGAAATATGACTCATGTCCAACAGGTTTTGTGAGGTTTGCCCAGCTATAGATTTTCATCTCCTGTGGAAAATTTGAGAAGGTCATTATTCGGAGAGATAACACCTGTATTGTTACTATAATGTGGAGAGATTCTGGTATTATTGTTGTTCTCACTCAGACACACCCAACACAACAGGGACTGTACAAGACTGTTGTCTTTCTTTTCCTGGAATTTGAACATTAGCCGGATTCAGGAGGTATTTTGATACCAGACGGATTCTTGTAACACTGTTCATTTATTCAGTGTGGATTTGTGGGAATTTTTGATCTTGCGTGGGAAGGAGTTTCATATATCACATTATGTATGTCCGCAGGGCAGCTGAGGTCCTCTACTCTCTGACCTTGGCCAACATTCAGAAGTACGGCCAGCCCAGTGATTACCCTGCAGTGGATAATTACAAGTTACTGACAGAAGCCAGACGCAATCTAGGTCTCTTCCAGCATCATGATGCCATCACGGGCACGGGCAAAGACTGGGTGGTTGTGGACTATGGAACAAGGTAGCGCATCTTTCCTGAAATATCTGTGAAAGTGAGATGTATAGAAGACTTATGCCACTTTTTCACTACCTTCAACATTTGCATACGTTTGTTGCATTTCGCCCCAAAGTGGCAGTCGCATAGATCCTTCAAATTGCTCGTAAAGCAGTCGTTACCATCTGCTTGAAAACCATGGTAAAATGACCAAATAATGAATGTATGAATATATCCACACAAAACAAAAGACCGCCAATATATTTAAAATAAAAACATTAATAATATATTTTCTAGGGCTAATCAACCTAAATGATTATTTGAAAATTATTTTACAAAACTATCAGACAAAGAATTTTCCTAACCACCCATTTTATAGAAATAGGAACGTTTAAGGAATAAACGTTTACTGAAAAAATATTGGTAATTCTCATATCTGGTTGTGAATTTGCATACTGTCTAGATGCAAAAGTTTAAATATTTCCACGAAAAGATGCATTTACTGTATTTGATCAAAGCTACAGTAAAAACAGTAATATTGTGAAATATTACAATTTAAAATTTGAAATTTCATTTAAAATGTATTCCTGTGAAAATATAATAATAATTACAATATTCTTTTTTCAGTGTCATATGAACCTGCAGAAAACATTCTAATATTCAGATTTGGTCAAAAACATTTCTTATTATTATCAATGTTGAAAACAGTTGTGCACCTTAATATTTGTGCATTTTTCAGGATTCTTGGACAAATGCAAGTTCAAAAGAACAGAATTTATTTGAAATAGAAATATTAGGGGGGAAAAAACAAAAGTTTTTACCCTCACTTTTGAATTATGTAATGTATCCCTACTAAAATAAAGTATTAATTTCATTCATTCATTTATTCATTCAAAAAATACAAATAATAATAATAAAATTTAAAAATAAATTAATAAATAAAAAATCTTACTGACCCCAAACTTTAGAATGCTAGTATAGAACCTTTGGGTTGCAAGTTCAGATTAACCACTAACCACTATAATATTAGTTTACATAAACGTACCTTACTCTTAAAAAAATCCAAACCTTTGATTTTTTGATAAAGAAAAAACAAAGATTTGATTCTTATTATTTGATCTTATCAGGTAAAACAAACCAAATATGAACCACTATGGTTCATATCACTATAGTTCAGTGATATAACATGCATCCCAATTCATTCAAAAAATACAAATAATAATAATAAAATTTAAAAATAAATTAATAAATAAAAAATCTTACTGACCCCAAACTTTAGAATGCTAGCATAGAACCTTTGGGTTGCAAGTTCAGATTAACCACTAACCACTATAATATTAGTTTACATAAACGTACCTTACTCTTAAAAAAATCCAAACCTTTGATTTTTTGATAAGAAAAAACAAAGATTTGATTCTTATTATTTGATCTTATCAGGTAAAACAAACCAAATATGAACCACTATGGTTCATATCACTATGGTTCAGTGATATAACATGCATCCCAAGTGAATTTCATTATTGAAACGGTTTGGTTTACCCATGAATGTTGGCGTGCACATTTGTACTGTAGAAACATCATGATCTTTGTTATTTTTAAGGTTGTTTCACTCTATTCTGAATGTGAAGCGAGTGATTGTGAGCTCAGCTCACTGGTTGGTACTCAAGGACAAACCAGCATACTACCATGATCCTTCAAATCCCTTTCTTCAAATGGTGAGTGTTCATATTGTACATCCATAACATGGCATCACTCCGAAATTTGGTAATTGCCTTGTGCATATCACACTTTTGCTGGTTCTGTATTACAGGATGACGTTCAGCCATCCCAAGATGCCTTACCTCGCAAAACTATTCTTGAAGTTGGTGAAAAACCAAGGTAAATCAATAATTCCTTCAATTTCTAAATTAAATATTCTTAAAAATACATTTCTCTGTAGAAGAAACAAATTTCTTTGAGTTTTACTTTCGGAGCCTTGCTGTTGTGCATTATAGCAGAATAATGTTGAGTTGAAAATGACCTCATGGTACATGTGTTGAAGTGGATGAAGTAGAGGCAGCAGAATCTGTGGCAAAAAAATGTTTCATAAAAATGCTTAATTTTTTTGCTGTTCCTAGGTTGTTGGTGGTTTACAACCCCACAGAGCAAGCCAGGACATCCATGGTTACAGTATACGTGACTACTCCTAAAGTGCGTGTGCTTAATGCTCTTGGTCATGTGGTCCGTGCTCAAGTCAGTGCAGTGTGGAATGATGCCAGTCATGCTGCTACCGACGTCTTTCAGGTGAGATCTGCTACATCGATGCATCATATCACAGCATTAGGGGTATGTTGTTTATGGAAAGGATCAATCTGAAGAGTGTGGATTCTTCAAACTAGTCCATGCTTAGTTTGAAGTTATCTAAATGCTCTTCTAGCCAGTTCATGGTGTCTTTAATCGTGTTAGTTTTTTCCTCAACAGTTGTCGTTTGTGGCTCAAGCTGCTCCTCTGGGTCTGAGCGTGTATCAGCTGATGGAAGGAATGGAGCCAAGGACAGAAGCTGCTAAGTACATGTTTCTTCAGGATGGCGGGCAGATTTCAGTCAGTAAACTGGAGCATTTCCCACAGTTCTACCAACAAGATGCGGCTCCTGTGCACATTGAAAACCCTCACCTGAAACTCTCCATCTCTACAGCTACAGGTCTTTTAGAGGTTAGATGATAGACTGCTGCTCTCTGGGTTTGCTGTAAGGTCATACATTTAGGAATGACTCCAGAGAACATCTCTTGTTTACAGAAAATGAGGTTGAAGGAGGATGACTCGGAGTTTCTGGTCAAGGTGGAGTTTGTTTGGTACGGCACCACCAGCAATAAAGACAAGAGCGGCGCCTACCTGTTCCTGCCTGACAAAGAAGCAACAGTAAAAACTATTTTGATCATTTTACATTTTTTTTTTAGATTAATCAAATATTCCATATCTTGCCCAGTAGCATTCTTATTCTTTCTTTCTGAGTGAATATTTTCCTACATTTTATTTATAAACAGTAGTAGAGAGAAACAGAAAATCAATAGAAAGTAGGGGTGCTCCGATTGATCGGCTACCGATCGCTATCGGCCAATAATCGCTTTGGGAAGTTTGATTGGCGGTCTCTTTAAAGGCCTCATAAACCGATCTCAAGCTGACACGCGCCTGCCTTGAGAGGTTTGGCATGATAAATAATTCTAAATGATAAAAAGAAGGCTTAAAAAAAGATCGGTATCGGTGATCGTATTGGCAGATACTGCTTCCTGTGATCAGCGATCGGTGACCGGCTCCAAAAATCCTGATCGGAGCACCCTTAATAGAAAGTGGAGTGGTTGAAATCATAATTAAGCCTAGAATTAAAGGTGCAATAGGTGATTGTCTTCAGAAATTTTTTTTGTTATGCTGGTTGAAAGTCTCTTCACATCCCGATAGCAATCATTAAGTTAAGTGGTCTAAATGTATTTATATGTATTTATATATTTTGTGGAAGGACCAATAAATGTTCGTCCAATCATAACACTCGGTCCAAGCATTTTGATTGGCTTTCATACCTGCCTGTCAACATATGTATTTGCCGGTTAATAACACATGATATATTGTAGTAATGTTGTCTCCGGTCGTCTGGTCTGTGTGTGCGTTCAGGGGGCGTGGCTTTGGACGGCGATTGCAGGGAGGGTGAGACGTTTGCTTTCAGTGCTATCAGGCTAAAGTTAGCATTTTCCAAGATCTCCTACTGCACCTTTAAGGTTTCCCATGAGCACCACAACTTGAGCGTTTCCACTACGATGCTGGTGCCAATGTGAATAGTGGTGCAGGAAATTCTGACATTTATCATCATTCACTTTGCAAAATAAATAATTACATGATTTTCATTTTGAGTTACTATTTCTTTAATAACAATAATAATAATAATAATTGTTAGTAGTAGAATTAGTAGTATTATTGTTGTTGTACAAGTATTATTATTAAAATTATTATATTTTATTTGCATTGTACCTTTCTTACATTTTCTTTAATAACAACAATAACAATAACAACAACAGTTATAACAGTATTATCATTATTTGCATTTGCATTTGCATTGCAACTTTCTTACATAAATATAATTTGCTACTGCTGAATAGAGGTGCAGGAAATACTGGGTAACATTGTCATTCACATTGCAAAGTAAATAATTACAAGATTTTCATTTAGTTTAATAACAACAACGAAAACTGTATATCGCCCACTCCTCTAAAAACTATTTGCAGCAGGCTTGTGGTTAATTTGAGGCAAACAAATGATTACCATGAAAGTTTGCTGGAACATATTTTTTTTATAAAGTTTCACTCAAATTTATGTTATTCTGCTGATTGGAGCTCTAAATACAACGGTCACTGCTCACAGCTTTATCTGCTATCCACCCCAACACTGGGAAACCTCACAAGAGCTAAACTCTCTCTTTCATCAGGACATTAGGCAGTTTTGTGATGCAGTGTCTTCGGTAGCTCTGCTCTGAGGGGATTTTATGAGTTTGATTTGATTCACATTGATTTCCTTTCTGTCTCACACAGATTTACTCTCCCTCTCAGCCGCCGGTGGTACGAGTCACTAAAGGACCGCTGTTTTCTGAAGTCACCACTACCTTCACACAAATCACACACACTCTTCGGCTCTACAACATCCACGGTAAGAGAGGACAGCAAACACTCAACACCTGCACTTCTCAGTTACGGTTGCAGTCACCACTATTTACAGTATGTAAATCAAATATTTACACTAGGGATTTGCAAAATGACATTTTCAAGTTCGACTAGTTGTCTTAGGGAAGTCCTGTATAATTAGGCAGCTTCTGAGTTTTTGTTAATGCCAAAAGTCGATGGTGGGAGGGTAGCAGTGTAACCTCAGGAAACCTCTGGTTGATTGACCCCCAGAAATTCCTTTTCTTTTCCAAGTAATCTTTGTTAAGAGAGCTTTTTATTCACATTACTATAACAGCTTGTTTAGTACAAGAGTGCTTTATTGGATGCTGTACAAAGCTTTTTTATTTTCTAGCTCAGTTATTGTTTTATAAATCTTTGTATTTTAAAAGTAAGCCTTTTTAATGTTCCTCAAGCTATAACAAACTGTGCAATCTTCAATGCCTAAAAAGGCAGTGCATTACACTACTAAGTTACAAATATTTAATCAACATCAGAAAGGAAGTTTGATATCAAAATACAGTCCAAAAAAAAATTTAATGGTGTGCTAAAATGGGATCATTTTGTGAAAGAATGAAATGCATTCAGAAAGGCTTTCTTATCAAGAGCACCAGGGGTTGAACGGTCTGTTTGTGACCCCTTATGGGTGGGTGAGATAACATACATGAGTGTTTTTGAAAGAGCAGGGCAGTCACATGAGCCTTAGGGACCTTTCCCCCAGTGATGTTTGTTTTTGTCCAAAAAAAGAAAAGAATGAGGCGAAACCTCTTGTGGGTTATTCCCATGAGTTCAAACTGGAATTTAGTATGCAAAGCTTAAGGAGAGGGACGTTCAACTCACACACAAAATAGTTGTCTCTGACATTATGTACACAAAAGGGGAAATTCTGAAGCTTGTACTGGTCGCTCTTTTCCATGCAATTACAACAAATGGCAACTGAAGCTTTCAAGCTTCAAAAAGACATAAAAAAAGATCAGAAAAGTTTTTAAAAATGCTGTGTATTCAACTTGTTCACTAAATTTCAAGTGTTCATACAATAACCTTTCATTTAATCCGTTATTCACTGATAATCTTCCCCTCCTGTGGACTATTAACTGTTGCAACCAGATCATTAGGTTGAACCTGCGGACCTGATCAGTTTGATATGTGAAGAAATCATTCAGACTGATTTTGTGAACAGTCAGCTGATTTATATAATAGATCCAAAACAAGAGAATGATTCATTCATTAAGTTGTGTGGAATACTTTCATGATTTTGTAAAGCTGCTTTTTGTCATTTTGCTTGAACTTAGACTAAGTTTTCATTCACTTTGTCAGTTTTGGGTTTTTTTAATGTTCTTGAAAGTTTTGAAAGTCCTTTCTGCTCACAAAGACTGTATTTATTTGATCAAAAATACAGTAAAAACAGTAATACACTCTTTAAAATAATGGTTCTAAAAGGGGGTTTTCACAGCGATGCAATAGAAGAAACATTTTGGGTTCCCCAAAAGTGAACAGTTCTTAAAAGAACCTTTTTTTTCCTTATTGTGAAGAACATTTTAATAATTAGAAGAACCATTTTCCACTATAAAGAACCTTTTGTGCAATGATAGGATTTAGTGGATGTTAAAGGCTCTTCATGGAACCATAGATGCCAGTAAAGAACCTTTATTTTTTAAGATTGTATTGTGAAATAGTATTACAATTTAAACTAACTGTTTTCTATTTTAATATATTTTAAAATGTAATTCATTCCTGTGATGCAAAGCAGAATTTTCAGCACCATTACTCCAGTCTTCAGTGTTACATGATCCTTCAGAAATCATTTTAATATGCTGATTTGCTACTTCAGAAACATTTCTTATTATTATAAATGTTGAAAACTGTTGTTTTGCTTAATATATTTGTGGAACCCATGATACATTTTTTCAGGATGCTTTGATAAATAGGAAGTTCAAAAACAACATTTATTTGACTGTCTTTTGATCAATGTGTCTATGCTAAATAAAAGTATTTATAATTTCTTTCTTAAAAAAAATCTTTCTGACCCCAAACTTTTGGACAGTAGTGTTAATAATGGCATAATTTCATTTTTGAGAGAACTGTTCCTTCAGGTGGTTGCAATAGTGTTTTATCTAATTGCTGAGGTGTTTTGAGTAGTTTTTAGTTTTTTTCTGTGTGATTGCTAGGGTGTTCTGGGTGATTGTTATGTTGTCGCTCAAGTCAAAAGAGCCCAAGTCTCTATGATATTCTGTGTCTCTAGAGATGTTTCAGGTCCTTCTTTAGTATAAATCTAGAACTTTTCCACCTAAATCGAAAAGTAATATCAAGCCACACAGTTTGAGGTATCATTTATGACTGTTGGACAAACAAAATTTAATATGTATGCTTAGGTGTTTGTTCAAATCATTAACTCAAAGTATGAGCAATAGTATCAGTGATGGTTGCTCACTGAAAGTGTCAGGTTACCATCTCACTATGAGCTAATGAGGACACACTCATGTTGAAAATTTTCCAAGCTATCGTACTCCATAAAAGCATAACCTTGTTTTTGTGGATGTGCTGCTATATGGAGCATGTTCTTCCACATTTAAGGGGTTTTATTTTAATTAAAGGAAACGGAACATATTTGTTTCTTGCACTGTTTTATTCCCAAAGGCTCAATTAGTCCAATTCAAATTGTACATTTAGCATGAAGGAGTGTTTACTTATATTCAGTTTCAGTTTACTCTGAAAATCTAATTGCTCAAATTCAACTTTAGCCAGGAACAGGCAAACAAGTTATTAAAGTTAAAAAAGGAAAGCAATCGTTTGCTGTTGGCAAATGTACAGTTTGTGGTATTTTGGTGGTTTGTATGTGATTATGCTCCAAACAGTAAATTAGATGTTGTTTTGTGCATTATCAGCCTAATGATACTTATTGGTCTATAAGGAAGTGGTCTTTAGTGGTCCTCGCTAAATTACTGTAGGTATTCAGTATACAATCAATCACGGGTTTAAAACAACATGAGAATGATACTTTTTGTGAACTGTTCCTTTAAATACTCAGATACAGTTGATGCTATGTGAGTGTTGATACAGAAATTGTAGTATGGAAGTGGAGGAAACAGATATCCAATCCTCTTCTGTTGCCTGTGCTCATTCGTCCTCTTTCTCTCTTTCTCATAGGTGTAGAGGGTCAGTCTGTTGAGCTCTGTAACACCGTAGATATAAGAGGCGAAATCAACCGTGAAATTGCAATGAGGATAACCTCAGATCTGAACAGCAAAGATCGATTCTTTACTGACCTCAATGGCTACCAGGTAGGACATCAGTATATTCTTTTTATTCTCTCTCCCTGACATCCACATACACAATAAAGTTTACACTGTTTATATGCAAGTGTGTGTTATAAAGGCAAGGCAGTATCGGTCGGGGCTCGTCAGGGGAATCTGCGGTTCTCTTTCTAACATTTGCTCGCTATCTCACTATAGGAACGCCCCAGGTGTGACCGATTGCGGAAGCACCAATGACACCACGTCTGCCAATCACGGCAGACCAATCGCTGCAGCGATCAGGGAAAGAAACGTTGTCCCTTATTTATGTTCAATTTTGGACGTGGTTTGTTTCTTGCTAGACCTCCTGGATAAGGGTAGAGCCTTTTCCACGGTTAAGGTTTATTTGGCCGCGATCTCGGCATACCATATAGAACTCGACTAGGGTACTATAGGCCAGCATCCTCTCGTCTGCCAATTCATGAGAGAAGCACGGCGGTTACGCCCAATATCAAAACTGCTGATCCCGCCCTGGGATTTGTCCGTGGTCCTGAACACGCTCTCAAAAACCCTGTTCGAGGTTGTTGAGAGGATCTCCTTAAAGCTGCTTTCTTTAAAGACTGCTCTGTTACTAGCTCTTACTACAGCGAAAAGGGTGAGTTAACTGCATGCCTTATCAGTTCATTCCTCATGTATGATTTTCGCTCCGGGTGGTCAAAAAGTAAATTTTAGAACTAACCCGGCGTTTATGCCTAAAGTATTCGATCACGCTGGTTCAGGTCAATCTGTGGATCTGATGGCTTTCCATCCACCACCTTGTTCATGTCCAGAGGAGGAGCAGCTACACTGTTTATGTCCGGTGCAGACTCTACAAATGTATGTACAGAGAACCAGGGTGTCACAGGTACTGTGCTCTCAGGAGACAAGCGCACAACGCAGGAATAATCCAGCACACGATCTTTAATTCCAACTTCAAATCAAGAGAATAACCATGAGACAGATAAATCAGAAACATCTAAGAGCAAACTAAACATGACGGTGAACGGACGAAGACTAAGGGAGAACTGAGGACTTATAAGCAAAACCCAAACAAAGGGAACTAATGAGATGATTAATACAACACAGGTTATAACTAATGAATGATGATTAACTAAATGAGAACAGGAACTGAACCAAATAAGGGCAGACAGGAACTAAACAGAAACCAACACGTGACACAGGGCACTTAGCAAAAGCAATCAGCTTTTTATTTCGTGGGCCGACTCTTTTAAGGGAAAGCCTGTCGTCCCTCTTGGTTGTAGAGGCAATCGTGTTATGTTACAATAACGCAAATATAGAGCCCCCAAACGAGTTATGAGCTCACTCTACCAGCGGTATAGCTACATCTTGGGCACTATTTAAGGGCATTTCTATCCAGGAAATGTGTGCTGCTGCTAACTGGACTTCCCCACACACTTTATTGAGGTTCTATAGACTGGACGTGACAGAACCTTCACTTGCCCACTGGGAGCGAGTGGACAAATTGTACATTAAGCTTTTGGGAAATCCAGTTTATTGACAACATTGTCGAAATTTTCAGACTTTACTGATCTGCTTTAACCACTTGAGTTGGGTCAAAGAGGTTTAATTCAGATCATATTCATCTTTAGTCTGCTTCGTCAGCACATCGGCAATATGGGAGTTGTCTATATCCCATAGTGAGATACCGAGCGAATGTTAGAAAGAAAACTTTAAGTAACTAACGTAACCCTGGTTCTCTGATAACATGAGGTAAGGTATCTCACAGCCTCTTTGCCTGTTCCGCATGGAGAAGAGATATACGGAGAATGACGAAACGGCAGGTAGCTGCGGTTTATATACAGGGAGGTGGGACTCCATGATTGCTGAAGTGATTGGCAGACATGGTGTCATTGGTGCTTCTGCAAACGGTCACGCCTGGGGCGTTTCCATAGTGAGATACCTCACTTCATGATTTCAGAGAACCGGAGTTACGTTAGTAACCTAAAGATCTATCACTGAACCAGCCCATATGTGGACTGACTTTAGGATGTTACTAAACCTGCCCACAAATTTCAGCCTCTTCATCCTATCAAAACATGGTTTTGATGATATAGTCAGAAGTTTTGAAGGAAAGAAAGCAAAAATGCTTTGGCCTTTTTACGGAAAGAAAGCAAAATATGTGTAATTTGATGACAAATGTAACAGAATATACACAACCTTTCAAAAGTTTGGGGTCAGTGAGATTTTTTTTTAAAGAAATTAATACTTTTATTCAGCTAGGACGCATTAAATTGTTCACATTTATAATGTTACAAAAGACTTCTATTTCAAATTTACATAATATAAAGACTCGTGCATAGATTTTTTTCTTCTGTGAAACGTCATATTGGGTACCAACAACATGTCTGCTGGCCTCATTTCCCGACAGTAAACAAATATCATAAAAGAATGATCTAATTTTATCTAGAATTAATTGAAACACAAGAATATGAACAGATGCTGCTGTTATGGCCTGATCACACACATCAAATGTGATGAAACCACATTTTCATCAGTCTCTGAATAAAGATAACACACCTAAATGAAAGTGAAACATTTTAATGACGAGAAGCATGTTGTTGCCGGATTTAAGTTAAATACATGATCTCAAGGTGTGGATATAGACGGCTAGCTGGACTAATTCTGTTTACTGACAAGTAACACTAATCAACAAAGGAGTCATCAGAAGTTAGTTAATTTATGTTTTGGCAGTCTTGTTTGATTTTGGTTGATAGTGCCAGAATGCCTAGTTGTTTCTGGATGGCATAATGAAAATGTCAGTTTGTTTTTCATTTCTTTTGACAAATAATTAATCAAAAAAGAGTTTAGAGTGTGCTCTAGGGCTGACCAAAACACACAAGTGTCAGTTTAAATCACTCTATCATGTTTTTTTTGTTTTTTTTACATGTTGGAGTATTAGCGTGGCATTTAATTAGCAGATGATGACTCTCTGGCCTTGGCCAGGATTAAGTGCTTTTCTTCGGTCCAAACTAATTAACTGACTTCAAAAAACAAATGCTTCATGAATAAAAACAGTGGAATATCCAATCCATTTTTCCTCCAAGTCACGTTAACACACACTTGTACACACACATCGAAGCTCATCAATTTACAGTGTTTTTTCCTTCAGATAAGTGTCTCCACCTGCCCACACTCAGTGTTTGCAGGGGGAATTTGGAGCTTTTCCTCCCTGCAGTGCTAAAAATGCCGTGGGCTGTTTTTACAGGTGCAGCCGAGGAAAACCATGGCTAAGCTCCCCCTTCAGGCAAACTTCTACCCCATGACCAGCATGGTCTACCTGCAGGACTCCAGCGCCAGACTCTCTCTACTCACTGCACAGTCACTCGGAGCGGCCAGCCTCAAGAGCGGTCAGTTTTAACTCACTTCTAAGTGCTGTAAGTTTTGAATCTGGGTTTGAAAATCTGAATGAAACCTAGAAATAAAAAAGGTTTTTAAGAATTTAAAGTTATTATCTAAAATTAACAAGAAACATTCAAGATTCTGCAATTAATTTAATTAATAATGCATGATTAAACATTCCAGATTCAGCATTATTTGGACACTGATCAAATAAACAAATTTGTACTATTGACCATGTGAACTCAGATATAGGAATTTTATCATCTCAACTATTCAGCTATTTATCTCAGTATTAACAGATGTCCATATTTACACTAACATACAAAAGTCTGGGTTCAAAAAAAGTTTTTTTTTTAAAGTAATTAATATTTTTATTCAGGAAGGATGCATTAAATTGATCAAACGTGACAGGAAAGATATTTATAATGTTACAAAAGATTTCCGTTTCAAATAAATGCTGTTCTTTTGAACTTTCTATTCATAAAAAAATATTGGTTTTTATACAAAAATATAAAGAAACACCGCTGTTTTCAACATGGATAATAATATGAAATGTTTCTTGAGCACCAAATCAGCATATTAGAATGATTTCTAAAAGATCATGTGACACTGAAGACTAGAGTAATGATGCTGAAAATTCTGCTTTTCGTCACAAGAATACATAATATTTTAAAATGTATTGAAATAGAAAACAGTTATTTTAAATTGTAATCACAATATTACTGTTTTTACTGTTTTTTGATCAAACAAATAGTGAGCATGAGAGACTTCTTCCAAAAACCCCAACCTTTTGAAGTTGTTAGTTTACATTATAATGTTTTCATGCTTAATTTCACTTAAGCATCACAACATTTATTGGCACTGAAAAAATCCCCAAAACTATTGACTTTAGTTTTTAGTGTTGTTTTTTATTTCTTATTCCTTAAATTGAATAGATTTTTAATATCATCCTAAATGCTCTTTGGATCATTCTCAAATCATGCTGGAGAACATGATCGACAGATATTACAGAAACTGCTGTCAAACCAAATATTAAGACCTTCTGAAAAATAAAATGCTCTTTATAATGAGAATGTCCCTCTCATGTCATTGTAAATACCACATGCCAACATTTACAACAGTTACAAAACCGTAAGCAAATAATTTGACAGCCTACCATTTAGACACATCAGTGACCATCATAACTGCTATTCTCGGGTTTTTGTTTGAATAGATATGGCCTCACTCCACTCTGGCAGGTCTACAGGCGTAGGTGAATTGGTGGTGAAAAACACTCCAAAAGTTGAATGTAAAGTGCTTTTGTTCATAATACAATCTGTCAAGTGTGGTTTTGTCAGGTTGTTTTGTTAAAAAAAAAAAGATTTATTTGTTTGGTGCTCAAACAGCAGGCTCTATGGTCTCGTGGTCTATGGAACACATGATTTATGCATGTCCATTGGAGGCATCAGTGGGTGTTGTGGTGAAGTATGTGTGACATCCTAATGAAGCTCATTGCTGTGGATTCCACAGGTCAGCTGGAGGTGATTATGGACCGCAGGCTCAATCAGGATGATAATCGAGGTTTAGGTCAGGGAGTGCTGGACAATAAGATCACTGCCAACTCCTTCCGCCTACTACTGGAGAAGAGGAGCTCTGCGGAGGAGGTAATCAGGATGGAGAAATGATTGAGCTAAAGAAGAAAAAAAAAACATCCATCCATTAATGACCACTTGCTCTCAGTGTCTGGCTTTTTGGAATTTTGGAAGTTCCCTGCTGAAACTCATTTAAGACACAGTTAAGCACAATGAAACTCAATTAAGCACAGATTCTGAGTATAGGACACACTTGGCCAAAAAAATAAATAAATTAAGACCTTCATTAGCTGATTATTGTATGTAAGTTACATGTACTCATGACCATGGCATTGCTAGTGCTTTGCTCTGTTCAAGCTACAGGAAGGCTTGTTGTTATTAAAATTATAAATATTGCATATTTAATTGCACGTTAATTTCCCCTGTTTTTATATTTAGGTTACTTTTGCCATCATCTAACACTCACTTAATCTTTAAAAACACTATTTAATAATACTGTTAAATTTACGCAATTATTATCAATCTCAAAAAGAATATACATTTTTTCATACTGTACACTGTAATGCTATGATGCCTAAATTCATATGTAGAATTTAAAAGGACTGCTTTTAGTTTTTAATGATTTAAAAAAAAAAATTTAAAAAAAATGTAACTACTGTTCAAAAGTTTGTGGTCAGTAAGATTTTTAAAATATTTTCGAAAAAGTCACTTATGCTCACCAAGGCTGCATTCATTTAATCAAAAAGAATACGTTAAAAACAGCAATATTGTGAAATATTATTACAATTTTAATTTTATTTTATTTTAAAACATAATTTATTCCTGTGATGCAAAGAAGAATTTTCAGCATCTTTACTCCAGTCTTCAGTGTCACATGACCCTTCAGAAATCATTCTAATATACTGAGTTACTGCTCCAAAAAACATTCTTATTATAAATGTTGAAAACATCTGTGGTGCTAAATATTTTTAATATTACATTTTTTTTTCATGATTTCTGATTAATTGGAAAGTTCAAAAGATTTTGAACTTTGCAACATTTTATATGTGTTTACTGTCACTTTTGATCAGTTTAATGCATCCTCGCTGAATAAAAGTAAAAATTTCTTTACAAAAAAAAATCTTACTGACCACAAACTTTTTAATTGTAGTGTATGTATATAGATAAATAGTATAACTTGTTATGGCTTTAACAGTCCCAGAAGATGAGCTTAAGGTGCTAGCTGTTTAGGGTTGGGTGATGTCTACCAAATTGGCATCGGACGATGTCTGCAGTGAAACATCGTGATGGACGATGACATCGGGGGGCGGGGTTAGGGGTGTGCCCGAAGCGTGAAACAAATAACGCGTTCT
>NW_015657957.1:136366-138382 GCF_001515625.1 Sinocyclocheilus rhinocerous | reverse complement strand
GATATAATTGCGAGAAAAAGTATTGAAATATTTTTTTAATCCTCCCATCTGGTAGGCTATTTATTCCCTTTAGGGTTTCCGTAGTACACTTCATTTCCTTTCCGAACATGGAACTGGGATGCAGCGGATTACGGGAGAGGGGGTGGGGGTGAAGGAATCACGATGTCAGCTTAACATCGTGATGGCTGTCAGCCATCGGCGATGGACGATGGCATCGTCTATCGGCCCAACCCTATAGCTGTTTTTACAGGACTGATAGTGGGTCCAATCTTGTCGCTTATGGTCATTAGGTGGTCTAGATGCTTAAACAGATGGACTGCCGGCTCGTGGACACTGTGGACCAATAACAAACCATCGCCCAGTTTCTAATGCTGTAATAACCGGCTTGACCACCTTAACCTGTTTTTTTTCCCCAGCAGGGTTGAAAAAATAACCTGTTGGCTACTGTCTACTTAGGCCAGAAACATATCAGAAACTGGTCATTGCGGTCCCATTGTACATCTTTGCTTTAATGTTCTTTCTTGTGTTATTGTGGCTGTAACAAACCTCAGTGCTTGATGGCACTCTATATAATATATGTATTATACGATGATAGTTTAAATAACTTTAACTGTCTTAGCTAGATTTTGCTACTAAATCAGGACAGTTGTTGTAGAAGACTAATTCAGGAGTGTTTGCATTCACATACTTGCACAGTTTCCTGATTTAGAATGAAACCTATTTTAATTTAATGCTGACTTTTCTGTCTTAGGCCCAGAGTGAGGAGACCGCACCAAACAGCTATCCGTCTATATTGAGTCACATGTCGTACATGTACCTGAACCATCCCCTCATCTCAATGGCAGTCAGTCAGCGCTCGGACGCCCCATCCTTGATACCCTACATCCCTCTGAGCGCCTCCTTCCCCTGCGACATGCATCTGGTCAACCTGCGTGCTATCCAGTCTAAGGTATGTCTCAGTTGTGTTTGTGTCGATTTGAAAGATGAAGCCGAAACCGGTTTTGGCCATAATTGGGGAGCACAGGACTGCTGGCTCAGTTCCTAAGAGGGCCATAAAGTATACTGATCTTCAAATTGATATTTCAGGGTCCTATTTCCCAGGCTGAACGGTAATATTTTAACACATGACAGGATAATGGTAAAAGTGTTCAGAACAGGGCTTACGGGACCGTTTGAGAGATTTCAGTAGAGGATGAGAGGATGCGATTCAATCTGGCTTAAATGCTTAAAGGGGTCTTATCATGAGGAATCACAAATTTCTTGATCTTTTGAGATAAATGACTTAATTGTACTGTCAAAATATACTGCAACTTCAAGAACTCAAATCCTCCCATGTGACTAGTTATTGAAATAACATATAAACACATGACTGCCCACATTAACATATCAACAATGCTTATTTGGTATTCAGAAATGGATTTGGATAGTTATTCTTAACTCCAGAACAAATACTGTCACTCTGCAGTATCTTTCTGAAGAATCCCACTGTTCGAAAGTCCAGCTGAAATGTATTTTTAACAATATCCTTGATCATGTCAGTCTGAATTTAACAGTTTATGTGGCACATTTCAGCTTGGATTGTTTAATGAATCTATCACATAATACAGGTTTATACATATATACAGACCCCACAGGAAAAAATAAATAATAATAGTAATAATAAAAAGATATGATAATACCCTTTAATGTATTTTTCAAAAACACAGCATTGCTATAGTATAGGTACATTCCAAACTGTAGTGAGTTGCCTCTCTAAGTAGTGAGCTACCTTCTAAGGCAGCATATTAAAGTGCCCCTATTATGCCTTTTCGAATATTACCTTTCATGCAGTGTGTCATGTAGCTGTATGTGAACATAAACTATCTGCAAAGTTGTGAAGTCGACAGTGCACGATAAATAAAGTTATTGTCTATCAAAAAAAAGAGTCGGCTCGCAATCGCCTAAACGAGTCGTCAGGAATTCGAATCTTATTCTGTTACGGCGCTACGTCACAAAGTAACACATTTGCATAATGTC
>NW_015657957.1:123211-133607 GCF_001515625.1 Sinocyclocheilus rhinocerous | reverse complement strand
CGGCATGGCGGCGGCGGCAACAATACTACAGCGAGAATGAAAGTTACGCCTTCTTTTTTTGCGTGAACATTTGGGCGGCGTTATGTAAATCTTCCCACATAGTGAGGTAGATATGTGGGGGCGTGTTCGAACGAGCCGTTTTAGGGGGGTGTGGCTGACTCTTAACTTTTATAAAGAATATCTTTGAGACTGGATTTGGATTGGATTTGAGACTTTAGTCTTTGCAAATTTACAGATCTTCTTTATGCACCAAGAGCTTGTAACACTCCAAAGAGAAGGGAAAAAATGAAATCGCATCATATGACCCCTTTAAATAAAAAGCCACTCAAGTGTGTTTAAAGAGACAACACTTTCACAACAAGTTTTACACATTTTAAATCATTACGTTTTAATAATCTTTTTTTGTTGTACTTTTCGATTTATCTTGATGTGTTGGCTAACATACTAAAGCACATGTAAAGTAATTAAAATTGTAACTGTAGTGTTATTCGATATTACATTTTAAATGAATATATTTTAAATGTACTAAACTGCAACTTCGTCATTGCAAAGGTATAATAACAAATATATTTAAATACATGACTTAAAGTTTCAATAGAATTATATTACTATATGACATTATATAATAAACAATATTTTAGTTTACCATAAATGCTTGTCAGTACATTTGGCAGTACACTTTAACCATATTTCAAATTCAGTCAAATTAATTAAGAAATTACATATAAAGATGTACTTAAGTGGTCAAAAAGCAATCACAAGTTCAGTTACATGCATTTAATAGCAGTTGAAATTATATTACATTTGCATTTAATTGCAATTAACATGCATTTAAGTGTAAGAAAACAGTACCTTCAGTTCACACTTTTTAAAGGTATGCTGTAGTGTACTATTTCTCAAGGGCACACCATAGTAGTGAACTACTCACATGAAGTGCACATTTCATTCCAATAGGATTTGATGTTAGCATGTTGCTAAGCTAACAACTCAATAAAATGCTTGCATTCAGCTTACAATGCATTCTGTGATTGCCTATCCACAGAGGATATGTCCATTGCTGTTTTAGAATACGGCCAAAATAACATAATAGAAAAAGTGTAATTTTGCTGCCTTTTCTTTAGAACAACCCTTTATGTAGGGAATGCCTAAAAAATGCTAGGTTTTACAAGGGTTTGGAACAGAGCTGTTAAAACGTTGGGTTTCGTTTCTCTCATACTTATTGACTACATTCATGGCCACTCAGATTATGTTTTGACATTACAGTGTGTCAGAATTAATTTCGAGTCTGAGGAATCTGACCTCTATCCTTTTGCTATTTATTTTTTTATTTTTTTGATTAAGCAATGACATTAAGAGTTTTTATTGTCTCTTGCTTGAATTATGACTTACAGATCATCAGAAAGCCAGAAAACTCCCTTTAACTGCTGAATTGGGAGGCTGCATTCACTCCCACTATATGTAATTATTAATTAAAATGATTGACAGCACAGTTGGCTGAAGTGCAGAAGAGCTTTTGCTGCACTTAGTATTTGAAATAGAATAAAGTCATTTAACAATGCCTGAAAGTTCCTTTGTTGTGTATCTTGGAAATATCCACCCAAGGACACCCTTTATGCAAATAGAAAAAGAAAAGTGTTTTTCAAGCATGGAGGACATTGATTATATTTCATTATTTTTTTGCACGACCAAAAATGTACCTCAGCTGTGAGAGCTTTGTGGACTGTGCTGAGTGATTTACTATTTCTGCTGTTAATGTAGTGCTCTGGGTTTACAGTGATGAGAGATTCTGCTGAGCAGAAGTGTTTGTATTAATATTTTCCTGTTTCACTGTTCATGAAGGGGCAAGTATGGATTGAAGTGCAAATTTTAATATGAATAATAACAGAAAATATTTCATGGAACGTTCCAGGTTCAATAGAAGTGCTACCTTAGAAAATAATATACTCTCACTCCAATTTGGGGGAGAAAAATACACTTGCAATGAATGGACATATATGGAGAAAGACAGTGTATTGGGGAAACCTTAAAATACACACTTTTTTGAAAATATAGCCTCAAGATTTAAAGTTGCACCCAATATTTTAGCTTATTAAGAAGTTTTATGCGTAAAGGTATGAATAATAATTTTCTGAAATTTTAAATATGAATAAAAAATGCACACACACGTGATATGAAATATCAGTCTTCTAGGAAAAGCTGTATAATTCTAAATGGAATGGGTGGCTCCCTCATGGATGCTGCCATTTTTAAACCACATGACAAGTTGTGTCGCAATTGACCCAGTTACCAAAAATATAATAACAACAGCAATAATAATACAAAGGGGCCGCAGTTAGTAATCAAACGTAGTACATCCAGACCAATAGGTGTCAGTATAATGTGCAAAACAAATGGGTGAAGAAGAGCTAGTGAAGTGGACATTTAAACATTTTGTAACTTTTGATATGAAACAGTCTCAGCTTTCAAATTCTGTCAGTTTTATAACAAAATTCAAACAACTGTTGTTTTGACACTCTATAAAGTAACTACGATGTAAGATGTCAGTAGAGCGGCTTGTAAACGACATGCCACATTAAATTACATTTACCTCAGGAAAGCCATTATAATCTTTATTCAACTAGGAAAAAAAATAATTCTAGAGAGGAGTATTTTGCTAATTATATGCACTGTATTACATATTCATATTTTTACTTAGCCTGTTTATTTTTATTTAATGTAAATCTGTCATGAAAACAAGATTTTATTAGAGCCGCTGTTTAAATGTTCAATTGGAGTAGAAGCATAATTGTTTTTCAATTTGATATACAACTAATTTTGATGAATTTATTGATTATTAAATAAAGTTTATTTTCAGTTTTCTGCTAAATGAAAAAATTAATCGTTTCGGTACATCACTAGTTTTAATCCAGTATTTCCACTTTTTGTAGATGCAGTTTGTAGATGCAGTAACTGTAATACAATACAATACATGCAAGAATACCAGAAACGCATATTAACCAGGGCTGTACGAAAAATCGTCATATCGCACACCCCTAACTACCAAGTATAATCAGTCTCACACACACAAACAAGCACAAGAAATCACTTCACACTATTAAGCGGCTGTGTTATGAACATGCAAAACTCTATCGCACGCGTGCTACAGTGGTAAATTTATTCATCTCACAGACCAGGTTTTTCGTAGCACGTGCGACATATATGTCGCACTGTACAGCCCTGTTAACGTATACATTAATGCATAATTCTCTAAACAACTTTATAGAAATCCAGCTTTGCCCAAGCTCAAATAATACACATTTCTGTACGGAAGATCTGCATGTGTGCTTCATAAAAAAATAAGTGAAGCCCACCATATTCCTTGCCTCACAATCAATTCATTGTAAGTGCATTACTGTAAATGCAATCATTGTTTGATTTTACAAACCGAAGGACACGTCGAAATTATTGTGCCATGCTATGTTATTTTGAACCAGCAAGACTGCTTTAAGTTCCTTTGTTTTCTGAAGTCTTGAGGAGAGACTCTTTCCATGGTGTTGTGATGGGAGACCCTCTCACTGTGGTGCTGAGCTGCAGCTGATGAGTGAAAGGCTGCGCTCCATAATTGGCCCAGTGTGTGCGTGTGGAGAAGAATCGGTGTTGTGTTTATGCGGCCTGAGGCTCTATCTCGCTTCTCTCGCAGGAGGAAGGGGGAGGTCCATCCGAGCAAGCTGCTTTGATACTGCACAGAAAAGGCTTTGACTGTGGCTTCTCCAATCGGAACACTGGCCTACTGTGTTCCACCACACATGGCAAGGTAAAGCAGATCACGCGGCTTCCTATATACACAGACACACATCACTAATTTAAAGAGGGTCTCATCACTGCTACTTAATTTTGGCCTGAGTTTTGGAAGACCTTGAGGCTTATATTTAATAATAAATAAATAAATAAGATTGTACATTTGCTCCCAAAAGGATAGTTCACGCAAAAATTTAAACCTATTTTAAACACAACCCATATTCCGTAGAACACAGAAGGGAGAACTTACTGGTCTTTTTTTTCTATCCAATTAAAATGATAAGGCACTGGAGCATTCAAGCTTCAAAAAGGTACCATAAAAGTAATATAAATGCATAGGTCTGAAGTCATGAACTAAGTTTTGGGTTCAGCCAGAAATGAACATTTTCTGATAATTTTCTCACTCTCATACTATTCAAGATGTAGGTGACTTTTTTTCTTCAGTCAATAGATACCGACACTTTGAAAGGCAAAAAAAGCATATCAGGCTACATAAAACTAAGGCTACGTTTACACGACAACGATGTAGTCAAAAACTGAAACGTTTTTCCCTTGCGTTTTTAAAAAGTTTCATAAATGAACTTTTCCACGACATTCTAATTTATTGAGATGCACCTGTAGTAGATAACACTACTTAACTAATAAATTCTCATGAAGTCACCATTGAGAGCTAGGGTGGATGTAAAAACAGTTTTTTTCAATGATTAAAGGGGACATTGGATGAAATGTTTACTTTTTTTTTTTTTTTGCATTGAATTCGGTTTCTGGCGTGTCTGCCAGCTCAGAAAAGCTGAAAAGAAAACACGCAGCCAGTTTATTATGGGCTGTCTGAGTCTGAAACTATGTCATCCAGAGAGCTGTTTCAATTTGCAGCTGGTTTCTATGTAGATAGCTGGCTATTTGAATAAGACCACCTCCTGAGTCCAGGGCAGCAATTTATGCATCTTGTGTCGACGCCCCCCAGAAGAGAGGGGTTTAGTGAGCAGGAGCTCATTAGCATTTAAAGAGACATTCACTGAAACGAGTTTAAAGAGACATGCACCGAAAAGGGTGTTGTTTTACATGACCACTGAGGAATTTTAACAAAGTATGTTACAGACATTTCATGAAGACAGTTAAGAATCATACCAACTTGTGGAAAATGCATCCGATGTCCCCTTTAACACCTTACATTTCAATCTTTAGCTCACATAAAGCTATCATATGGCTTCAGAAGCGCCAATGAACTACTTTTTGGTGCTTTTGTGTCCTTTTTTGAAGCTTGTTTCAATTTTTTATATTTATTTTATTTAGTTTTAAATCAGTGTTTATATTAGTTATTTTACAACACCTTGGAACAGTTTATCCAATCCGATTTCAGAATCTGAGCTGTCAGTTTTATAATAATGATTAGTAAATTCTAAACAAAATTGTAAAAATAACTAGCAAATTCAATTAAATTTTTCATAAAATTCAGAATGACGGAAAATTAAGTTTTGAGCCAAGGATTCAGAGAGAGAAATTTGAGAGAAAGATTTGTTTCTAGCCCGTACAGTTCATTTTAAGTTTAACATTTTAAGTATAAACGTATGTGAAACTTTGCACCGTTGGTGTCGCTAGAGGAATTGAGTTAGAGACTCTGATTTTCTGTGGTTAATGTTCAGACTGTCCTGTGTGCCGAATTTCATTACTTTCCCTCAAGTAGTTCTATGAGGTGCCTACACCTTCGAAATTAAATGACATAAGCACATAACAAAATTACTAAAACTTAAACTAAACTAAACTAAAAGTTAATTCAAAATTATTAATAAATACTACAATGGTATATTAAAAAAATACTAAAATAACAGTTTTAGGAAAAAAGTTGTGACTAATTAGTTAATTAATTTTGATGCATTGCACTATGGTGGTTAAGCAGTGAATTACACAGCTGTATAGGAAACGCACCTCTGGTCGGATACTCAAAACAAAATTAGTCTTAATGCCATAGAGCAGGGATGGGCAAACTTGGTCCTGGAGGCCACTGTCCTGCAGAGTTTAGCTCAAACCCTTATCAAACACACCTGAACAAGCAAATTAAGATCTTCAGGATTACTAGAAGGCTACATGCAGGTGAGCTTTATCAGGGTTGGAGCTAAACTCTGCAGGACCAAGTTTGCCCATCCCTGCCACAGAGTCACAGTGCTACACTCTACACTCGGAAATCAACCAACTTAAAGGTGGGGTAAGCGATTTTCCAAAAA
The DNA here is from genome assembly GCF_001515625.1 of Sinocyclocheilus rhinocerous. Taxonomy (NCBI): domain Eukaryota; kingdom Metazoa; phylum Chordata; class Actinopteri; order Cypriniformes; family Cyprinidae; genus Sinocyclocheilus; species Sinocyclocheilus rhinocerous. The sequence goes on along the minus strand of NW_015657957.1, from coordinate 127,608 downwards.
CGCTTTAGAACGCAGGCCTTCCGCTCCTTGAGTTCTCTCCAGCGCTGGAAAGCTGATCCGATATTTACACAGGTCCTACTTCTTGCCTTAAGCCTTCTTTTGTTCCGCAGACGTTTTCCTCTTTTGTTTTTTATCCACCATCTCTATCTTTCTGTCGCTCGGCTCGCTAATGTCCGTCCTGTGCACTGAACGTTCTCTCCTCCACATCATGAGTAGACACGCCCCTTACTGCTGATTGGCTACAAGTTTGTTTTGCTAGTCGGCCCGAATCAGTTTTCTAAAGCGTTTTTTAAAAATCGCTTACCCCACCTTTAAGATGAGACAGAAGGAACAAAGTTGCTTACTTTCCACTCAGTTCTGTCAAGACTGACAGATATGCTAACCATCTCACTACTTACAAGTCTAAGCCATGACTCATGTTGTTGCATTGGAAATCCTCTAATCAACATACTGTGTGTGTGTGTGTGTGTGTGTGTGTGTGTGTGTGTGTGTGTGTGTGTAGATTCTTTTAGAGAAGCTCCTGACAGATCTGAAGGTGAAAAGCATCACTCCTGTATCGCTGTCTCTGATGCACACACACAATAGTGATGCCGACCCGCAAGAGATCAGCCTTAAACCCATGGAAATCAGGACTTACCGCCTGCAGCTGAGCTAAGCTGCAGTCACATCGGCTCTCGTTCTCCGTGTTTTACACTCGAGAGCCGTGATGTTGTTGGCCTCAGCCAAGGACTCAGTAAGCGATTGTCAACAGAAACCTTGAGCTTCACAGCAAGGCACAATATGAAATCTCCAAGATTTCCCAACCAGTTCTCTCAGGTTATTTAACATAACATGACGATTCTTATGTTTGATTCACTGTGCTGAGAGTTGACATTTTGCACTGGGAACGTACAAGTTGTTGTAGGCTTTTAAAGTGGGCATGGTGCAAGAAGCGCTCTTCTTACTTCTGTTACATGATGAAGAGAAATCAGAATGCCTGTGCCCTGTTCATTTTATCCTCACAATTCCCAGATGAAAGTTAATATATAGATTGTAAAACTTACCTGAAATTTTATTTTATTGCAATCCCAAAGTTTTTACTCACAACTGTGCCTTAGTCTGTTTCGGTGTTTAACGTAATGGATGTGATACGTTTTTATTTCGTAATCTTTAAACAACCACATATCTTCACAATCAAACATTTGTGAAAAGGTATTTTTGAATGCAGATTATCTAAATTGGCAGTGTTTTCTGTGTTCTTTAATTGTCCCTTGCAAACGACTGCAAGTTATCATTGAAATAGGTCGTTTAATGCAACTTGAAATTTAGACGATGAAGCCTCAGATTTTGTCTTTATCTTTCTTCAGTGATGTGTTTTTTTTTAACTATATAGATATACTATATATCTGACATCTTTTTTTCTTAATTTGTCTACTTTATGCAGCCTGAAGGATCGTAAATAGCTTCAGTAGCAACTTAAATTCACCAAAGGTGGGTGTCTTGCAACAATGTGCTAAAGAGTGTGTATTGAAAATTTCCTTCCATTTTTCCCAGAGAGGATAATTATCGAAGAAATTTGTGAAAAATGTTTTATTTAATATATTAGGCTATATGAATATAAACATTCATATATTTTTTTATCAATATAAATATAAATTCATTTTAGTTGAAAGGGGTGATGAATCATAAAATGGTGTCATGGTTATTATGGATTATAAACTTCACGTGATTGTGTTGAAGTTTATGAATGGAAATGATCTTAGAAGCTAGATTTGTTACACAATCAAACTATGCAAGTGTGCATTTTTGTCTTATGCAACGATGATCTATTTTTTTAAACCGGCAGGCAACACGGGGTTTATCTTAAATCAAACACTTCCTGTAGTCAGAAACTGTCTGGCAGTAATTCTCCCAGTTTTACCTGGAAAAGTTCTTGAGGCTTTTTCTGGTATGTTGAAGATTTGCAACTCGTCATGACGTGATATGAATGTTTTCCTCAAATGCATTTTCCTTCATTCTGTGATGTTTATTCTTGAAGGGAAACCATTTTTCTGTCTTACGCTCTGGGTGTCGTTTTGAGGTGTTTTCTTCTGTTTGAATCTGCTTTCAGGTGTCGAGAAGAGTTGGTTGCTTGTCTCGAGCGTGATGAAGGATGATCATTTGTTGACTTGCTACTGTGATTTTGTTTTCATATGTTAATTGAGTTGATTCCGCATGTTTTTCTTTCTCCTTGTATGAAAATCACTGTATTTCAGCGTAGCTGCTTAATTCACACTTTTATGACCAAATTGGTCTGTGACTGTAGTGAATCAGGATAATGAAAGCAGGCCGACGCTTTCCGACCCTGTGAGAACATTCCTCTTTTTTTAATCTTGAAAAGTGTGGTGACTATCTGAAGAGTATGCTTATTTTTACCAATGTTGCCAATTACAATTTAGCCAACTGAAAAGGAATGTTTGAATGTTTGTGTCATTTGAAAGGAATGTTACAAAAATAAATAAAAAAAAATTCAGAATTTTCTTTTGTTTGGACTTTAAGGACTATTTCTTATTGCTTTATAGACTCGTCGCATGATGTCATTTCATGGTAACTCGTAAGGTTTTGTGTTCTTTTTTTTTACCTTTTCCATGCGTTTCTTCATGATCTTTTCCTCTTCCTCTTGCTTTCTTTTTTTCCAGTGCTGTCTTTTCAATCTCTTCCATCATTATTTTCAATTCCTTTTGCCACTAAAAGATTTAGAAAGAATAGTAATAGATTTTTAGCAATTATCTGCACATAGGCTACGTTCACACTGTCAGTTTTTGGGATTGACAACCGCATTTTCTTTACAGGTGTGAGTCTCGAAATGTCCCGTTCACACAGCAGCTTACAGTTGTGTTTCGAATACTGTCTGTATGAACGTGCAACGGGAGCTAAAAGGGCCGAACGAAAGTCTCAAAATTCAAATGAATCAGTGACGCACATTTGCGATTTTTTCAAATCGTGTATACGTTAATGAATTGCACTGGGCCTTGTTCGTTGGTAGTTGTGTGTGTGAGCGTCGTGAAATGCTGTAAACTAAGAAAATGAAGTCTCAAAATCCAAATGAACCGAACAAGATCGACTCGAACTAGACGTCAAATAATGCACGCGTGTCACCTGATCCTCATATGCACAGATTCCTTTTTGCATGAGCAATTTATGATATATTAATGCAGAATATAACATTTTTATTCACAAACATGTCTGTATTTGTACAAATCGCTGCACAATCATTTAATCCCGAATTCCACAGACTCAAATTGAAAGGCATTTGTTTGTGGTTAGTAAGATACATGTTGTGTGTGTGTGTGTATATACTGTGTATATATATATATATATATACATGCATGCATACATATATTCATGTATGTATGGTGTTCCAGTTTAATGTATTGAAATGGGTTCCAGGACTGCCTAAAAAAATTAAAAGTTCAGTACTCGGTGAACAAGTGGTGTTCAAGTTTCATGGATATAAATGGGTTCAGTACTGTCCAAAAAAACAACAGATTAATAATCTGAAAACCGAACCTTGTGCATTATAGGGAATAATATTTAGAAAGTACGTACAGTATATTAAACATTTGAAAAATATGTTTTCAGTACTGTATATAAAAACAATATTGGCATAATCTGGAAAACCAAGCCTTGTGCATTATAGGGAATAATATTCGGAATGTTTTACAGTTGGTTTGATACCTTTCTCTCAAACGGTGTCAGAGTTTAATTAATTTAAGTGGGTAAAGTATATAAAACATATGAAAAATATGGATTCATAAAAACAATAAAGGCATAATCTGAAAAACCAAGCCTTGTGCATTATAGGGAATAATATTCTGAATATTTTACAGTTGGTTTGATACATTTATCTCAAACTGTGTCAGAGTTTAATTAATTTAATTTGATACCTTTATCTCAAACGGTGTCAGAGTTTAATTAATTTAAGTGGGTAAAGTATATAAAACATATGAAAAATATGGTTTCAGTACTGTATATAAAAACAATAAAGGCATAATCTGCCAAACCAAGCCTTGTTGCATTATAGGGAATAATATTCGGAATATTTTACTGTTGGTTTGATACCTTTAGATCAAATGCATACATTAAAAGTTTTAAAATTATTATAAAACACATAAAATTTCAAAAACGGATGTTTTTCCAAACATTTTAGTATTGGTTTTATATTATAATGTCACGTAGTTAAATTGTTTAATTAATTTAAATTGTAATTTAAATTATTTTTAATTCCTAGAAATTAAGCCTTGTGCAACATAAAGGGCATATATTTATGTCTATCTGAGTTAGTTTGGGCTCAAAACATAAAAGCTGCAAAGAGTTTAATTGGCAAAAAACCCGAATGTCTAATGAATGTCAAACGTCAAACTAACTTTACCGCCGTG
>NW_015657957.1:107717-120479 GCF_001515625.1 Sinocyclocheilus rhinocerous | reverse complement strand
AATATTTTACAGTTGGTTTGATACCTTTATCTCAAACGGTGTCAGAGTTTAATTAATTTAAGTGGGTAAAGTATATAAAACATATGAAAAATATGGTTTCAGTACTGTATATAAAAACAATAAAGGCATAATCTGCCAAACCAAGCCTTGTTGCATTATAGGGAATAATATTCGGAATATTTTACTGTTGGTTTGATACCTTTAGATCAAATGCATACATTAAAAGTTTTAAAATTATTATAAAACACATAAAATTTCAAAAACGGATGTTTTTCCAAACATTTTAGTATTGGTTTTATATTATAATGTCACGTAGTTAAATTGTTTAATTAATTTAAATTGTAATTTAAATTAAGTTTAAGTTTAATTGGCAAAAAACCAAAAACGAATGTCTAATGAATGTCAAACGTCAAACTAACGTTACCGCCGTTGTTCAGTTCACACAGCGCGTGTGTTCCGAGAATGCGGTTGTGAGTCCTGAAAATGTACGGGTGTGAGTTCGGTTACAGAATGCGGTTGTCACGCCCGTAAATAACCGAACTGTGTGTGAACTTAACCGTATTAAGGACTCAAAAACAGGAGTGACAACCGTATTCTGCTGCTGTGTGAACGTGGCCATATTTCTCTAGTCTAGAGCTCCTTGGGTCCCATTAACAAACAACTACTGTACCTCTATCTAAATACTAATCTAAACTTCGTTAGGAGCTCTTAGCGAATCGGCCATCTCTGACTGGCTGATGGATTACTGCACTGAATCAAAGGGAATGTAATACTCACTTGATCTTCCACAACTTTAATCAGATCAATATCAGTCCTGGTTCTCAGGTCCAGATGAGAAGCTCCATGTTTGCCCTGTCTGATTAAATATGGCACATATTTGAAATGAAAGATCAAATGAGGTACTGTGGAGGTACCATGATACAGTGATGGGATTAGATGGTAATACTGTGGTATTTTGATATATACCATGGTACATGGTCATATGAGTGGCCAGTGTAATATTAATATCTATAGAGAAGAGTGGCCAGTGGTCAGTATAATGAATATTATGTAAAATTTAACAAACAGCAAATGAGATCAAAAGTTTAAGGTTGGTGAGATTTTATAATGTTTTTGAAAGACGTCTCTAATGCTCACCAAGGCTGCATTTATTTGATTACAATTACAGTAAAAACAGTAATATTGTGAAATATTATTTCAATTTAAAATAACTAATTTTAAAATTATAATTTTAAATAATTTCTATTTTACCATATTTTTATACGGAATTTATTTCTGTGATGGCAAAACTTAATTTTCAACATCATTACTCCAGTCTTCAGTGTCACCTCCAGTATCCTGTCATCCTCCAGAAATCATTGTAATATCCTGAAATATTGAAAACAGTTGTACCGCTTAATGTTTTTGTGGAAACTGTGATCCATTTTTTCAGCATTCCCTGATGAATAAAAAGTCTATAAGAACTTTTGTTAAATTATAAATGTCTTTACTGTGACTTTTGATCCATTTATTGCGTCTTTGCTAAATAAAAGTATTAATTTCTTTAAAAAAAAGAAATCTTACTGACCTGAAACTTTTGAACGGTAGCACTGTAACAACATCTACCGGTACTGTTTCCATAAAAATATTAAGCAGCAAAAACGGTTTTCAACATTGATAATAAGCACCAAATTAGCATATTAAAATGATTTCTGTAGGATCATGCGACACTGAAAACTGGAGTAATGATGTGGAGAATTCAGATCACAGTAGTAAATTACATTTTAAAAGAAGAAAACAGTTCTTCAATATTGTAATACTATTTCATTTATTTTTGATCAAACAAATGCAGCATTGGTGAGCATAAGTGACTTTTCAAAATCATTGTATTACCTTGGTGCCACTTCTAGAACTTTTCTGTTAGTGTACCAGATGCAATTTTTAGAAGAGAAGCCAATAACCTTGGTATCTTGTGATGGTCTTTAGTAATGTTGTGGGGTGAGATCGGTTCAGGGCAGCCTCCTCCAGCTCTGGCTGTGGAAATCGCCTCTTCCCCGGGTTTGGTGGTTTTTATTCTGTGCCGGTGGTCTGCAGAATGAGTAGCGAGTTGAACTGGAGGGTAGATCTAGTGTGCTAACCGACCAGTGATCTGCTCGCTCTGTGCACATACACACACATCAACTGTGTGTGAACTTCTCATCCTCTCTCTGTGGTTCTCCAGAAGCCTTTTATCACCCTGGAAAGCAGATAATAACAGGGTGAAACTACAGGTCCTATTGATCATATAGAGGCTTGAATTAAGATTCTGTTCTCGACTCGTCTGATTTCATAGTGTCAGAGTTTAATGCAGTCGCACCTGATGAATGTTTAAAGCCACAACAACGTGCTTCAGCATTTTGTTTAAATTCAGATGTACTTTCCTTTCTGATGCCTCATGAACTCTCTGTTATCATGTCACCTCAGTGTTGGGCACAATATAATTTCTACAAATTGGACTGAATCTACATAAGCCTCATGCATTATTCAGCTGGATAAGGGTGAAATAATAACACAAAACACAACTGTATTCTTTCTTTCTTTTGTTTGTTTGTTTGTTTGTGTAGATGAAGCCATAACACCATGAAATGGTCTGACAAAGACAACTGCCTTCCCTGTACTGATGTATTAAAACAAAAATGTTGAGTGGGACATATCAAAATATTCTTCCATTTTCTTTCAAATAGCAAATGTCCTGGGCATAGAGGAGAAACAATAATGTACAGTATGTGGAAAATAATGTGTTTTTTTTACTTTAAACCGCATAAACACATTTCATTACACCAAATACACAAAATAATGTTCTTTTTAGCAACATCATATGACCCCTTTAAGTCAGAACCTGTCCACTGTTCAGGATAACATACTAACATTCTACTTTTTTACAGTATATAGTATGCACTACTGTTTAAAAGTTTGGGATCAGTAAGGTTTATATTTTTTTGAAAGAAATCCAGCAAGGATGCATGAAATTGATCAAAACAAAAGTGACAATAAAGACACTGACAAAGTTACAAAAGATTTATATTTCAAATAAATGCTGAACTTTCTATTTTTTCAAAGAATCCTGAAAATAAATGTATCACGGATTTTCCACAAAAATATTAGCAGGCACAACTGTTTTCAGCACTGATAATAACAAGAAATGTTTCTTGAGCAGCAAATCAGCAAATTAAAAATGATTTCTGAAGGATCATGTGATACTGAAGAGCTACAAATTCAGCTTTTCCATCACAGGAATAAATTATAATTCAAAACATGATAAAATAGAAAACAGTTATATTTGAAATTGTAATAATATTTTATAATATTACTGTTTTTACTTTTTTTTAAATTCAAATAAATGCAGCCTTGGTGAGCATAAGAGTCTACATTTGATAAAACTACATTTTACAACAAAACACATTTTGCACAGTATCCCACAATGCAATGCACTTGCAGTTCAAATGCATACAGATGACCTTAAAACTACCAGAAAAGGACATGTTGTCTCCTAACTAGAAGGAAATTATTCTAAACTAGTTTTGGAATTCAAAAGACTTTAACTGAAAAACCTAGTGAAATGTTCAAAAAAGTAACTGACAGGCCAGTTTAAGCAAATGAGGGCATTTGATTTTTCTTCTGTGTGTTGTGAGTAGTGTTGTAATATTTGGGCTACATTTACTCTGTAGCAGCAGGAAGCTGAAGTACCTCAGTGATCCTCACAGCATTGATGACACGGTGGTCTGTCTCCAGCTTCAGGTGTTTCTGCAGTGTTAACCAGGCAGTGTTCCTCAGAGCTTCCTGCAGCGTGATCCTGCGGCTGATCTGTGCCAAACCCTGAACCACACCCATTTGACAAGCAGAAAAGTGTCCCAATTCTTTTGTCTATTGTTTTATCATTTAAAAACGAATCAACTTAATTTTATGTGACCAAATAGTTTTTGGAAGCCACTGTATATAGACATTTATTATAGAATTGCCCACAATTTTATTATAGAATCAAGTTATGATTCTAGTCTCATGTAGACTTTGCGTGCACATCTTTTTGTTTAAAGCACTTACATTGTTTTAGCAAGGTTATAAGTCCTCCAGAACGTCTGCACTGAGCAGAGTTCGACTGTCCAATGAGGGCTGTTTTTTTTTATTTCAGCACAGTGGCTGTTCTGGCAAATGTCTATTAAAATGGAGCAGTAAATGTGCTCCAACTGCCACGGCCAGGATGCTTTCTGCGATGTCATTTCCTGCATTAACAAAATACACAAAAAATAATTCACACAATGACTATTAATTAATCAACTGATTAGAGATTTATGTAGAATCCTTCTGGGTATGAATTATGAGTAGAAATAATACACTAAAAATTAAAATTATATTCTGTTCTGTTATTCTCATTCTCAAAATTATGTTGTTGATCTCATAAAATCAGTTAAAAGAACCAAAGACTTAAACTACTTCAGTCTGTGTGCACTGAATTTATTTAATACACGAGTTTCACAATTTGAGTTGAATTACTGAAATAAATGAACTTTTCCACGACATTCTAATTTATTGAGATGCACCTGTATATATATATATATATATATACTGTGCACAACGAGCTTTGTTGTAAACTGCACATTTTGGCAAATGTTGTAGGCCATACAAGTATTTCATGTATACAGATAATTTGCAGTATACTCTATCATTGTTGTTTTATTTCTTGTTTCTTGTTTTTGGGGGCATAAAGTCAAAAATACTATGGGGATAAAACATAAAGAAGAAAAAGAAAAACAACCTCATTACTTAACCTCATAGTTTGGCATAATATTTTATTATTATTTCTGAGGAAAATATTTTAACAAAACTACTTCACTGCATATTAATATTTGAAAAAAAAGAAAAAGATTAAACACTTGAACACTCGTGTTTGTCACTAACCCACCATCTTGTTCTAAACCCCAACTGACTTTCTGATTTTTATTCATTCATTTGTTTGAACCATTCCTTTCAATCAGTGTTTGAATGTGTTAAATGTGTTTCTTTCATCCCTCTGCTATCTTATGCACCTGAGAACTATCCTGTCTTTGGGCCACGTGAAGGTTCAGAAGGGTCTGAAGGCACTGCATGCTAGATTTGGCAGCTTCTCCCAGAATCATCAGTCCTAACCCACAGTCAATCCTGAGGCGAACAGAAAACATGAAACACACTGCTGTTACTTTGGGATTTTAACCTACAGTTCCACCTATAAGCTGCTTACATAACGTAAAACCTGTGGAAAGCATCTCACAAACACTTCACGCACCAGTTGTCATGTTGAAGTTTATCTCTCAGCAACATAAGCTGTTTGATCACTTCAGAGAGCTGAGTGCCATTGTTTTGCACACAGTGATAGCTGAGAAGGCACTGCAGTAGTATCTGGTTGGACCTGCACTGAATTGTCGTTGGTAAGTTTAAGACCACACAGAATCTCTGCGACGCGTACCATGAAGAGAACGGCAAATAACATGTTGGGGAACTCTTGGTAGTGTGTCTCACACTTTAACAGCCCTGTCAACAGATGAAGTAAACTTCCACTGATTTGTGAGACATGTCCCACAATTTTACTTGCCATTAGTTTTGAAAGTAGCAACATTTGCACTTTGAAATAACCTGTCCTCAGGTCATAACTCAGTACTTCTTTTCAATAAAATATAAAATATTATGTCATGTAACATATTTAAGCAAGCCAATTTTTGCCACCTAAAAATGCTTTGAATAAATTATGAATAAAAAGAAATTATTATGAGTCAAAATTATGATATTTAGTAATTATTACATGAAAAGTCCGTTTTTAATGTCATAATTGACATTTTATGTCATTATTATTTTTGTCATATTATGACAATATATCTGAAGTTCAACTTTTTGCCATAATTATGAAATTTTTTTTTTTTTTATGACAAAATGCAGGGTTGTTATCTCATAATTAGGACTTAGTATCTCATAAAATCAACTTTTATGTCATAATTATGACCATTTATGTTATTAAAAAATTTATTTCCGAATTTATTTCATAATTATGAGTTAGTGTGTCATAATTTCAACTTGTTGTTAGTATATAATTATTATTATTTTAATGTAATTTTATGTCAAAATTTTGACTTATCTAATAATTATGACTTAGTACCTTACAATTTTATACTTTTATGTCATAATCATGATTTACTAAAGCATGATTTGTTTTTCTTATGTGGTGAAAACGGGCTTCCATACATATATAATAATATCTGTTAACATCTACATTAAACTTAATATTCTAATTTATTTGAACATTTATTTGAACATTTTAACAGAATATTCCAAAATGAATTCTTGGTACATAAACTTTTATTTTGCAGTATTGTAGTTGACTTACTAAAACATCTTTGTATTGGTAAATATAAACCCAGTGATAAATATAGATATTTTATTGTTTTGCAATAATGTTTGACCTAAGACTGTCTCAGACCTTTTGAACTGTGAAGATAGATGCTGCTTGGCCAATGTCCTTTCAAATGACCAATCAGTTGAAAGACGAACAGCCTCATAGAGACTAAATAACCAAGCTGTAAAAAAATGAGTGTAACTGTCAGCAGAACTATATATGAAAAGAAACATATAGGTTAAATTGCCATAATTATGAAATTTTTTTTTTTTTAATGACAAAATGCAGGGTTGTTATCTCATAATTAGGACTTAGTATCTCATAAAATCAACTTTTATGTCATAATTATGACCATTTATGTTATTAAAAAATTTATTTCCGAATTTATTTCATAATTATGAGTTAGTGTGTCATAATTTCAACTTGTTGTTAGTATATAATTATTATTATTTTAATGTAATTTTATGTCAAAATTTTGACTTATCTAATAATTATGACTTAGTACCTTACAATTTTATACTTTTATGTCATAATCATGATTTACTAAAGCATGATTTGTTTTTCTTATGTGGTGAAAACGGGCTTCCATACATATATAATAATATCTGTTAACATCTACATTAAACTTAATATTCTAATTTATTTGAACATTTATTTGAACATTTTAACAGAATATTCCAAAATGAATTCTTGGTACATAAACTTTTATTTTGCAGTATTGTAGTTGACTTACTAAAACATCTTTGTATTGGTAAATATAAACCCAGTGATAAATATAGATATTTTATTGTTTTGCAATAATGTTTGACCTAAGACTGTCTCAGACCTTTTGAGCTGTGAAGATAGATGCTGCTTGGCAAATGACCAATCAGTTGAAAGACGAACAGCCTCATAGAGACTAAATAACCAAGCTGTAAAAAAATGAGTGTAACTGTCAGCAGAACTATATATGAAAAGAAACATATAGGTTAAACAAGGACTGATATATGGGTAATTCTGCAATTACACCGAGTAAAACAGGCTTTACTTGTGTTTAGTTAGCAAATATCTGAGTGTGATTTTTACACACACACACACACACACACACACACACACGTTTGTTTTTGTGAAAAGTGGGGACATCCCATGTGGGGACTCTCCATAGGCGTAATGGTTTTTCTACTGTACAGACCGTATATTATATTGGCCTACACCAACCCTACCCCTAAACCTACCCCTCACAGGAAACTTTGTTCTATTTCAGATTTTCAATACACTCCAGTGTGTGTGATTTATATACGTTTTGAAAAGTGGGGACATGTGGTAATGTCCTGAAAAGTCACCTTCTCCTTGTAATACCTATGTCATACCCTTGTCATTATACAAATTTATGTTCTCATTTGTCACAAAAACGCGCGCACACACACACACACACACACACACACAGACAGAAGAATATAAGACATTCTGTATATGGAACTTTGCACGAAATTACAGAATGGCCCTTGTTTAGAGATATTTCTACTGTGTTGCATATACCTGCAGCATCTTCATCTCGTAAGAACATGGCTGGTCCAACAGAGTTGTGTCAGAGCACAGGAAGCACTGGATTGACTCCAGGTGGAACAGCACAGGGATCTGATCTGCATGAACGGGTGCGTGGTCCAATGACACGACCAGGACATCCAATGAATCTGAGAAAACTCATGGGCATCATCTGTCATTTTTCCACTAACAAAATGAACCAAAAAGTACCATGGTAATATGTTTTTGGAAATGTATGTACCATAATATTCTTAAAAGTACCTTGGAGTGTACCCATGGTATGTGAATATTGTCATTATTCACTCTTATGGCCTATAAAAGTACCATAGCATTAACCTCTAATACGTTCTGAGTACTGGAGTCAACACATGGCACACTCTGTGACTCTCAATATGAATTCTGTAACCTAACAGATGATTCATTTGTAAAAGCAGAAACTGTCAGTCACTGCAAGTCACTGACACACCATTTCTAACTTTTTCACTGCTCAAGCTCAGCAGGAGAAGCTGTGTCCACCAGGTCTCGGGGAGATCAACATGTTTGCCTTCACCTCCAGATGTGAATCCTGCGCGACGCTGAGGACAAAAAGAGAATCACTGCGCTTTAGTCGAATGTTTTCATCAATGGAGGTTTGTCTCCACCTTGTGGCTGGAGAGAGTAATGCGTCAACTCATCACAACTTGTCAGACGGTCTTACGTCTCCATAAAGAAGCCTTATTTCTAAGACAATTCAACCCGGATGAACAATGAAGGAAGCATGTTTAATACCTTGCATCGACTAAGAAACTGCCTTGCAAGATCTTCATACTCTTCCTGCTCTTTGCAGCCTTGTGTTTGACTGTTGCCTTCTGTTGTTTCAAATGGGTTTCTGTAAAATACGACGAATGTCATATTCAGTGTCAGTTCAATAATAATAATAATAATAATAATAATATACATTTGTAATGGATGGATATATCACTGTTTCGTTCTTTCTTTTTGAGGTAAGCAGCAAAATAATAATGTAATTTATTTCTTCAGATACCTTCTGACACCGGTGGCATTTCAGCAGTATCAGTTTCTTCGTCCTTTTTTCTGAAACGTTTGTTGAAATCCTGCTGTTGAGAGTGAGGCACTATTCCTAAATAATGTTTGATGGGAATTTTGAGGACGATGCAGAAAGTCCACTCAGTGACATCCCTCCCTCTGCGTGGTGGAAATGTTGCTATGGTTACATTGTCACCAGACATTTGTAATACATGCATACAGATGAATATAAACTTTAAAAGAGTTCATTGCGGTGCACAAATGTATAAAGTCCAAAGCTACTCGCCATGAGAAGATGTCATTACGACACGAATTTAGTCATAATTGACTTTTTATCTCATAATTTAGACTTTTTGTGTCACTGTCGGCTCAGTGTTTAGATTAAGAATGTCATCATATTGACTTTTTTTTTTTTTATCACGCATGATAAGCCGCACGCGCAGCGTTTCTCGCACAGCGCCGCTGGTGTAGTGGTATCATGCAAAATTCCCATTCTTGCGACCCGGGTTCGATTCCCGGGCGGCGCATATGTTTTTGTCTGGTAATCTAAACATTTTCTTTAACTATAGAACGGTTATTCTCTTCTAAACACTGCAAAGGGTACACATAAATCACTGTTTAATGTACTGTGCAGCGCTCAGGCGCGTTTTCAAAGCTTGCTTTCTGCGCGCGTTGTAGTTCGCACGCGCATGCGCGCTTGCATTTCCGGTCCGGTTCCTCCGCCATCTTATGTCGCCTTTCCATTGTTCATAACTGGAGTCAGCCGAGGCGGCATTTCACATTTACTCTCATTATAACAGGCTTGGCGGACAACAGAGAGGGTAACAACACTGGAAAGAGCGAGGCACCGGCGGAACTCGAGATCATCTCAAAATCTACACCAGAGGATTGTTTTTTTTCCCTCAGGGTTCGGTGTCTTAATTCGATCGGGAAAATATGATGGACGACGAGCAGCCCAAGACCCTGTACGTATTTTGGCATTGTACGCCAACACTTTAGACAGGCACCTTCACATCATATGAATTAATTCATGCCGCACCTGTTTAAAAACACTTACCGGATTTCATTTCGCTGAAGTCCTCATAGTTGATAACAGTCTTGAGTGTGGTTCTAAAGGAACCACAACCACAAAAGCAGACGTGTACATTTTGTGCCTCAAACAAAAGCTCTGACTGATGGAATAAAAGAGTTACATTATATTTGACGCCCAAGACCGTTAAGTTAGACGCTGGACGGTCGTGTGGTTTCCAAGCATTTCGTACCCCATGTGCTAGTTATTGAGTTCATTTCGATAATTGCAGCAGGCCTGTAACTTAGAGGCCACAGCAGGGCCACTCACACTGCTGCCTGTGTTTGAGTGTGAGTGTGTGAAGTTACCTTGTACTTACCGAAAGCTCATTGTCGTTACAGCATTGCTAGACAAAGAGCCTGTCTAGTGTGTTCACTGAAGTGTTCATAACGCTTTACGTCTATAAATACAGCATGCTTATGCAACTGACACGCAGCCAGGGTCCAAATACAGATTTAACATGTACAAATGGTGAATTCTTTTGTTGCTGGTCGCTCATGCTGGCTGCGCGCTCTTGCGTGCTTTGTTTTGTCATCCCTTTGTTTCAAACCTGTATACACGATAATAAGCAGCTCATTCCCGGGTGACTAATGAGGTTTTTTAAGGTTAAGTAACGGCCAGTGGGTCCTCATGCCTACCTAATTCCTTTGTAATGTAAATGAGTTGGATCATTGTAACTCAGGTACTTGAATTTGGCACAGATTGCACGCAAGGACCCCTTTAATTGGTGTAATAAATTATACATTTAAATAAATGTTTAGTGTATTCAGCCTGTCACTCATTGTCATTTGCTTATCCATTATTTGTTTATTTTTTTGGTCCAGGTATGTAGGAAACCTGTCACGGGATGTGACCGAGGCCCTTATAGTGCAGCTCTTTGGTCAAATTGGCCCCTGCAAGAGCTGTAAAATGATTGGGGATGTGAGTATATAATTTGCATATACAGAAAGTTGTGTGCTAAGGCCATTTTTCAGCTTTTTAATTTATATCTCTATATAGATATAATTTTATAGATATAATTAGATTTTTTTTCTCCTTAAGTGTACTTAAATTTACAAGGTTTCTTGCACCAGTGACTGTTTTTCATGAGTGAGACCCACACTGTCTGAGAGACATAAAGCTTATATCGGCTGCTTGGCCTTTAAAACTCAATTTGCAATAAAAATTGTGAAGCGTTTTTGTCTAATCGACTCATTTGCCTTCAGTCGGCAGGTAACGATCCATACTGCTTTGTGGAGTTCTTCGAGCATAGGCACGCAGCGGCCTCACTCGCAGCCATGAATGGGCGTAAAATAATGGGTAAGGTAAGCTATCGTATCTACAGGGTGAGTTGGGCTGGGACGGGAGGGTTGGAGAAGTTTAGATGTTCTGCAAACTTTTTGCGACGTAGATTTGACCGCTTGAGTCTGAGGTCAACATTAGCCTGTATACTGGATGTGCAATGTGAACTGAGAGGGAGATTTTGACATTTTTCATTTCCAGGCCATACAAATTTCATTGTTTACTCGAAATGAATAAAATGATTAGTGAGGATAGTGCATAATACACATCTGCAGCATGACCTTGACCCATGCTTTTATATTTCCATTGTTGGTTGAAGTGCTTCCTTAAAATGTTACATTTTATGCTAAATCACAGGCAGGAAATCCAATGTTAAATTGATTTACCACACCAACCATTACCATTTTTTATGGTACATTAGAAAACATGATGGGGGGGGTGGAAAAAAAAAGCTTAAAAGGTTTTTTGCTGTAAGTTTTGTCTACCATTTTAAAAGTTTGAGGTCTGTAAGATTTTGTAAGTTTTTTTGTAAGAAATCTTTTATGCTTACCAAAGCAGGATGAATTAGTTAAAAATACAGTAAAAACAATGACAATAACTTAAATATGACTACAAATAAAAAAATATATTTTAATTATATTTTAAAATGTAGTTTATTTCTGTGATGCAAAGCTGAATTTTCAGCATCATTACTTCGTTTTCAGTGTCACTTGATCCTTCAGAAATCCTTCTAATATGCTGATTTGGTGCTCAAGTAACATTTCTTATTATCAGCATTAAAAACAGATGAAAATAAATGGTTTTCTTTTGAACTTTGTATTCAAAGAGTCCTGAAAAAAAGTCTACTTAAAAAAAAAAAAATCTTACTGACCCCAAACTTCAAAACAGTAGTGAATATTGCATATTACCCCTTCAAATATCTAGAACAAGATTATACATTAGAGGCAAATTATTAAGCCTTATGCCTATTCAGTGCAAAATATTTTATCCTCAACAGGCAATGAAGGACCATTTGAGGAGTAATACAGCTTGGTAATTTCACTTGTTTTGTAAGTCCCTTGTTATTTGGACATTTTTACTACCAAGATAAATTTTTTTTTTTGCCTAATCAAATAAGATTTCACTTGGACGGTGAAGTGTAAATTTAGTATCGTCAGGTCTCCCTCCTCTCTGCTGTACATTCAGACCGCCATTGTATTAAAGGGGTCATATGATGCGATTTCAATTTTCCCTTTCTCTTTGGAGTGTTACAAGCTCTTGGTGCATAAAGAAGATCTGTAAAGTAGCAAAGACTAAAGTCTCAAATCCAAAGAGATATTCTTTATAAAAGTTAAGAGTCAGCCACACCTACCTAAAACGGCTCGTTCTAACACGCCCCCACATGTCTACGTCACGATGTGGGAAGATTTGCATAATGCCGCCCAAGTGTTCACACAAAGAAAGGTGTAACTTTTATTCTCGCTGTAGTATTGTTGCCGCCGCC
>NW_015657957.1:102266-107313 GCF_001515625.1 Sinocyclocheilus rhinocerous | reverse complement strand
ATTCGGCCAATCACAACGCACTGGATAGCTGGCCAATCACAGCACACCTCGCTTTTTCTGACCGATGAGCTTTGTAAAAATCGACACGTTTCAGAAAGGCGGGGCATAGAGGAGAAACAATAATGTACAGTATGTGGAAAATGTGTTTTTTGAACCTTAAACCGCATAAACGCATTTAATTACACCAAATACACAAAATAATGTTCTTTTTAGCAACATCATATGACCCCTTTAAGGAGAGTGATTTATTAATGGATAAATAGAGAGCAGCAACTTGTCCATGTCTGTATCATTTGTAATATTTCTCTCAATCTTTTCCTTCCTATACCTCTCTTTCCCAGGAGGTAAAGGTCAACTGGGCTACATCACCAAGCAGCCAGAAAAAAGACACAACCAGTGAGTTCCATCTTCAATTAATGCTTATAATCTTAAAAATATATATATTCTTGTATTTTGTCTGCACCAATACACCGACAAATTCCTTGTACATGTATACCCACAGTACTTGGCAATAAAGGTGATTTTGATTCCAAGTAACTCTTGTTTGGTGTGCTTTAGATCACTTCCATGTCTTTGTTGGAGACCTCAGCCCAGAAATCACCACTGATGACATCAGAGCTGCCTTCGCACCCTTTGGAAGGATATCGTAAGTGAAATGACCTGATGCAGTTTGAGTTGAAAATCCTTTCTTTTTTTTCTTTTTCTTTTTTCTTCAGCGAGTTGCATTCAACTACTTTGAGTCATTCAGTCTGTTTAAACCCCAGTAAGCCAGTAACGTGTAAGGTCATGTAAAAGGCATGTCACATTTTTATCATTTTTATCAAAGAGAGGTCATTCATGAATAATGCAGAAACACATCAGCACACCTATGTTTTTGCCCCACTTTCAGTTTGCATGTATAGCTGAGTTGTCATTTTATTAAATATGACCGTGTCTGAGTATCTGTCTAGGGTTATTTAAAATCTCATATAAACTGTTTTCTGGCAATGTCCAGATTTTTATGTTTATTTGAATGTGTAAAATGGGTTTTTATAATGAGCAGTTTTTCAGTGGGCAGCAGTTTTTTTTTGTTGTTGACACTAACACATTTGTTGACTTCACCCTCAGTGATGTTTAAAAGTCTCAAAGAGTTCCAGTATAATTTTTCCCAGTTTAAGCTGTCTGTTGTCAACAAGCCCAACTTTTTCTCTCTTTCTCAGAGATGCACGTGTAGTCAAAGACATGGCGACGGGGAAGTCTAAAGGCTATGGTTTTGTTTCTTTCTTCAACAAATGGGTGAGTCATGATCCAACATCAGGAAATGCAGGTTTTTAACTAAGGGTGGGGAGCATCTGCATTTGAATGCACATCGCAGAAGCTTCTGTTGTGGCCATGTGCTGATGTTCTTGTTGTGCTGGTTGTTTGCAGGATGCAGAGAATGCCATTCAGCAAATGGGAGGTCAGTGGTTGGGCGGCAGGCAGATCAGGACTAACTGGGCTACAAGAAAACCCCCAGCGCCTAAACCCACCTATGAAAGTGAGTATCCATATGCTTTTAAAGACTTCTGCACTTTCTTTAGTTTTTTTTAAATCAAGAGCAAACCTTATTCTTTTTCTAACTGTGATCATGAAGCTGCAGTCTAACCCATGCTAAAAGTGTTAGTTCTGCCAAAAGAAAAGAAAATACTGTCATTTACTCTCGCCTTTATTCCAAACCTTTATGAACTTTGTAGGTTAAACACAAAATATTTTTTGTGGAAGTTTAGCAGAAAACCGATTTATCCCAATAGTAACTCCAAGAATAAGCAAAGCAAATTTTTCTTTTTCTTTTTTTTAAATATGGCACGTCAAGACTTGTCTCACAGGTTTAACGTTAATGATAGGACTTGCAAGAACATGTTTGGCATCATTGTCAATCCTGGTGCAGTATCTTGATACAAGTGACAACCGACATCTACAGAAAAAATGGACCTCAGCTTTGAATGACTTCAAAATTTTATGACAATCAATGATGACTACGATTAAATTGTGTATGAACTTGTATGAACACAGAGACTAATCAGCATTTCATCAATCAATTTCACAGCAAACGCCAAGCACTTGTCGTTTGATGAGGTAGTGAACCAGTCCAGCCCCAGCAACTGCACTGTTTATTGTGGCGGAATCACTACAGGCCTTTCAGGTTAATGTTTGATGCAGGCTAAAACATTATACCTTTGATTTGTTTATCCTTTTGAGAAGCTGAACCTGACTCTGTAACCCTTTTGAATTCGATTCATTCACTTTTGCAATGTGCTCCTCTTCTCATTTTGATGTAGAACAACTCATGAGACAGACTTTTTCCCCCTTTGGCCAAATAATGGAAATCCGAGTGTTCCCAGACAAAGGCTATTCGTTTGTGAGGTATGTTAATGTCGTTCAAGTGAAATGTGGTGGTTACAGGTCCTAATGGTGGAGGCTGATGTAACACTCTTGATCTCTGCAGGTTCAACTCTCATGAAAGTGCAGCTCATGCGATAGTGTCTGTTAATGGCACGTCCGTAGAAGGTCACATGGTGAAATGTTACTGGGGTAAAGAGACTACAGAGATGGTGAGCCCTATGCAGCAGGTGCAGGTACCTCAGGTGAGCAGTAGTGTGTTTCCATTCCGCCTTTTATTCTAAAGAAAGTATTGAAAGTTCCAGTAAATATAATGTTGAATAGTGGAATTGCTTCTTGTGATGTAATGTTGCAAATATGAGAATTGTTTCCTGATAAAAAATGCATAACTCCTGGGCATATTCTGATTTTATAGCAGAACAAAGTTGGTTTTGCTGCACAACCATATGGCCAGTGGGGACAGTGGTACGGCAACGCACAACAAATTAGTCAGTACGTCCCTAATGGCTGGCAGGTACCCACTTACGGCGTGTACGGACAGGCCTGGAACCAGCAGGGCTTCAAGTAAGTCTACAGATCAACAATGACCTCTGTTTTGCTTAATTTCAAAAGGCTACTTTCTTGGAGTCCAATTCACTGGTTTAATTACAGGGTTTCCGCAGGTCCTTAAAGTCTTAAATTTAGTAAATTTATCAAATTTAAGGCCATAAAAAGACTTAAGTGGGACAAGAAAGTCTTAATTATGATTTCAAGAGGTCTTAAATTTGGGGACGGAAAGACAAGAATTGCGATAAGGCTGAAAGTGACCATTAAACTTCTAAAGGCTGTGATTTCATTGAATAAACATGAGCGCTGCATGTTTCAAAGTGCTGCACTGCTTTGTTTACTGCCGTTACCGTGGAAACCGCTATAGTCTGCAGTTACAAAAGCGCCTCCTGCTGGCAGAGGATGAATTAGCATTTTCAATAAGCCCTTCTGCTATTTTTGTTCAGACCAATATGAAAATCAGCCCATGTTTTTATGCTGCAAACACGCAAAATTTTAATTGTGAACTAGTGGATCGACCAGATAATTCATTATAAAAATCGAAACGATTTAGATATATTTAGATGTTATTTAATTAATGTAATAATTGATTAATTTAATATTATTAATTGATACTTTTGGCTAGCATCCATTTTCTTAAAAATAGTTTAAAGGCTGAAAATTGAAGTTTTCCATTTTTATAAAACTTTTTGTTTTTGTGGAAACCTGTATCTGAACTGTAAATCATGCCTTTTACAGTTTAATATGTTATCATAGACATTGCCCTACCCTGCTCATATGGTATTCATTTTATTTGTGCAGGTCTTACATAATTGTTTTAGAAATGCTTGTAGAGCATTAAAATCATTTTTTTTTTTTTTTATCTGGTAGATCATTAAAAGTTTTGGTAACACTTCACAATAAGGTCTCATTTGTTAACAATGCAGTAACTGGTAACACTTTACAATAAGGTTTCATTTTTTTAAATCTTAATTAACCATATTAGTTAACATTAACAATATTTATATAACATTTATTAATGTTACTTGATATTAAGTTCAAAACTTACCAATACATTATTACAATGTAAAGTTAATCTGTTAACATTACTTAATGTACTGTGAACTAACATGAACACTAACATTTTTATTAAATAACATTAACAAAGATTAATAAATGCTGTAAAAAAATATATTGTTCTTTGTTAGTTCATAGTAGTTACTGAGTAACACTTTACAATAAGGCCTCATTTGTTAACATTATTTAATGCATTAACTAACATGAACTAACAAAGAACAATATTTTTACAGCATTTATTACCTAACCTTTGTTAAAGTTGGATTATTAAATTTTTTTATATTACTTCACATTACATTAACTAATGTCAACAGATACAACTTTAAATTTTAATTGATGTGTTAGTAAATTAACTGAGATTAATAAGTGCTATATAAATATTGTTCATGTTAACTAATATAGTTCATGTTAACAACCGAAACCTTATTGTAAAGTGTTACTGAAGTTTTATATATTGTTCTCTCTCTCTTTGTGTCTGCTTCACACTCTTGATGTTATAGTGGAACACTTTCATTGCTGTAAACCTCAAAACCAGACTGCCAGAGGGTTTCTGTAAATGCATGTGCCCGCTGTGCACTGTTTTCTTGATGCCACCGGGATGGCGTTGGCACTGGTGACTTGGATTCGTCTTCGCTGCTTGCAGCTATATTGTTCTTGTATATATATTGTATATATGTTCTTGTTTGTTCTGATATAGTAGTTTTCACAAATAAAGAGAAATTGACAAAAACACATGAATTTAAATGTAATAATTCCAGGGCTTTCAAGATAACAGTCCTAACACTGTAAATATAAAAATCCCACTTCTGACACACGTCAGCGAAAAAGAAAAACTTATCGGCCAGTAATTTAAATAAAAATGCCTATTAAAAAAATAGGCAATATAAAAGTCAAATATTTGCCAACCACTAACGTTAAGCTCAAGTACTTATTTGATCAAAAATGGTTCATGTGTGTACAGCCCTCTACGAACACCTTGGCAATTGAATCGCCAATGGCTAGTAAATTTGTGTTTACTCGCCAGACTGAGATATATACATACATACATACATACACACACACACACACACACACACACACACACACA
>NW_015657957.1:97346-102254 GCF_001515625.1 Sinocyclocheilus rhinocerous | reverse complement strand
AATTGGCTAATATTAGACATCATTTAGTCGCCCAGAGTGAAGATTTAGTCGCATATGCGAGTGATTTACTCGCAATGTAGAGGGTTGGTGTAGTATTTAAAAAATTAAAAAATACAAAATCTTTCAAACACAAACCACTGGGAAAATCATTGTCCAGAATCCATGGGAACCTTTTCCTTTGTACACGAACAGTGTATTTTAACCATTTATTATGTAGTATCACAGAGCTGAAGTATTAACTGTTAAGTGTCATTAAAGAATCATTTTCTACATGGCGTCTCGGGGCATGCGAATCTGAAATTAGTGGCACCACACAATAATTATTGTGCAAAGTAGTGGTAAATAGTTCAAATGAGGGGTTTCATAGACACCACTAAACAAATGAGTGGAAAATGTGTGTAGACTCTGTGGTCAACATTTCCACTCGTACATTTTTAGTTAAATGGGAAACTTTTGAGACTGAGTACTTATGATCAAATAAAAACACCAGCTATTTTTCTCCTTCTAGTACGTAGATTCAAGGTTTGTAACTGCCATTTTTAAAATGAAAAGTATCTTCTAAATATCGTCTCCTCCACCAGCTAACAGCTACTTTGTCTTGTAGTCACATACAGGCTGGGGCTGGGTGGCCCGGCGTGAGTGCCGTGAGTAACGGAGGCGTGGTGGAGCCTGCGCAGGGAGTCAACGGGACCGTGCTAGCCAACCAGTCCAGCATGGGCACTGCAGGATACCACACACACTGATGGAGCGACGGACAACTCTAGCACTCCACTGCGGCCGCAGCAGGGATCTACACACGACCCCCACCCCATTCTTAGACACCCATCAAGATGCCTGGCCTGGGGAGGGGGTGTGCCATTTTTTTCCTGACCCTCCCCACCCGCCACGTGTTATTTTCCTTTAAGACTTTAAGGCAGATCTTGCTCGTCATCGCGGGGTCTCGAGTTGCCCTACACTGGGATTAAACAACAAACGTGTTCAGACACATTAACACCCACCCACATAAATCCACAAGTCTTCGGCCTGGTGTCCGACCGACTTATTAGAAGAGGACTATGCCATTTTTAAGTCAAAGTACTATAAATCAATAAAATCAACAATAACCAACTTTTCCATTTTGCTTTTTTTTTGGTTTGTTTAAAGCGTTTTCAGCTGCTCATTTTGTAATATATGAAGCTTTGCCTTTTTCTTTTTTTTGGACTTGCCATTTTAAAAGCAAAATTTTGTTGAGAGGAGTGATGACACCAATGAATCGTGTGAAACTTTTTTTTTGTTTGTTTATAAAATGAATAAAATGGATGTCAGTTGTATTTTTTTAATTAGACATTCAATTTCTCAAACTGAACCAATTGCAGGGATGACTGCCACATTTTTTTCCTTAAAGGCAGATGAATATTGCACAATATTAATACGTTTTCACAAGAATTTGATGTTACGCAAATTTTAGGTATTTTAAATTGTTTTGCATTACACTTTTTTTTTTTTGAGGGCTTATAAGTATGCCATTCTGTATGTAAATAACCAAACAACTGTTGGGACGCTATGTAAAGACAATTCAGATGTTGATTATGGATGCTTGCTTGCTTTTTTTTTTGTAGGTAGGTGGGAGGGACTGTGGGTGGTGAAGGGGTTTTGGGCTTCATCGCAATTATCCTTCAGCATTAGTGGCTCTGTTAAATGCTGATCCATGCGGTTGTAAGGATTCTTCCAGAGAACTCATGGAGAAGAATTTGCTGCCTTGCGCTGCAACGAACATTTAGTTAGAATTGCGATAATTCTGTGTATAAAATTGAAATGTTGACTTTTTTTTTTTTTAAATGAAGTATTTGGTATCAAGACAAGAAACCTGAATGGATCAGAATTTTGCACTGTTGCCCATTGGAGTTTTAAAAGACGAGACCAATTATGTTGCCTTATTTGAGTTGATTTCATTCGAAGAAACTGATGTTAATGAAATATAGGCAGTGCCTACGAATACATTGAGACCTTGTGTTTTGAGGGATTTTTTAAAATAATCATCCTTTTATTACATGTCCTTGCTTTGTCCAATTAAAATACAGATGCGAACCAACATTTCTGTCTCCCGTTATGTCCCGTCTTTGAACTGGATGGTCTTACACTACATACTGGTGTTGCTAATTAGAAAAAAAAAGTTTTTTTTAGGGGCAAAATTGTTGGTTGTGATGGAAATAAGTAGGTTATTAATAAAAAAAAATGTAAATGAAAATCTGCATGAAAATTGAAGTAGCAAAATAACTGAAGGTATGGTAAGAAGTTGCAAAAAGATAACGATCATGTAAAAGATATGTTATTGTCTAATTATTATACAAGTACTTTAAACGATCTAATGTCAAGCTACCAAAGAGAAATAATTATTTCCAGAATGTTAATGAGCTAGTAAATAATGTATGCTTTTGATTGGTCGTTCTGTGGCCAATCGGGAAGCTCGTTACAGCCGCAGCGGAGAGTCTGTTTGTAAGGAGAAATGGCGACGGTTGCTGGAGCTCTGAAGTGAAATCCTCCGCCGAATCTGACCACTGAGTGCCGGGAAAGCGCCGCTGTAGAGGTCGGCCTGTCTCTCATCATCTATCCATTCACTATCGCACAGCTAATGTTTAACTCAAATCAGTCCCGATGAATCGATGTCATTAGAATGCTTTATCAATATAATACTGTAGTACTGTATAATTGCATGTCAATGACATTTTCATATCATTTGTGCAAATGTGCAAGTGTCTTCTGGAAGAATTAAAAAAAAAAAAATTATTGAATGTTTACCGTGTTTTTGTCTTCGTTATTTAAAATTACATCATGAAGTATGTACTAAAACTACTCATTTTAAATGGATCTATCGTCATTCATTACATAGGCTAAAGAGTTATTGCCTAGGAACTTTACAATTAGAAATTACACTAACCAAATAAAGCACAATGGTTTTCTGAATATGGTACTGTAAATAGGTATTTAGACACGTGCCAATCCAACACCAGGGTTGTTTGGACATATACAACGTATGTGGGTCAAAGGCGTCACCATTTTGGTGTCCGCATCAAATTACATTTACAAAAGTCATTTTAAATGCATAAAAACCATCTTAAATGCAAGTAAATTGTCTACTTTCATATTTCAAATAACTTTTGTGACAATAAAATGTCAAAATATGGGGGAAATAATGTTCTAAAGTGTAAAATTGACATTCAGCCTAATGGTCCGGACTTTGATTTTACCAATAACTTTTTAAATAAACATAAAATACCAAGTTAAAAAATATATTTGTTGTCTTGGCATTTTCAAGTAAGTACTGGCTGTGTAATATTAAAAGGACAATTTCTTATTGTTTTTTTTAAGTATTTAAATGGACAGGGGACTTTTGTCCCGAAAATGCAGTTTATCAGATGTCATTCAGTGTAACAGGAATAAGAAGTTATTCTGAAATCATATAACAAAACTGATAGTCATTCGGCAGTCTGTGACCATTAAATGGCACCTGGAAGACCGTGTGGTGCTGCAGAAAAGTGAGTTTTCACTAGGCACTGTAAAAAGCCAAAAAGCTAATAAAATAAGTGTGGACCCAGTAGCTTGGGTGGCACTCTTAAAGCCCGTTCACACCAAGAACAATAACTATAAAATAACTATAACAGTAAGTATCTTAGCCTCCACACCGATGAACAATAGCACTGTTCATTCTAAGCATGTGCTGCAGATTTGTTGTCAGCTCTTTAAAGTTGAATGAATTCTAATTGACTGTCAATGCTTTTATCATTCATCAGCTGAAAAAAAAAATCCAACAATATAAAAGAGATTCCAACAATATCGTTTTTCTGTGCAGTTATCGTTAGTTGTGCTGTAGAATCTGCTGTTCTTTTATACAGAAGGGTTTTTCCCCCAACTTTTTTTTTTTTTTTTTCTTATCTTTATCTTTATCTTTATCCTTACCGTACTTGGTGTGAACGTGCCTTTAGCCAGGAAAAGAGAAAGATATTGAGGATTGTAATTGTTGGAATAACAGCTTGCCAATAATTCTGGGCTCACTACAATATGTCAGTAGTTCAAGAGAGATCACTGAGGCCCACCCCAAATACTCATCCTGATAATGTAATTTATTTTTGCAAACAGAAAGTATTAATAAATGTGGCTGCAAGCAGGAATTTTTGAGGCCGAGCAAGTCAGAAACCAAGTGACAAGCTAAGCAAGCATGGCAGGGGAGCATCAGGAAAATGCTTATTATATTTCAACATCTGTTTCTGCAGTCATTTACTCAGAATTATTATTAAAACTAATTTAATGACACGGATTAATACTAAAAATATTTCAGTTATGGGAACAATGGCAATGTTATCTCTCTTTTTGGCAAATCGTCATTCAGAGTAACAAACCATGGTCATTCAGTGTAACACATATTTATGTAAAAATGAAACAATATACTTATTCTAACATGTACTTATAAAAATACAAATAAGAATATATGATCATACTAAATTTTAATATATTTTAAATGATTTTCACTTCCTTACAAAAACTTCTTGCTGGCAAATTGGAAAACATAGTGGTTTGAAGGACATTAGCAAAGTATAAAGATTTAAAAATTAAAGTTAATTGATATTTGAGGGCTGCACTGTGATGCTTAAATAGTATTTTAATATGTCATCAAATGATTCATGTTTTAAATAGGCCTAATAAGATTTTTTGGTATATAAATATTGTTACACTGAATGACATTTTAGTGCGTGTCTTCTGTCAAACATGGTAAAAAATTCATGATAATAATAATTTTTTGTTCAAAAAAATATAAACGTAAACAGGACACATTCTAATGCATGGGGAAAAACTAAACGTAAAGCTGTATTGCACTTTTATTTTTTTGATGCTTGAAACACCCTTTTCGTCTTTGACCCATATATATATATA
>NW_015657957.1:80423-97312 GCF_001515625.1 Sinocyclocheilus rhinocerous | reverse complement strand
AATAAAAAAAAAAAAAAAAGTGTCCACATATTTTGATACTACTTTTTGGTATATTTTGTAAATAGTGTAAATTGTCTTGGCCTGCAGTATTCACAAGTTGCAGGCACAATAAAGAGCTGCTTCATAGCTGCTAATCAACAGAAGACATTTGCACGTTTTGTTTCCTGCAATGGATTGTAGGTAAACATCTACTTCATCCAGTGCTCTTTTTGTTTTCTGTTGTATAAAGTATCTATCTGCATGTAAGAAACCTCCTCAAATTATTCAATGTGTGAGTGAGCTGTGTGAATGAATCAAACTGAATCAAGAACAATTTCAGACCTTTTTAAAAACCAGTATATGGTAATCTCGACAGACAAGGATTTACAGTAATATTTTACAGGGACACAGCGATACTTCACTGGGGTTTGTGTCTGAGTAAAAAGGCTGCACTGTACCATAATAGCACTACAATATTTAAACAGTCCTTTGCTTACGACTCCCCCCTTGTTGATGAACAATAAAATTGTCCTGTATCAATCTCAGTTTCAGTGTACGTCTGCTAACAATGGATGGTTCTCTGGTAAACTCTGCAATACCGCTGGTGTCACAAACGGTGGTTTCTCCCGTTACTCAAACCTCCAGCAACTTGAGTAGGAGACCTCGAGACAAACGGAAGACTCCTGCGTTTCTGTCAAACTTGGGCAAGTCTACGTTAAGAGGCATCCGCAAGTGCCCTCAGTGTGGCGTTTACAACGGCACTCGTGGCCTCAGCTGTAAGAACAAGGCCTGTGGAACCATCTTCAGGGATGGGGACCATGGGACTGGACGTTTGAAAAAAGGGGCATGTGAAGTGGTTCAAGTTGTAACAGATAGTGGAGGTGGCAGGGCCGGAGGGCCGCAAGTGTTCTCTGTGCGTCAGCGGGGACGTGGCTCTGAACAACAAGGCTTTGTTGAGTTAGTCCTCACGGATACAGCTATTACTACCGCAGACGGAACCCTGCTGACCCGTGTCAACCTCGGTCGCTGTTACATGCCCTCTTGCCAGCAGAACGAAAGCGAGTCAACAGTTGAAGGTGGCCATCAGCAAGTAACACAACCACCCAAAAGTCCCTGTACCCATGTGAAGCAAGCCATGGAGTGTCAGACCCAAGCGACACCTCTGCCACTCAAGAGCTCTGTGCTCAGCTATTACTACCGCAGACGGAACCCTGCTGACCCGTGTCAACCTCGGTCGCTGTTACATGCCCTCTTGCCAGCAGAACGAAAGCGAGTCAACAGTTGAAGGTGGCCATCAGCAAGTAACACAACCACCCAAAAGTCCCTGTACCCATGTGAAGCAAGCTATGGAGTGTCAGACCCAAGCGACACCTCTGCCACTCAAGAGCTCTGTGCAGGAGGCCCTGGTGGCCACTTCCCAGGCCAAAGAAGAGTTGTGGAGGCTGGCTACAGAGACACAGGGACCTCTAGTGCAGAGGGCTTCTAAAGGGACCCTAATAGTGAAGTGCCAACCAGGTGAAGCCCACCCTCTGGGACTGCTGCATCTGATGGTGGGCTTATCTGGTGTTAAAGACAAGACTGTGGGTGCGGCTCCTTTTCAATGTGCATGTTATGTACCTAATACCAAGGGGGATTTGGGGGCGAGAAGTGGGGGTCAGTCTAATATCAACGATGGAGAAAATTCCCACCAGCATAATTTACATGAGCACTGCCTCCATTTCTATGCTTGCGTTTGTGCCTTCACAAGTGATGAGAAGCTGGCCTCTGAGTTTTCAGCTTTCCTCAACTACAACATGAATGGTAAGTCCACCAGTTAGGTCCTAGGTCTTGAACCCTGCTTCTGGATACCCACTGTCCTGCAAAATTAATTTCCAACCTGCTTCAGCTCCCCTGGACTGTGATATTTGAATTGATCCAGAAGAACTTGGTTATTTGGTTCAGGTGTGTTTGATTAGGGTTGTAGCTAAACTCTGCAGGACAGTGGGTTACCAGTAGAGGGTTGAAGACCTAGGATTTAGGTTGTCACCTTATGTGCACCTGCACATAAGCTCTCTTCTAAAACCTAGTGCAGTGGTTCTCAATTCCAGTCCTGGTGACCTACCGCTCTGCACATTTTGTATGCTTATCTAACACGCCTGATTCAGATCATCAGCTCATTAGGAGAGATCTCCATGAACTGAACTGAATGTGACAGAGAAGAGAGAAATACAAAATGTGCAGAGCAGTGCGTTGCCAGAACCAGAATTGAGAACCACTGACCTAGTGAGCCTAATTTCTGTCTACTGCAGTGGTGTCCAAACATGTTCCTGAAGGGCCACTTTAGAGCTAAACTCTGCAGGACATTGGCCCTTCAGGAGAAGGATTGGGCACCTTTTGTTCAGTGGTTCTTATCTCTGGTCACGAGGACCCAATGTTCTACACATTTTGTATGTCTCTTTTATATGGCACACTTATTTCAGTTCATCTAGCTCTCTCCTAATGAGCTGATGATCTGAATCAGGTGTTATAAATAGGCAAGACATACAAAATGAGCAGAGCAGTGGGCTTGTAAAGAGTTGAGATCCAATGCCCTAGTCCAGGGGTTCTCAACTCTGGCCCTCGAGATACACTTTCCTGCAGAGCCCCAACCTTGATCAAACTCACCTGCCTGTAACTCTCTAGTAATCCTGAAGACCTTGATTAGCTTGTTCAGGTGTGTTTGAACAGGGTTGGAGCAAAACTCTACAGGAAAATGGATCTCGAGGGCCAGAGTTGAGAACCCTGGCCCTAGTCTACTGCCTAAAATAGGCAGAGTTAGCCAAGCTTACTACTGGAGGGCTACCTCTGCTCTAAGGTTGCATCCGAAACCAGGTTCCAAAAGTGACAGATTTGGAAAGCTCTGCAAAGAAAGCAACTTGTGAAGTACAAAAATAGTGCTCCTTAAGTGAAGTGCACAGCAAATGTGACTGAATTGTTTCCAGTAGATTTTGATGTTACCATGAGCTAGGCTAACAACATTCTAATAAACATTAAAATGCATAGTACACAAATATATTTTCAGACTTAACTTTTTAAATTGGATGAAGTCCATGAATTAGAAGATAAACTTTTTATTGATACTTTTTGATACAGAATGAAATATATATTAGTAATTTCCTCTCAACATTTTTTTTTCACCTCTATACTGCAGGTGATATTCACAGTCCATTCTGGAATTGCTTTCGCCATTAGGGATACATGCGTTGCTTCTATAGTTCTTGGCCAGAATTAGCTGTATTAGAGAGTATACTATTCTTGCATTTGTGTCAAGAGCACACCTATGATGACTAAAAGTGTTGTCTAGTTAGGGTTCACAAGAGGTTTGGAACAGGTCTATATATAGTGTATTGATTGTTTATTTATGTATCAGAGATGACTGTGAGAATTATTGCGCATGTCCAGGACTGCAGGAGAGGGCAGATGCCACAACGCTCAGTATACCTGAGGCTCAGCAGCACATTGAGCCTTCCATCTCTCATCGTCCCAAGAGACTCAAATTTGTGGAGTCCTCTACTGGTAAGTTAAAGCTCATGGACAGGCCACACAGAATGAGTAACCTCCGACCGACTGCACAAAGGCCACTGTTGCCAAGCACTTTCATTGAAAATGGCTAAATTAGCATACGTTAGCATTAATTAGCATATTCATGTCATTGCATTGTATTTTAATTATGCCTAGTGTCAATCCTTTACTTCCATTTGCTTCTCTTCTACTCTGTAGTTTAAAGGGGTCATATGATGCGATTCGGAAGATTTGCATAACGCCACCCAAATGTTCACGCAAAGAAAGAAGGCATGACTTTTATTCTCTCTGTAGTGTTGCCACCGCCGCCATGTCGTGAAGGTGCTGTCTGTTTTGTTGTGAAAGCGAAACTACTTTGTTTGGCCTTCCAAAAGAGGACGATATCGCTTCGTCATGCCTGGAGCTGATCCGTGCTGGTCGCTGAGGAAATACATCAACTTCGTGCTGTGGATCGCCGGATCAGCTTTCACCATGGACGAAGCGGAGTCCAGCCCGGGGTCGTCACATGTGGTTGCCACAGGCATCACAATATGGTAAGGGACGTAACATTTCCGTCACACACTTGAGGGCAATTTGTCCACATGAGGGAGAATTAGGCCTTATTAGGACAAGTAGCAAAAATGTGATGACTCAAATATTCTCCAATTTTTGTAATTAATAAAATAAAATAAACACATGAAATCTGATTTTTAGCTAATTTGATTCTTATCCCCATTATATATGGTTTGAAACTGGATTAAAATAAATATTTTTGGAAAAGTGTTTCAGATTTGATTTCAAGTGGTTTATTCAGGATGCGGCATGCTTTTAAAGTCCCCATGAAATCAAAATTAAAGTTTTTTGGGTGTTAGTATCAATATGTTAGTCTTAAGGTTATCTATAAGGCAGTGTGCTCCAAAACAGTGACAAAATTCGCATTTAGAAGATATAAGCATTCAAAGCTTTCAGTTCGTCACTTCGATTTTTTTGACGTCACATCGTACTTCAGCTTCTCATCAAACTTTCTCTCCAATCAAATGCTCTCTAGAATCCGAAGCGCCCGCTCCCTACACTATAAAATAGACCCTGAAGCCACGGCTGAAATCGGTCACTTACAGTGAATGGCACATAGTGCACTATATAGGGGACAGGGAACGATTCAAACTAGGGGACAGGGAACGATTTTGAGGAAAAAAAGAAGTCTGGTTTCGCGCTGTGTCACGCTAACCACCGCACCGCACACACACTCTGCTCCGGTCCAGAGACACGATAGCACGGAGCAGATCACATGCGCGAGTCGGCGCAGACCACAAAATGTATCGGAGCTATTTGAATTCTACACAGAATGCTATATTTTATAGCAATATGGATGAGATTGTCGCTGGCATACCCTGTCAAATGCGGCTTTACGGAGCTCAACGGCTCTGAACGGCTCTAGCCCAAGCTACGATATAAACGAACGCTATTGGCTATTTTAAAAAGGGGCGGGGTTGCTTGATATGTCCCGCCCTGTCTTCCTGTTTCAGTTAAAATGACATCAACACAGAGTAACGCTGCCCGATCACAAATGCAGACAGAGTTTTATGTTTACGCGGCGCGATACAATGCAACGCGTAAAAAGACAGTATAAGTCATATGTAATTATGTCCCCACTGGATGCAACAAATGCCTGGTCTTTGTTTGGATCAGTTTTGATACTGAAGGATATTATGTAAACAGGAAAGCCAGAGCCGCTGGTGTTCCACATCTCACAGGCTTTCTTCAACGCCTTACAGCAGCGTTTATCATTGGGCTCAAAGAAGAGAAGACTACCCAACTACACCACCAGTGAGTAATATCTGTATTCATTAGTATCTAACCTTATATTAATAATGTCCTAACAGTCTAATCTGATTACAAATATTGTTACACCTAGTTTTAATATTTTGTAATTTGTGCGTTTTTAGCTTTTGTGCGTAATGACGCTTTGCCTCTGGGCTCTTTCTCTAAATACACCTGGCACATTACCAACTTGATGCATGTGAAACGCATCTTTGATACCCCAGAGGTGTGTGCTCGTTTTCTCCCTGATGCATCAGATCTTCACTAATGGCCATAGCATCTGTGGGCAATCTCTAAACGAATGCACTCTGTTTGTACAGTTACCTTTTGAACTCACTCAGAGTTTTGTGAAGAACAGTGACGGCTCCTATTCACCGTACCGCTTTCGGGAAACCCCTCCTGATCCTGCATCAGACACCTGCCACCATTCACGCACCAATAAGCCTCTGGCCATCAGACCACTGGAGCTACGTACCTTCCTCAGAGTGGGTAAGTGCATCTATTCACTTATTATGAAGTCGGATTTATCGGTCCTGGTTTTGTGCCAAATCATATTCCCCTATCAATTCTCATCCCCAACTGGACCGAAAGTGATTCCACTGGCTACAAGAACTGTTCCCCCTAACCAGTCCCCCCCTTCACAAAAAAAAAAAATAAAAAATTAAGTAAAATAAAACTTTATATACATTGTTGCGCTGCAGGACTGCCATGGACAGCTGACCCTGTGTGGTGGTCAGTTCACACCAGTGACAGAAATTAATCTTTTCCAACAAGTTTAAAATGATTTTTACCCTTTATGGGCATTTTTAGCTTTGTTTTTTACCATTTTGTTTTCTAGAAGTATGTGAAATTCTTACATTTGATCAATAAAGTCAATCAAAATAATAAGACATTTGGGGCTGTTACCAAGCAAATAAATCATTATCAACAAAGTTCATGCACTGCAGAGGAAACACAGAAGCTGCATGAAGTGGCATTTAGATGCATATACACACTGTTTAATGCAAGACATGAATGCTTTAACCTGCAGTTACAAATTCATAAATACTGTTTTGATATTTTAATCCTAAAAGGTTGAATACTGATATTTGAAATTATTTAAAAAATTTATATAAAAAGGTACTTTAAATGTGAAATTAAAACCGCCAGTAGGTGGCAGCAAGTCACTGTTAATAAGAGAGTCATTGCTATTAAACCGAATCATTCAAACGGTTGATTCATTCAGGAACGAAACACTGTCATGTTGCTCAGAGATGCAAAACAGTGCCGTGGCTTTGTTTGGAACCATTTTTGTTGGCGAAAAAGAGCAAAAAATAGGCAATATGGTGTCTAAAACGTAAGTCTCTTAATATTAACTTCTTGTTTATTGAACTGTTGTATAAAATCAATATCACATTTGTGATTTTTGCAAAAAAAATGGCACTCTTCATTTCAACTATATGAAATGATATAAATATATAAATTTTCTGTCCCCATATCTTGAATTTTGGGAGCATTCTAAATGCATTTTATTGTACTGAATCATGCAGTGAAAGAACACACTCTAAATGAGCATTCAGTCTAGCTAGTGTTTAAGCATTCATAACTCCTCTGGACCCACTTTATATTAAGTGGCCTTAACAACTATGTACTTACATTTAAATTAATAATTTGGTACAATGCACTTATTGTGTACATACATGTTTTTACATTGTACTTATATTTTAAAAATACCTGCATGTAATTACATCTGTAATTAATTTCTGTAATTACATTTATAATTACACAGTTGACCCATCCCTTACACCTTAACCCACCCTTAAACCTACCCATACCACCAAACCTGTCCCTAACCTTACCCACATCTCACCTCAATAGCAGCAAAAGTGTTTTGCAATACAATATGAACACAATAAGTACATTGTACTTAATTTTCGATGTAAGTATATAGTAGTTAAGGCCACTTAATATAAAGTGGGGCCACTCCTCTTATAATCAATTAAGCTGTCCATGCACGGTATGATAAATGAATCTCTAACTTACATCGTACATATATCTACACTTTGTTGCTTATGATGAGGGAATTCGCGAGTTTCAGTCTGAACAAAACTCTGGGGTTTCAGCGATGACTAATCTGAATGCCTCTGATTGGCTACTGCATTCTTAAGCTCAACAGAATCGTGTGTGATTGGTTATAATGAGCAACGCTGTAAAAACGCGTAAAATAAAATATGATGTAACATAAGCAGGCCTAAATTTAATACAGCAATCGAAACTTCATTTTAAGTATTAAAGTTTTATTGAAAAACCAGGGGACCCCCCAAGTAAATTTTTTTGGGTGTTATGGGGGTCCCTGCTTATGGCATTAAGGGACCAATTGGAACACTGCTTTTAAATTCCCGATTTAACATTCTACAAAATTGCTTGTTGTTGTATGTAGTTTTAACCATAGATATGCATAGGTAGATACCACATTAGACCGTTCCAGACACGTTGACGTGTCCGCCAACTTGGAGCGGTCAATATGTCGTCACTCAGTTAAAATCAATGAGTTTTCCAAGATGCCACAATATTGCACAGCCTCTGGTTGCAAAAACTGCTGAAATTTTAATTCCCGAAGGTATGGGATAAAGTTTTACAGGTGAGAATCTGTTGGTTTGTGTTTTTAATATGAATTAACTCAATGTGTTACAGGTTTATAAACTATGGCAACTTTTTAATGTTGTGTTGACTAACGGTTTCGTCTTGTTGTGTTGGTTTAACAAAATCATCTGCTTAAGTCTATTGCAGATACAGATATTCATACATAGGTTTAACTACAGTTGCAGACCCACTGTCAATTTGCTTTTGAGTATTCACGACTTTGACCATTCAGTATGGTGGACGGCTTACGTATTGTGGCCCATAGAAACAGCCTAATAAGGCATCTACTGTATGTATACATATCTATGGTTTTAAATTAGCTATCACAAAGCAACAAATGAGCAAACATTTTTCATAAATCATAGCATAGCGAATTGTATGCTCTGGGCAGTAAATATCATAAAACCCTGTTTTCTGTTCAAATATGAGATTGATATTTAGAAATGTTTTAAGCACCACAAAAGAAATATTCTACATTATATTCATTGCAATATCCAGGTAAATCCAGAAGTACAAAATACAGCACTTTCTGGAATACTTTCTGTGGAAGCCATGTTTCCACCATATTTGAAGATAATCATGCTTTGGTAAATCATAATTATGACCAGTGTTGGGAAGGTTACTTTGGAAATGTAATAGGTTACAGATTACAAGTTACCCTACTTAAAATGTAATAAGTAGTGTAACCGTTTAATTACTTTATTAAACTAATGTAACTTATTACATTTGATTACTTTTTGATTACTTTTCTAAATTTCTAATGTTTTCAACTGTTAATCATTTTCAAACATGTAAAGCAGGCAGGGTTAAACTTGCAATATGTGCTCAACGCTGATAACTGTCAGACTTTCGAAATCCTTCATCACTTGAATTAATATTATATTTCAAGTAGACATTGGATGCAAAATTCACTTTAACATGGTGTTTGCATATAAATGTATCTTAGCAGTGTGTAGACACAACCACCCTACAATGATAAAAACTACATTCCTACATTCACTCCCTTTTTTAATCCCCCAAAATCCTAAACCTTCTACCTTCAATACCACGACTGAGGTGAGACCCTTGAGCAAGGCACCAAACCCCAAACTTTGTTGGTGTGTGTTTACGGTGTGTGTGTGTTTCACTGCTGCGTGTGTGCACTTGGCTGGGTTAAATGCAGAGCACAAATTCTGAGTATGGGACACCATATTTAGCCACGTCAATTCAATTCACTTTCACTAAATTTGTTTATGTCTGGCTGCGCAAATCAATTGTGATAGGACAGATCAGACATGACAGGAAGTGAAGTGGGAGAAAGAGAGGAGGGGGGCAGGATCAGGAAGGTTCTCTAGTCGGGATTCGAACACAGAACCAAATACACAAAATAATGTTCTTTTTAGCAGCATCATATGACCCCTTTAAAGTTTGCAATACAGCACCGGACATACAGATGTAAAATATTTATCATATACTTATAAAAAAAAATACAGTGTGAACGTAGTTTTGTGCTGTACAATAAGATCCGATTTCTCCATTTCTTGTTTTCAGAAATCATGTACATTGATTTTTTGTGTTTACATGTAAATGCAGAGAAACAGAGGGTATTGAGAGAATGCTGTATTCAGACTGATGAACTAAAAATACTCATATTAAAAGCCTATATTTGCTGGTAGACTGCATCATTTTGTGAGTGTTTCTCTCCCACACACGTATATTACACAAACTCATATATTAGTGAGGACATTGCATAGACTTCCATTGATTTTCTATCAGATTAATGATATTTTCTGTCCCCAACCCAAGTCCACTCACCGTGCAGTATAGTTGACGTGTACCAAATGCTTTGACACGAGTCTCAGGTTAATTAACTTGTAACGCGTGTGAGAGGTCACGTCCTCTCAGTTGTCCGAATTTGCACAGTGTGTGCCCAGTTTTAGGGCCTGATATTTTAATGTTTTCAGCAAGAACACCCTGTTCACTACCACCAACTATACTCTATTGATGGCCAATCCTATATTCAGTACAGTCAAGCTTTACCCATCAAAGGGAGTAAATGTTTGTCTGCACTGAGCAAAATCTTCACCACCAATGTCACTATTAAGAGAAAAGTAAATTGGTATAAACTTTGTTCTTTGTTAGTTGCAAGGGACTCTACAACAGATTTAAGGATAATGTACAATGGAATAGTACATCAAATGAGATGTTAGTAAATAAGCATTGACAATTATCCAAGCGG
This sequence comes from Sinocyclocheilus rhinocerous, assembly GCF_001515625.1. Classification (NCBI taxonomy): domain Eukaryota; kingdom Metazoa; phylum Chordata; class Actinopteri; order Cypriniformes; family Cyprinidae; genus Sinocyclocheilus; species Sinocyclocheilus rhinocerous. The sequence continues at coordinate 87,153 of NW_015657957.1, read as the reverse complement.
GGTCCTGTCCTTTTAATCTGGGGGCAGTTGTGGCCTAATGGTTAGAGAGTCAGACTTGTAACCTGAAGGTCGTGGGTTTGAGTCTCAGTACCGGCAGGAATTGTATGTGAGGGGAGTGATTGACCAGCGCTCTCTTCCACCTTTAATACCCACAACTGAGGTGTTCACCTTGAGCAAGGAACCGAACCCCCAACTGCTCATCAAAAGAACAGTTTAAAGAAAACAATTTGGTCTCTTAAACATTTAAAATGATTTAGGGCTTAAACAGTCACATGATGAAAATTATTGGATGAGATAGCAATCAAACTTTATTTCACATTACCAAACAAAATGCCACAGGTCTCTCCGATGCATTAGAGGCACGCTTTAGTAGCAGTCTTCAGCTACAAAATCAATAGCGTGACCAAACCACTGTTCCAGGCTGTGGGAAAACAAAAGCATGAAAAACAATGGACATGATTTTTACATTGTCAGAAGGAATATCATGACTGGAGTATAAAACTACAAGTATGAGTTTTAGTTAAAGGGGTCATTGGATGCCCATTTTCCACAAGTTGATGATTCTTTAGGGTCTTAATGAAAAGTCTGTAACATAGTTTGGTTAAAATTTCTCAATTGTAGTGTAAAAAAAACACCTTTGTTTACCCTGTCAAAAACAGCTCTTTCAAAGCAAGCGGTTTTGTAGCATTTTCCTTTAAATGTTAATGAGCTATGCTGACCCCGCCCCTCTCTGAGGGACTGTTTACTTCGCATTCATCGTGAAACTTGCTAATTAGTACATTAGGAAAGGCGATTTGCAAAGATTCATAAAAAATAAAAAAAAACTTATACTCACTTCTGTAGGTGAAGCTGGATAACGAATGATTCGGTCAAACATGACGCATTTATGTAGATCGGGGGCACATTCTCTTCAAAAATAAACGTAATCCACTGCATCTTCAGCGGCTCAGATGTCGGGAGTAAATGATGACTGCTATGTTCATTATGAAATCAAACAACAGAACACCTCAATCGCTCAGGAGACATTCTTACATCTGCTCCAGTGGTGAAAAATGGTGGATTGATGACAGCTCACTCAGGACAGGTCTAAGGTAAGATGCCAGTCCAGTCTGTGCTGAAACGCTACTGTCAATCAAACTATCATGGGAGGGGCCTGTTTTTGTGACATCACACAGACAGGCATATGAAATCGGCTCAATTTGAGAAAGGGGTAAAGAATTTAGCAGATAAAAAAAAAAAAAAAAGTGGATTTTTCATTATAGGGTGGTTGCATACACACTGCCAACACACATTTCAGTTCAAACAACTCGTAAAAGTGCATGTAGCATTCAATAACCCCTTTAACATAGTATTAAAGGAATGATTCCCCTAAAAACTAAAATGTGCTTACCATCAGACCATCCAAAACTGTTAATATTTTCATTAGAACAGATTTGGAGAAAATTTTGCCTTGCACTCACTCACCAGTGGATCCTCTGCAGTGAATGAATGGGTTACATCCTATCTAGGGATTGTAAAGAAAAACCCTTGGAGGTCTTCACTCCTGTCCCAGTCAACAAGCACCACACAAATTTGATAAGCATTTGTTCATTTATTGAGTCATTTAAAAATGAAGCATCATTTAAAAAGGAAGCAGCAAGAAAACTTCAAGAGGACACCAGGCCAAAATAACAAACAAAAGGAAGACTAAATGTGGAAAGAACAAACTTACAGAAAGAAAACAAAAACGGTTTTTACCTCACTCCCTATCTAACCAAAAACAGGAGAAAACACGATTAAGCAAAGTAAAAGGAATCCACCGCTCTACTGCTTCAAAAAACAAAACAAAAAAAAAACTCAAAAGTCAAATTATAAACAGATCTGCATTTAGTTCACAAAAGAAACACTTAGTAGCACATATTCAAGACTGCAGGCTCTCACATCAGTCTAAAAAACACATAGGCTCAACAATCACACACCGGGAAGAAGGAAGAAATGTTCTCAGCTTCGTGACTTTCCACCTCATCTTTATCCACCAGCTCCCATCTCGTCAGCCAATCAGGTTACCCCAAAAACTTGATTTTAAGTAGGCACAGCTGATGTCCGTAACTGGCTGAAGGGATGACAGAGAGAGAGAGAGAGAGAGAGAGTACAACAACACAAAACAAAGTACAACCATATTGCACAAACAAAAAGAAATGGTGACACACACATCCACAGATGTAAACAGAGAATTAAACATACGTCCTGGGACATAACAAATGGGTGTCATCAGAATGAGAGACAAAACAGCTGCTTATATAACATTACAATGATACACAAGTAATCCACACGATACGTCCATCAGGTAATGTCTTGTGAAGCAAAGGCTGCATGTTTGCAATAAATCTATCTTTAAGATGTTTTTTAACTTCAAACCATTGCTTTCGGCTATAATACATGTCCTCCATATCCCATATATCCATAATAATGCTTTTTTTTCAAGTCAGATTATTCAAATATGCACAGAAATAGCTGTCTTTTCCTAAATGTAAATATGTTTTTCATTAAAAGAGTTCCTCTAAAGAATATATGATCGTTTCATTTTCTTCATAACCGATTTATGTTCATCATAACTTTATCATATGGTAGTGAGTGTGAAAATGACTGTGTGCAAAGTGAAGTGGTGTGAAAGACCAATAAACCAAATCCCACTTGAGCTACAAAAAATGCCAAAACAAAACATTTCCATACTCGATCTTTAATTCATTATCTTTCCATTTTTTTGTCAAATGGGTATGGTATGAATGAGAAGAACCATAGTATTTACTATCTGATACTGGCACATAGGATCTCAATAGCTCTGTATTACACTGCAGTATCAGCAGTTCTGAACAATTATGTCTAATTGCCTGGGAATCTGTTTACTCCCTAAAATAATTAGTTTAATGGGTTTTTACTTTGTTTTGCAGATGTAACCTGATGATTGTTGTCTCCAGAAATAAATGAAATTCACCATAGAATTTTCACTTGTTATTTTTAGGAATAGTAGGTACGGTACACAGTACAGTATTCTAGTATTAAAGGGGTCATATGATGCGATTTCAATTTTTCCTTTCTCTTTGAAGTGATACAAGCTCTTGGTGCATAAAGAAGATCTGTAAAGTTGCAAAGACTAAAGTCTCAAATCCAAAGAGATATTCTTTATAAAAGTTAAGAGTCAACCACGTCTACGTCACGATGTGGGAAGATTTGCATAACGCAACCCAAATGTTCACGCAAAGAAAGAAGGCGTAACTTTTATTCATGAAGGCGCTGTGTTTCGTTGTGAAAGCGAAACTACTTTGTTTGGCCTTCCAAAAGAGGACGATATCCGCTTCGTCATACCTGGAGCTGATCCGTGCTGGTCGCTGAGGAAATACAACAACTTTGCGCCGTGGATCACCGGATCAGCTTTCACCGTGGACGAAGCGGTGTCCAGCCCGGGGTCGTCACATGTGGTTGCCACAAGCCCACCGGATGCTCCTTCGTCGAATTTAATTTCTCCGATCACAAATGCAGACATGGTTTTATGTTTACAAAGCGCCGCGTTTCAGAAAGGCGGGGCATAGAGGAGAAACAATAATGTACAGTATGTGGAAAATCATGTTTTTTGAACCTTAAACCACATAAACACATTTCATTACACCAAATACACAAAATAATGTTCTTTTTAGGAACATCATATGATCCTTTTAAACCAGCCCAGCATCGTACATAATCCTCCTGTCCAACAGATGGCGCTAATGACCGTCCAGCCTGCATTACTATGTGTCTGCGAAGGAAGGAAGGACTGGCAGCTTAGAAAATAAACAAAAGACGAGCTCAGATTGCTAAATGTTTTTGAGGTTAACTAAACTCTTTTAACTACGCTTTTGCGGTCTTTAGGTTGATCTATCAGCAAGGGCTGTCCGGCCATGAATCCCAATCTATCGCTGCGAGTGAGCGTCTTCTCCGAACAAGGAGGCAGGAAATACATGGAGGATTTAACGGAGGTGATCGTGGAGCTGGAACCCAGCGACGATGAGCTGCGTGCGGCCGGGCACACCGATCCAAAGCCGGACCAAGAGCCAGTCTCTGAAAGCGACCCGCCGGGCTGCACAAACAAGCCATTACCCGTCATGGTAACGTGGAGAAACACGTTGTCCGCCGACGAGAGTGACGGTACCGAGGAGCCCGGGACTCAGCCGGCGGCAGCGGACAGCAGGAGATCGGTCGCGTTCTTCGCCGTGTTTGACGGCCACGGAGGTCGAGAGGCTGCGCTGTTCGCTCGAGATCATCTCTGGGATTTTCTCAAGAAGCAGCGGGGCTTTTGGTCGAAGGATTACCGGAAAGTTTGTGCCGCAATTCGCAAGGGTTTCATCGCATGCCATCATGCAATGTGGAAAAAGCTTCGTAAGCCAATTCAAGCCTATTTTCCATAGTGAATGGTGTGACGTTTCCTGACATTAGTGCCCTTTTTTAAATGTCTAACTACGTTGTGAGTAAGTTAGCTGGGAGTAAATGGTTTTGATGATCGGTAGTGACCTAAGACCTCAAGGCAATTTATATCGACTGAAATCGCATGCGTGTTGGAATTATTATTATGGTAAGATGGATAACGATGGGGCTGCGATTGTGTAAATTAGGTGTCGGGCTAATACACGTTTTGAAATTGGGCGCCACGCTATCTACTTACTGCAGAAAAGACGAAAAAAATCGAATGGAAAGGTCGCAGTGCGCATGCGCGGAATCTTTGCACTCTGTGTGTGTGTGTATTTACTTATTAGACGGACAGAGAGCACGTCTATATAAAACTGTTGCAAACCTTTACACACTTTTAAAGGTAATAAGCAAATGCATTATATAATCGAAACCCGTTTCCACCACAGTTGAGTAAAAATACTCAAATAAAAATTCTGTAAGTCATAATAACGACAAACTTTCTCATAGTTGTGACTTATAGTACCCCATTATATCGAGAAACTGTACCATAATTATGTACTTTGTATATCAGAATAATGATTAACGTTCTCATAAGTATCTCATCATTAATTTGATGTTATAATATTTCGAAAAAGAAATCGCATTATTATGGCTTAACATCTGGTAATGAGAAACTTTCTCATAATCACTTAACATCTCATAATAATGAAAACGTTTTTCACAATGAGATTCTTTCTCATGATAACATCTCATGAGAAACTTTCTCATAATAATGGCTTAGTATCATAAGAATGACGAACTTTCTCAAAATAACCACTAAGTGTCTCATTTTAATGAGACTTTCTCAAAATAATGACTTAGTATTACATAATAATGAGAAACTTTCTGCTAGTTATTATTTAATGTACGCATGCGCAAAGCAACAGACTAAGTTGCTAGTGACATCTGCTGGTCAAAGCCGTGTAAACACACAGAAAACGTGGCAGGGTCTGCAAAGCTGTTGTTTTCATTAAAGGGGTCATATGATGCTGCTAAAAAGAACATTATTTTGTGTATTTGGTGTAATGAAATGTGTTTATGCGGTTTAAGGTTAAAAAACACATTATTTTCCACATACTGTACATTATTGACTTGTTCGGCATTGCTGGGAACGCCCACAAAAACGTCATAACCGTTTATGCTGTGGGGGAAAACAAACCATTCGAATTAACGCGCGAAGACCTTGTTAGGCGCTTGATCTTTACTTTTTGTGATGATTTCGATTGATTTTTGCTTGGTGCAATGCCGAAAAGTTGCTGCGTGGCGTTCTGTACCTCTAATAAGTTACAAAACCCGATCTAAAGATTTATATGCCGAATAAACAGACGGACTACCGGAGGTAGCACTGAGCGGGTAGCACACATTATCAGAACTCCGACAGTAGTTATGGATATACAACGTATGAAACATATCAAGCTTAATATTCATATTTATATGCACTCCAGATTGGCTACACTACTTACCTTGCAATCATCTGTCATTAGTCCCGTCCCCCTGCACCGCAACCCAGTTCTGATGGGGCTTACAGTAACCCTCCTTCGCATCACAATCAAATAAATCTCCCTGATATTCATATTATTATACACAATCACTTACAAAAATTAGCAATGGTATTACTATAATAAAAGTATAGTAGGCTAATCATATTTTTTTTTTTGGCGTTTTTATTACCAATTGTAGCCTATAACCACAGTTTTACTACAAATACCATGGTAACTATGGTTAGTGTAGCAAAACGTTGTTTTTACCATGGTTTAACTATAGTAACCATGTTTTTAGTTGTAACCACGGTTAATTTTCGTAAGGGATATTTTCATGTTATTTTATATCTTTTTATTTTACGGCATGTATTTGTGAAAATGATTAGCAAATATCTTTGCGAGAGAACGCAAAAGTTTTGCGAGGGAATGCAAAGTTTCTCGAGAGAATGCAAAAAAAAATTTCCTCCCACCCCGAATTTTTTTCCCACCACCATGTCCCTTTAGGGGCTCCGTATATACCAGTCTGGCGAGTAAACAAAAAAATTTACTAGCCATTGGCGATTCAATTGCCAAGGTGTTCGTAGAGGGCTGTGATTACCTTGCAATGATCTGTCATTAGTCCCGTCCCCCTGCACCGCAACCCAGTTCTGATGGGGCTTACAGTAACCCTCCTTCGCATCACAATCAAATAAATCTCACTCCCTGATATTCATATTATTATACACAATCCCTTAGGAAATTAGCAATGGTATTACAGTAAAAGTATAGTAGGCTAACCATGTTTTTTT
>NW_015657957.1:62039-80031 GCF_001515625.1 Sinocyclocheilus rhinocerous | reverse complement strand
GGGAATGCAAAGTTTCTCGAGAGAATGCAAAAAAAAATTTCCTCCCACCCCGAATTTTTTTCCCACCACCATGTCCCTTTAGGGGCTCCGTATATACCAGTCTGGCGAGTAAACAAAAAAATTTACTAGCCATTGGCGATTCAATTGCCAAGGTGTTCGTAGAGGGCTGTGATTACCTTGCAATGATCTGTCATTAGTCCCGTCCCCCTGCACCGCAACCCAGTTCTGATGGGGCTTACAGTAACCCTCCTTCGCATCACAATCAAATAAATCTCACTCCCTGATATTCATATTATTATACACAATCCCTTAGGAAATTAGCAATGGTATTACAGTAAAAGTATAGTAGGCTAACCATGTTTTTTGCCGTTTTTATTATGGTTAAACTGGTTAGTGTAGCAAAACATGTTGTTTTTACCATGGTTTAACTATAGTAACCATGTTTTTTGGTTGTAACCACAGTTAATTTTCGTAAGGGATATTTTCATGTTATTTTATATCTTTTTATTTTACGGCATGTATTAGGGATGGGCGATACCATTTATGTTGTTTTCGATATGATACCGATATTTTTTTCAAGGCAGTATTGGTGATATCGATACCGATACGATACTTCTGAACTAAACTTTTAAATTATGAAATTTATTAAATTACTAAGAGTAATTCTGTCTTGCAACATTTGCATGTGTTCAGATGGGCAGGAAAATAGTTCTATCCTACACAATTATTTACTAACATAGGTTATTCGTCCAATTAAATGCATTATTTTTTTGTTAAATGAACAAAATCACTGGTAAATAAAACACACCTTAGTATCGATATTTATTGTTTGAGTATCGATACTTTCGATACTTGCATCAGTATCGATATATCGATACTTCGGATCGATACGCCCATCCCTAGCATGTATTTGTGAAAATGATAAGGCTATACGTACAGCACACACCACAGAATAACGCTGCGCATTTCAAGGCGCTTCAGTGGACCTTAATGTTACCTGTTTTGTCAATGTTAAAATTCTTTTTAATATATCAAAAAAGTACGACAGGCTTTTACTTAAGTCTTTATCCCTTTATTAAAATTAAGCAAAACAAAATGACAAATGTTTACTTTCACAAGCCGTCAACTAGTATAGGCTTGTAGTAAGCTGTCTCTTGCCTATAGACTCAATCAGGTAACAAAAATGTCGGGAAACGACACCTCTGGCCATTCCGTTGGGTCGTTTGTCCAGTCACAGATACCGTACGGACAGTCCGACCCAATACAGCTCAGTTTTTCTACATATGTTGCTCTGTCGAGCGGCAGAAATTATTTTATGTAGGCCATTCTGAGTCAACACCATGCTTTTCCAATGAGGGAAGAAAGGATTGTTTTCCCCCACGCCGACTCCGCCCACACATCTATGACTCGACACCGATCAAGTCGGAGTGACGAGACAAAAACATTATAATCCATTATAAACGAGGCATTTGTGCATCCAGTGGGGACATAATTACGGATTATAATGACTTATAATGACTTATACTGACGTTTTACGCCGCGTAAACATAAAACCATGTCTGCATTTGTGATCGGAGAAACGACAAACAACAAGCGCTACTCTACACTGTTCAAAACTCGCGTTTGAATCATCAGTGGCAAATCCTTTAAATATGAAAACATACTTACAGACTGTGAGTCAGAACAGCCGGCATTGTAGTCTACTCTCCTAAGATCATGTAACAGTCCTCCATAAAATGCGCTGCACACATCTGAATATTTCGAAACACACAGCATCGCCACAACATGGCGGCGGCGGCAACAACAATACTACTATTTGCACCAAGAGCTTGTAACACTCCAAAGAGAAAGGAAAAATTGAAATCGCATCATATGACCCCTTTAAAGTGATAGGATAAAGACGAACATTTCTCATTATTATGAGATGTTAAGTCATTATTACAAGAAAGTTTCTCATTATTATGACTTAAAGAATTTTTTTTTTTTTCTGCCGGTAACAGGCTTCCATTTTATTTAGCAGTGTCTTGCTGCAGTCGTGGTTAACAATGTGTCCTTTTCTTCAGCTGAATGGCCAAAGACGTTAACTGGCCTCCCCAGTACTTCGGGCACTACAGCCAGTGTGGTGGTCATCAGAGGGGACCGCATGTTTGTGGCTCATGTCGGGGACTCGTCTGTCGTGTTGGGTGTGAGGGAAGATCCCTCTGATAAAGTCATCAAAGCTGTGGAGGTCACACAAGACCACAAACCCGAACTCCCGAAAGAGAAGCAGAGAATTGAGGGACTGGGTGGCAGGTGAGATCTTAATGCTTGCTGACACTTTTAAGTCATAATAAGAATCAATCTTTTGGATGACATGCAGTCTTAAAAAACCTCAACTAACCACCACAAGCATATTTTTGGAAGGCCAATTAATTTCCCTTTGTTTGTGTGAGTGTAGTGTGGTGAAGAAATCTGGTGTGAACCGTGTGGTGTGGAAGAGGCCTAGGCTAACTCACAACGGCCCGGTCAGAAGGAGCACCCCGATCGATCAGATCCCCTTCCTCGCTGTTGCCAGAGCTCTGGGTAAACACTTAACTACACCGACACTCAGATATACTAAATATTGAGGAATATGTCAGGGCTCACAAAATCGCTAGCCCGACGTCCCGGGGCTATTGTGTTTTCCATTCGGGCAACCAAAATGTATCACCACCCTGCCCGACGGGCTATCTTGAACAGTGATATAAAAGTCATTCCTTGATTTGCTTTGTGCACTAGCTTGTAGGGGTAAAACGGATCATAGTTGATCGTTTGCACATGTTTCTAAGTCTTGCCGATTTAAACATTCAAGTGTTTTAAACCATTCACGCGCATTCGGAGCTGCGCACAGAGAGCCGCGTTTCAGACAATGAGCGTACACAGAATTTATTCCTCTTTCGCATATCCTTGCTTCTGAATGAACACATACACACAAAATTATGTCAAAATAACTGTCTTGGCAAGTATTCTCGTAAACACAGTCGGTTATGTCTTAAGTGAACGTAAACAGTGGTGAAAGAAATATCAAGTGCATAATTATATTGGATCAGTGCATTCGGTCTTAAAGGGGCAGCAACCTATAAATACCTGCTGTTCCATAAGCGCCACCTGCTGTCAGAGAGTGACATTTGCGTCTCATTCACAAAGCTAAAATCAGACCATTCTGTTTTTTGCTTCAAATTTCGAAATTATACAATCTAATTGCAATCTAAATAACATGTATTTAGCATCTTTGTTTGGATTGTGATTAAAATTCAGTGGTTGCGATTATTTGACTTATTTCAATTTCACAAAAAATGTGCAGCATTTTGTTGGAGAAATAATAAAAGGACACCTTTTCATTTATAATTTGTCTTAAATCTCATTCTGTTAAAAAGAAAAATTGTGAGAAAATTGGATTGTGAAATCAGTATCATGTATCGCATCGCGAGTTGAGTGAATCGTTACATCCCTATATGCTACTAGTTTTTGCTGTGGTATCAAAGAAGTATTCTGTTATTTAAATAATAAAGAACCATATTTTTTTTGCTCATCTGCAAAATGATCCGATCTGTTACTCAAAATCTGATATGATAATGCAATATGATCCGTTGCACCCCTACTCTCTTGGCTTGTTATTTGAAGAAAAAAAGCAATCACTGAAGTTTTTAATCATGCTGATTTGTCCGCAGTGAAGTTCAGCCGATGTCTTTTTTTTTTTCTATTATTCGGGCTACTTAAATTCATTTTGGGCTACCAAAATCTGAAGAATGTCTGCCCGAAGGGCTACCAGCGATTTAGAAATTTTGCGAGCCCTGTATGTGGTTTGTACTGACTTCAATTCTCATGAATAAGTCAAAGCCATTGCTTTAAATAGTGTTTAGAAGGATTATGCAAACTGTGTTCTCTGTAAAATCCATTGAAATCAAATTCAGTTAAAGGGATAGCTCACCCAAACATAAAAATTCTGTCATTAGTTCTGTCATCACCCACATGCCATTCAAACTCATAAGACTTTGTTCATCTTCGAACCACAAATAAAGATATTTTTAATGAAACCTGAGAGATTACTGTCTCTCCATTGAAAGTTCATTCCACCCAAACTTTCACACTTCAGGAAGTTCATAGAAACGTTGTAAAAGTAATCCATATGAATTGAGCAGTTTAATTTAGGTTGTCTGAAGAGAACAGATGCAATTTAGCAATTTTTTACATATAAACATTAAACAACGCATATACATAGAGAACATCAAATATGCTAAACAGTAGCTGAGCTGTACTTGCTTGACACACAAAAACAAACCTCATTGGTTCTTGTAGAAGCTTGAACATGTTTGCGTTTCACACAACAATAAACCTCACACATATATATATATATTTTTTATTTATTTTTTTATGTGCGTTTATCAATGTTTAAATGTGAATAAAAGCCTAAATTGAATCATATAAAGCAATCATGTCTCTTCAGAAGACTTGGATTAAACAACTCGGTTCATAAGGATTTATTTTTATGATGTATATGTGAACTTTTTTAAGCATGATCGTTTTGGGTGAATTACTTTTAATGGAGGAATGGTAATCTGTTAGGTTTCGTTAAAATATCATCATTTGTGTTTCAAAGGTGAAAGAAAGTCTTATAGGTTTGGAACAACTTTAGGCTGAGTAAATGATGAGAAATGTTTTCTTTTTGGGTGAGCTAACCCTGTAAGTGCTGTCCCATCATCTCGCCACATCTATCTTCGGGTTGCTTTGTTGCTGCAGATCACTGAATGGACGTTTAAGAATGAAAAATCACCCAAAGTTCACCCAATAATGAAAGTTCAGTCATTATTTACCCCTCATGTTGTGCCAAACCTGTATGAAGATCTCCCTTCTGTGAAACACAAATGAAGATACGTTGAGGATGGAAATGAACTGTTTAATGAAAATTAGTGAAAGTCTTTCATTATACAGTATGGACCGAAACAATTTTTAAGTCTTCTTTTGTGTTTCACAGAAGAAAGTAAGTCGTGCAGGTTGGGCAACACATAAAAGCGATGACAGAATTTTCATTTTTGGGTGAACTGACTCTTTAACCTTAAAGCGGAGGTGGAATCATCAGGTTATTTCTGCATTTTTTGAGCTGATGGCCGCTGATATCATTATTTTGAGATTTTTCCTGTTTTCCTAGAATTTCCGGGGTATTTTTATTGGCAAATGCTCCTGTATACAAATAATATGAAATATAATGTCCTTCCAGGTGATCTATGGAGTTATGACTTCTACAGCGGAGAGTTTGTAGTGTCTCCTGATCCTGACACCAGTGTGGTGACCCTTGACCCTAAACGGCATCGTTACATCATTGTTGGCAGTGACGGCCTTTGGAACATGGTGCCACCACAGGAGGCAGTGACTGTGTGCCAGAGCCATGATGAAGCTGTGGTATGAACAAATTTGTCCCTAACCATATGATATACTGCTATTTATGTTCATTTCTAAAAGTGTGTGTTTTACGCCCTACAGGCACCTTTCGGGATGTCGGTTGCTCGTCGGTTAGGGTGCCATGCATTGATGCGATGGCGTCAGCGGATGCTCCGTGCAGACAACACCAGCGTCATAGTTATTGCCCTTCCTGAGCCTGGCAAACCCCACCTACCTATGCACAGAGACGAGGTCATACTCAGCCTGGCAGAGGGCTCGCACTGTGACCACGCGATAGGGTCCCGCTCCATCACGCCACTCATCAAGGTAAAATATGGAAGAGATGCTACACTTTGAGAAGCAGTAGCAGGCTGAAGGAGTGTTTAGGAAAGAAATTCATTATTTTTGCTATTCTGCTTGTTGCTGCCAGTTGCGCAAAAATGACACCCTGTAATTGTGTTGTCACAATAACAAAATTTCAGTAGTCATACTTATACGAATACAATTTCACTGTTCTCTGTACTAATTTTGATAACAAAGCAAAAACTGTTGTAATACACTCCCTTAACTACTATTTTATTTATATTTGGAAAAAAAAAAAAAAATTAAAATAAATGTTAACACTTTAGTTTAAGGACCAATTCTCACTATTAACTAGTTGCTTATTAGCATGCACATTACTAGTATATTGGTTGTTTATTACTTATAAATCACTTATTAATTCCTTATTCTGCATGACCATATTTTAGACCCCTTAATCCTACACCACACCTAAACTTAACAACTACTTTACTAACTATTAATAAGCAGCTAATTAGGAGTTTATTCAGGGAAAACTCTTAGTTAATAGTGAATATTAATAATAGTGAATAATCTAAAGTGTTACCAAATAAATGAAAGTAACTATTAATGCTAATAACAATTAAAAATAAATAATGCATTTAAAAGTTTAAATGTTTGTTCAATTAAGTAAACATTGCTTTAAAGGGTTAGTTCACCCAAAAATTTAAATTAGGCTCTGAGCGGCGCATGCGCAAAGCTGACCTCATACGTCATCTGCCCGAAGCTGCTTCCGTTTACAACAGTGAGCGCAAGCTAGAGAGTCATATACACCTAGGATGCCTCGGGGGTGAGTAAAACACAGCCTAATTTTAATTTTTGGGTGAACTAACCCTTTAAGGGAAAAGTCAGTAATAAAATAAAGAACCAAAACACATCACAAATAGTAGAACAAAGAGTGCCTTTATGCTTATTAAAGCTATTAAATATATTCAGCAAAATCATATTTGTTTAATGCACAGATCTGTTTTGAAATTATATATTTTTTTGTCCCATCCATTGCTATGATTATTGCTGTGTCAATAATTAATAGTGATAAAATCACTTCTACATTTACATTGAAACACTTTTTGCAATATGTGGTCATAGCAGCACAAAAAACAAAACTTTTATTCAGTTATTTATTCAAATTATATAAAGTGAGTAAAGAGCGCTCTCGTTATAACCACTGAAGCGGTCAATCGTGTCATTTCAGCACATGCTCACTGAGTTCTGCACTCTTGCGGAATCTCTTATTATAATCAAAGAAGCTGGCTACACTGCACAGTGAATCTCTCATTTACATTGTGTCTACACTTTGTTGGTTATAAGGATAGGAATCGCAAGCATGCAGAACTCCGTTTTGAGATGCACTGGTTTTGAGCGGTGTTGAGTCTGACTAACTTGAATTCCTGTGATTGTCCATTACATTTCTGATCTCAACATGTTAAAATGTGTTGTAAATAGAAACCTTTGACGCTCTTAAGAGTGTAGATATGTGGGTACCGAACAGAGTCAGTACTCAGTATTACCAATACTGCAAAAAGTCTGGTATTGTCACATTTTTACAATTTTTTATATCGACTTGGTACTGAAGTATCGTTGCTTTTGACAACACTACCCAGCAACTTCAAGCAGACAAAAACAGGAGTTCATGATATGCTTGAACTTCAAGAGATTTCTGTACACTGTCCAGGCTCACAACTAATCAGAAGCTTTCAGATAAGACTTTTTACAGAGTTCCTGCTCATGTTAGCCACACTTTGGCTCCATGCCCACCAAAAGAGACTCTGACATGCTGCTCATCAGTCCTGCCTGCTTTTCTCTTTATCCTCTCACTCTCTTTCTGCGTCTCCCCCTTTCCCGATCGAGGCCTCCATTGTCAGAGCAGTTCCGATGGAAGCCATGTCTCCGTGTTTGTTTGGCCCCAGCGTGTTTCAAGCACGGCTCCTCCAGCTGCTCTTGGCTGTTTTGCTTTGGCTTGGAGAGCTGGAGAGTGGACAGATGTTTGTGTTTTTAATCCTTTTAAGTGGAGTGGATTTGAGGTTTAGGGAGGCCGCTTTGATCATTTTTCCTGTTTGCTCTTCTGGTGCTGTTATGATTTTGATAGAGGGGAAATGAAAAATACAGAACAGGTCAAGAGAATGCCATGATGCATTTCCCCTGTTGTAAAGTAGTGATGAAGACCAGACTTTAGACTTGCTTTATTTGTATTTTGTCTTTTAGAGTTGTTGGCATTTGTTTGCAGTTTGAATCTTTCCATTTCTGCTACTTCCTCTGGGTTTTTTTTTTACTTGCTTTATTTGTATTTTGTCTTTTAGAGTTGTTGGCATTTGTTTGCAGTTTGAATCTTTTCCATTTCTGCTACTTCCTCTGGGTTTTTTTTGTTGTAGCTTTTACTTTATATCTTTTAAGGATTCTTACATATTACAGTTCTGGCTGATACTGATAAGCAAATTATAATTTTTCTAGTATGGCTGATATTAAAATGAAATACAATTTTATCTAAATAAATTAAAAATAAAACACAAAAGCTACAAATAAATAGTTTCAGATGCTAAACATGAATTTTGGAATCACAACATTATTATGTACAGTATGGAAAATAAATATACATTTTGAGAACTGCTGAATATTACATTTAACAGTATTAAATTATTAGTGTTTTTATAGATGAACCATGAGCGTTAGAGGATGGCAAGGTTAATCTAAATGTAAAATTACGGCAAATGAGCATGCATAAAAATCTGATATAGGGTCTTATACATTGTGCAGTCTTAGTTGTTTTTTTTTTACATTTTTTTTAAAGAAGTTAATGTTTATTTAGCATGGATGCATTAAATTGTTCAAAGGTGACAGTGAAGATTTTTACATTCTGTTGCAAATAAATGCTGTTCTTTTGAACTTACTATTCTTTAAAGAATCCTGAAATAGTCCTGTAAAAAATGTATCGCACTTTCCACAAAAATATTAAGCAGCACAACCATTTTTAACTGTGATGATGATAATAAGAAATGTTTCTTGAGCACCAAATTAGCATATTAGAATGATTTCTTTAAATTGCAATAATATTTCACTATATTTGAATATAATATTTTCACAATGTAACATTATTGAGTAATTTTAATAATTTCAGTAACTCCTACGCTACATAAGTAGTGTAGTTACATAAGTAACTATTGTTCTTATGCCAGGTAAATGCTAAATAATAATTTTTTTTATAATAAATTACATCCATTTTAAAGTGCATAATAAAAAATAAATAGTCCCCGTAAATAGATTTATTGTAGTTTTTTTTTGTAGTGGAGCTGTCAACTTTCTTAAAAGGACCCAAAACTACTTTTACTGCTAGCTTTGCATACAAAATAGCCTTCCCAGCACTTGTAATTTGTATATAATTAACATTTTAATTCTAGAATCAGAAATGGGCACGAAAATGATGATGTCTTTGACCCTTTACAGACCCCGGATCCAGACCTGTCCTCAGGCAGCAGTGAGTCTTTGCCGGCGCTGGAGAGGAGGAACGGTCTGTCGGGAGTGAGTCTGAGCGCAGAACCTCCGTTAGAGGAAAACCTGACTTACACTGAGCTCACAGACAAAGCTGCCTTGACTGTGTGCCCCAGCGAGGGCAACCAGACCCCAGAGACTCCCCTGTCCTCACCGGATGTGTCAAGTCCAGTGGGGAAGAGGCCCAGGCGGAGCCCCCTCACCCCGAGCAGCTCCCGCCGGAGGACTGGTGAACGCACCGTACCCAAACGCAACACCAGCAGGACTCCCAAACGGACCCCCAGCGTCCCTATACTACAGCACCGCAAAGCAACCCTCTGTGTCTGCTGAACTCCAAAAGACCGACAAAGATCCTGGTTTCTGATGTTCTGCATGGTCTCAAGAATAAATAACCGCTATTGTTTGTGTCCATGTTTTGACTATGTGCCACGGTTTCTGTTTATAATGTAGGATTTGATTTCCTGTGTTATCATCGTGTTTTTTTCTTTCCTTTAATTTTAAGGGTGTGAATGTGAGAGTAAAAAGAAAATCTCATTTTTAGCAATCGGATTTATAGTGTATTTTACATTTAAAAAAACCCCAAACAATGCAGATCAGTCTTTTAAAGGAAAATTCATTTAAAGGATGTATTTAATCTTTCTCCTTTTAAATTAAACCGCATTATTCGACTCCATCTTTGAAATTTCATGAATTGCTTGTACAGATTTTCTGAAAATGACCAAATAGTTGGAGGTATGCAATGTATATTTTTATACTTGTTATATTTTTCAAAATGCCCAGTTTTCTTGCCCCACAGTGCTTGTGTGCACATTTGCCCTTTGCCAATATACTTTATTATTTGTGCATTTAATATTCACACCAGTATTTGGTAGCATTGTCCTGTCTTTTTAATTCTGAGTTGCTGCATTAATGTTTTTTGTTTTCAGAGAGCACGAGTTAATTAATCTGAGACATATCACTGATCATTGGACTACAGAGCAAATTTATTTATTTTCTTTTGATAAAACCTTTGTAAAAGTTGAGGATTGCATGTTCTGTTATATCCTTGTAACTGTCTTTTTCTTGGGGCGTTTAGATTTTTTTTTGACTGTCCACCTTTTTGTATGTATTTCAATATTGTAAGTTATTTAATATCAATAATGTCTGTCAGATAACATCTTCCAACACCAGTTCCAGAGCTAATGTGAGGTGTGGTTATGAGCCGATGTTTAGATGAAGGAGTGTACAGCACATTTTAGCGGGATGTTTGTTGCCCCATGTTTGAGACTTTGACTTTTTGAAGGAGATTTAAACTCTAAACTCTCAAGGTGGAAAATAAGTCATGTTTTCATTGTGTTTTTATCCTTAGAGATGAATTTTCACTAATTGCTAAAGTGGCAGCTTTGGTTTGAGTACTCGTGTGTTGTTGCCTGAATGACAGTGACAGTTTGATGGATTTAAATTCATATAGAGTTTCTTAAGAAAACATCGACAAAGGCCATAAATAATTGAATTTGAGAAAAAAAAGATAATATTGTTTTAATCCGATTCTGCATGTTAAAACCTGTTATAGAGTGTGATTTTTTTTTTTTTTTACCCTTTTATTCCCTGTTAAAAACAGTGGCGATTTCACTTCATTGTAATAGCTCTGGCCTGAGCAGTAGGGGCAGTTGGGTATCATGGAGGCTTTCCTCTTTCACTGGTTTTCTGAAATGTGTGACCGGTCATATTGAACTGCATCTGTCTTGGAATGGAATCGAATATTAGTGTATTGGATGCTGTCTTGTTCAGGGTTGTTTTTTTTTTTTCTTTTCTGGAATTGCAATAAAGAGATACTCGATTTTGTGTTTAAATATTTACATGTGTTGCTATACATTTCATGAACTCAATAGTCAAATAGATCAGAAATGCTAAAACTCTTAGAATGCTTAAAGAATGTGACCGTCGTTAAGCATAAAGACCGATTGTTTAATGAAATGTAATTTAGAACTTACTTTTGGCATCAAAAAAACTTTTAGATGTGCTTTCTTGAGCCATTTTATTTATTTTATTTTATTTTATTTTTTACAATGTTTCAAGAACTGGTGTGGCGGTGATTCATGTCATTGTGTTTATCCAACCACTAGGTGGCAGTCAATGCTAGGTGACTAGACTGGAAGTCGAGTCTCGTGAGCGTCCACTAATCTGAGCGCGTGAGTGCTGGAGACTCACGCCCTCCACAATGGTGCTAAACTGACAAGGAAACACGTCTGATCTGCTGCTCCTCTTGAGTGAAGAGTGTGCGTGAGTCTGCATGTTTAACTTAGTTATTCTTCAGGATAAAATTGCTGAAAAATATCCTCAGGTGTTACCTGAATCGGACTAAACCCGCTTTTCGGGACGTTCTCAAATGGAAAACATAATAGCATAACAAAATAAACAATGTGTTTCCCCCCCCCCGGAAAAATACAGGTTGTGGGAACGAGTAGGTTTAGGATTAATCTGTATTATAATTAGCTTGATTTAAAATCAAAACACGTCTATCCGTCCCCATATGTCCTTAAAGGGACAAATGATTAATAGTAATTTATATTAATTAGTTATCCTATATATATCCTATATATAACAATAGATGTCTGTAGTACTTAATGAATTACATGTCCTAATTTAGATATTTAATGAAAACTGATAATGTCCTTTTAGGGCAACATTAATTGTAAAAAGTATTCATAAAAAAACATCTATTTATTTATTAAACAAATTAATCAATAATCGAAAGAAAATAACATCCATTTATTTGCTTGCTTGTTTATTTATTAATTAAATATAAATACAAAAAAAAAAAAAAACACTTTCTCTTGCCTACCAGACTTTCTAAATCTAGAAAGCTAAACAAAAAATGTTTTGAACAGAACAGGATAAAGAGAAAAGTATGTCATGGAAGTATTTAATGACTGTGTGTGGGCAGGGCCCCCAAGATTTGCGGTACACCGCTACCAATGATTACCCTCTGCTGATGCCTGTAAATACCAAATCATGAAAATCTGCTCATTTATGAGTTTGACTGAAGCACGTTTAGCATTCTGTTGGGTTTCCTTGGGTTGCTGTAATGGAGTAGACACCTCCGTATTTTGCATGCCCTTTATATGTCTGTGTCATTAAACTTGTTTTGGAAAGGATGTTGCTTTTCATGTTTTTATCATGTGCTTTGGGTACAAATATACCCCAGCGACTTAACACTGCTTTTGTGCTCCAGGGTCACATATGTTTAGGTACTGTATATATATATATATATATAAAACAAACAGGGGCATCCTTAATTGTAAAAAGTATTCATGAATAAAATAGCATTATTTATCTATTCATTTGTTGGTTTATCAATTTTAAACATAGTCATCATTAATTGTATAAAAGTATTAATAAATAAAATATTGTTTGTTTATTTTATTTTATTTTATTTTAAAAAATGAGCATCATTTATTGTGACAATAGAAGTCTACAGTATTTCAGAAATTGCATGTCCTCATTTAGATGTTTAACAAAACCTGATGTCCCTTTAGAGTTATCCAGGGGCATCATTAGTTGTGAAAATTATTCATTAAAAAATACATATTTATTTAAAAACGGGGCATCATTAATTGTAAAAAAAAAAAAAGTATTCATACATAAAATAACATTTGTTTATTTCTTATTTAATTAAGAAGGAAGGAAGGAAGGAAGGAAGGAAGAAAGAAATATCAATGTATGCATGTATGTATGGATGTATAAATTTTCTTTAAGGGGTTGGATTAGTATTAGCCTAAAGTCCCTGACATTACATCATTTAGGTAACTAATGTATTATATCTGTGTTTTTCAAAGTGAAGACTGCAGTATTGTTTAACATTTAGACAGTGGCAGATTGGTAGGTTGTGTTGGTTTAAAGAGTCATAATCAGAGGAGTAACATACTCTCCCACTGTTTGGAGGAGGTGTCTCTGTGGACAGTGATGCTGATGGTGTTGTGACGAGAAATGGAGTTCATATTATCAGTCTGTCATGATATAAAGAGGGATTACACTGAGATAAAGTGTTTGAATTGTGTGTGTCAGAGCTCTTAATAATCTCACTATTCTCCACTGCACTTCCTCACTGGATTGAGTCTCAGTGTCTAATGGTTATCAGATTTACATCAGATGACCTAATGGTCAATGGTGCAAAGTGAAGGGATTAACCCAGAAAAACAATCCCACATTGTAAAGTCCTTGTATTTGAAGCCCACATTACATTACAGTGCCGTGGGCCGAGAGATTGGCGTCACACCTGTCACTGCTGCACTCGCTCTATGTATTAGTGCACTATAAAGCTACTATAAGCTTTCCTATTGTGCTCGCTAAGAGCAGTTATTATCATCTGAGAGTTCAGAATTTGGAGTGACAGGCTTAAAATGCCAGTTAAGAGAGCACAACTCGTCAATGTCACGAAAATAGTATCTAATCATTTTTTTTAGGATTTATACATTTATTTAAAAATACATTAAAATGGAATTAATGCATACAGTTATGCATTACACCTCTTATATGATAAGAATGTTCTTAATTTTCAAATTAAAATGAATTTGAATAATTTTGGCGAAATAAAGTAAAAAATGTCAGGGTGATAACAATTGTCCAGATATCACAATGTAGAGCAACAATTCTTGAAAAATAAAAAAATAAAACAATTTCTCTGCTTTATTAATATTTGATTTTTGTATGCTAAATAAAAGAAAAACAAACCATAAAATAGGAAATTATATCACAGAGTTTTCATAAGTGCCTTAAAATGTCATATAAATGAAGGCTGGTTGAGGTTATAAAATGTCATGTGGTGAGACGCTCTAAAAATGTAATTATTTTTTATAAATTAATGATTAACATATTTGTAAAAAAGATATTTGAGCTTTTTAACTTTTTAATAAAAAAAAAATATGTGAGAGATGTGAAAGATGTGTACACTGACATATTCAGGGTGTTTTTCAAAACCATATGAAACCAACATGAATACAAAGACTCATTTCAAAGAACATTTGTTTTAAACTAGATTTTTCCTGCACACTCATATTTGTCACTGACCCATATTCATTTGTTGATTTCCATAAACAGTGATGGAAAAGCTGCACATTAAAACATCTATCGAATCCAAACCACACTCCATTAAAATACTAATAATCATTACTATGGCATTGAAAATCATTTTACAGAGTATGCAGAGCATTATAGCACTTGTTTTTATGAATTCTTTCAGTATCCGTGGTTCATCCTCTTACAGCATTATCACAATATGAATATGCTCTTCTTAATGATGACCATCACTATATATAGCTTTGAATCCCTCCTCGGGGGATTTTTTATTTTTTTTGCTGTGGATTTCTGAGGGCTAAATACTTGCCTGTTGTACAGAATGTGCTGTTTTCTAGACTGATTGCCATTAATATTCATGATCAGATCCCAAAACCTCAAATCTTTTTATTACTTTGCTCCATAAATGCAATGAAAAAGCAACCATCTACAAGACAATCCACCTGTATTGTAGTAATGAAGCCATAAAAGATACTCGCCGTATGCATGATTTGTAAATAAATGGGGTTGCAGCTGGTCCATATGGTGGAATAAAATACTGAAGTATTGAACTTGGATAAAATGACAATTATTGACTTGGCTGAAGCTTCCATCATGCTGCTGTGCCCTTATGTATCAACATTGAATGCTTTGAACATTCAATAAATGCCAATAACCAAATCCTACTGCCTTACCTCTTATGAGGGGAAACACCAGGAGAGAGACCTCTGCCCGTATCAACTGCACACATAATGGGAAAAA
Organism: Sinocyclocheilus rhinocerous; assembly: GCF_001515625.1. Lineage (NCBI taxonomy): Eukaryota > Metazoa > Chordata > Actinopteri > Cypriniformes > Cyprinidae > Sinocyclocheilus > Sinocyclocheilus rhinocerous. Next base: position 65,013 of record NW_015657957.1, on the reverse strand, counting down.
CACCATAAAATGTTAAGATAATGGCCTCTCGTCATGCTGAACGTGCTATTATTTTAAGCGTTAGTGTTAGACCAGATGTTTCTATTCTCAAAGGTTTGAGCTGTAAATCTGAAGCTGATTCATCCAGTTGGGTTAGTTTGCCTTCGGAAAATGTTAGCACTTTACCCAGCAAACTCTGTTCAACAACTTTAGTCAGAATTAATGTGTCTAAACTTACAATGGATTTGAAGAATGAAAGTTTAAGCTCACACGAATAGGAAGTTCACACACTCGATTTCAATTCACACTAGATCTGACGCATGAAAGTTTAAATTCCCACTGGATCTGAGCGTGAAAGTTTAAATTCCCATTGGATCTGAGCGTGAAAGTTTAAATTCACACTGGATCTGAGCGTGAAAGCTTAAATTCACACTGGATCTGATGCATGAAAGTTTAAATTCCCACTGGATCTGAACGTGAAAATTTAAATTCCCACTGGATCTGAACGTGAAAGTTTAAATTCACACTGGATCTGAGCGTGAAAGTTTAAGCACCACAAAAAATTACATTCTTTTTAAAAACTTTTTTTGCAGTTCACACTGGATCTGAATAGAAAAGTTTCACACTGAATCCAAAAAGCCAAAATTTTATTTCACACTGGATCTGACGAGAGAAGGTTGCACAGTTAACTCCTCACTGGATCTAAAAAGTGGATCCAAACTGCATCACACTGGATCTAAAAGGTGGTTTCTCTTGCTTCAAATAGCAGAGATTTAGGTTCACACTAGATTTGAAGAGTGAACTTAAAAAACTGGATCCAAATGCAAAGTAAACCGAATTTGAAGAGCAAAGTTTAAGTTTGATAACAATTAATAACTGTTCACTGTCTCATAGAGCTGAAGTATGTAATGTCTCTAGTTCTGTGTCACTAAAACAGAATTGCAGAAAGTATTTAAAGACATGATACACTTCATGTTTATCTAAGGCTGTAACTTGTGAGCAACAGCACAATCCAAATTAACAGTACAATCCGGGACCAAGCATATCTACTTAAATTGAATTTTGCATCCTAACAAAAAATGTAATCTTTGTCAGTGTTAAAGGCTAATAGCTACAAACATAAATCCAAGGCATTTTCGTGTGGTCTTGAGCTGAATAGTCTTTTGATATATTTGTCTCTACTGGCACCCCCATCTAATCCAATAACCTCCCTACACTGCAGCATCTGCTTTGATCAGTCAATGGGGAATCACATCCAATGTAACTGATACATTAATATAATATAATCAGTAGTGGGATGATGAACAGGGTCTAAGATGAGAACTCTGGTACACCTCCTGCATTTTCAGGCTTTGACATTTTCAAATGTGATTCATGATAATGGGCCTCATTTAAAACCATGCCTTTGCTTGTCAGCTGGTGGAAATGCTGTTATGACCTGACATGTTCAATGTCAGCTGGAACAAAGAGATCTGTCAAAGAGAGGGGGGAAAATAGTAAATTATGATTGCTCTGACAGAGCCCTGAGCACCGTCTCATTCCTAAGGGCATTCATGGATTCTGTTGTCCCCCTGATTCAGTTATAAACTGTTTAAGGAGGGCTTGAACTTGTTATTGAATTTAACCTCAAAAGGGCACATGTGCACTGTACGAGACAGACACCTGTGAGACATGGCAATCACCAGGATCATGCATTTTGTTCCCTCCGCAACAGACGCACACATGAAAAGGCCAGAAAGCAGCTATGCGAGCCAAAAGCATGAGATGTATCTACGGTAATGAGCAAATCACCACTATTTAAAAAAAAAATAAAAAAATAGTATGCTAAGATTGTCAAGAAATTAGACTTAATGTCTTAAGTATATCAAAATACAGCAATATATCTGAAATTGCAGCCTGGTTTATACGTAGGTATTAATATGTAACATTTACAAGCACAAAACGTACATTTTTGTACGTTTTTATTAATGCTAAAACGTACAATTTAGACGTATTTCAACGTTTAAAACGTACAAATCTCATCCTGAAAACTTGCACCACTCATATTTTATTTTCTAGTTACAGTTTTCTATTACAATTCTCTAACAAACGAGGCCTCCTTTCAGGTTTCAGGTTTGTTTTTGTGATGTTGTTAAGGTTGCTACAAGCCAAAGAACTGAAGTAGAGGTCTTCAACCCTGCAACTAGATATTATCTCTGAGTGCGAAGTGAGACTTGGTTTATCTAACACTGTGACTCATCTCTATTTCCACTGTTGTTGGCCTTTGGTGCAGAAGGAGCGGGCAGAGACTACAGCATGTGTGACATTATGTGTCTCTGGTAAGAACACATGATTGTATTGTTTTAAGTGAAGGTGATACTGCAGCCTGGTCTCATGTTTATACGTAGGTATTAATACGTAACATTTACAAGCACAAAACGTACATTTTTGTACGTTTTTATTAATGCTAAAACGTACAATTTAGACGTATTTCAACGTTTAAAACGTACAAATCACTACGTATTTTTAGCTAAAAAACGTACAAATATTTACGTATCTGTTATATCATTAAGATATTCGTATCAATGCATTTTTATCATTTTATCAAATTTTATTTTTAGACCCCTTAACCTACCTCCAAACCGAAACCTACCCATTTTACAGCGAATATGCAAATGGAGAAGAAGATCGCTGAATAAAGGCTTGGATTTGGGTCTGTTCTTCGCAGTCGTATGGATTCGGAAGATTTGAATTACAGCGCACGAATAAACTTGTTTCATTTCGTAATTATGTTACGTTTTTGGTGTATTTCTATTGTTAGTCACAGCATGTTGGGATAAAATACCTTTTGTGGCCTATGGCAATCAAAGTAAACATTATATGACAAGTAAAGGTTAAACGATTGCAGAAATGTTATTTATTTTAAGGTTTAAAGTGAAGTCTTGTTTAACATTATGTAGGCATATTCTTGGAAACGAGCTGGCAGCAGAAATCACACAACAAAACGAAATGTTAT
>NW_015657957.1:43627-61672 GCF_001515625.1 Sinocyclocheilus rhinocerous | reverse complement strand
AACTAATAAAATTAATGCCGCGATTTCAATATTCATAAGGATTCATTTTTAGGTGTCGTCAATACGTCAATTTTGTACGTTTAGATGTTGAAAATACGTCCGTATTGTACGTTTTAGTGCCTGTAAAAACGTAAGTAAATGTACGTTTTATAGAACCACATGTTACGTAAAATACATACCAATTATCATGAGATCACGTTGGAAATTGACAGTAGACAATGAGGTACAGAAGTCACAGCTAAAAGACATTGTGTGCATGTTGATCAGTAAACTAACAAGATTAGATTATTATGACAATCAGCGTACACCTCGCTTTTCAGACCGATGAGTTTTGTAAAAATCGACGCGTTTCAGAAAGGCGGGGCATAGAGGAGAAACAATAATGTACAGTATGTGGAAAATAATGTGTTTTTTGAACCTTAAACCGCATAAACACATTTCATTACACCAAATACACAAAATAATGTTCTTTTTAGCAACATCATATGACCCCTTTAATACAATCATTGCTATAATGTCTATAATTACAAAAATTATTGTTATAAATTATATAAATGAATAATAATATTACTTCTTCATATTATTATATTGTTATATTATTCATAATTTTCCTTAATATTGTACTACTGCATAATAAAATTAATCAGCATTCACAACCAGAAAATGCTCTTTTATAATAATCATTTTAGATTATTACAAATCAACTATCAAAGTATCAGAAAGTAAAAAATTTTTTTTTTCTGATTCTTGGAATAAGTACCTTGGAGTACCATGTAAATAGCATGGTACATGAATATAATAATCATTATTATTTATGTATTATTATTATTAATAATAATTCTGCCACGATATTTTTGTAATTATTTTATTTGAATAACTGTTAAAATGATTTCTCAGAAATATATTGTTTCTATATAAACTGACTTACATCCTCTGAACTAATTAAAATAAGGTTCTCACTGCACACATGGAACAGCAAATGTTCCTTAGAGATGACTATATTATGAATATGACTGATATAACAGTTACAAATAATATTTTGCTGCCAGTTTTTATCATCACAAATAAAAATTTTGACATCATGGTTTGACTCACTAGGTTTCCATCAAAACAGCATTTAGGTTTCCATGAAACTTCCTCTCTTCATCACCGATCAAAGCTTTCCCTTGCTAATAACTGTAACTGGCTATTAAGGTCAATGCTGAAACCAAACTCGCTGTAGACTAAACAAACAACGTTCCCTGCAGTCCTAAACAGATCACAGACATTGTTCCTTTCAAACTGCTCCCTGCATAGGCCATAACCTCCTTTGTCTTGAAAAAGATCCATGCAGTATGAACCATGTTTATGCTATTAGCCATATCTACGTTTTGCTTAATGGATTACTGGTTATTGTGAGCTCTCTGCTACGTTTGAACAGAGGGAGTCCCAGATTTATTCCTTATGACAAGAGTTTCCCCCAAAGGGCATTACGAGGTCAGGCGGGTCAATGTGTCTGCCAGTTAATCAGTACAGGAGCCATCCTCCCGCCACTGGCTAGCATGCTCTCCACTTAGGCTGCGTAATTGGTTTAGATGGACACACTTATTTCGTTGACTGGCCCACTAATTGTCCCTGGGATACTCTGGGAGGAAATCCTCAAGGTTTTTCTTGGAGAAAAGGGCAATGGTGTGATCAGAGCTGATTCAGTTAAAGAGAATGTGGCCTGATTCTTTTTTCCACTGCTATTCACCCTAATGTTGTTCCATTTTGTGGGCTTTCTTTTGGAAAGGCAATTTTGACCCCAAATATTAGAGCTGCTGTTTGAACGCAACAGTTGACACAGTACTATATACTAAGTGCACTATATGGTTTAATAAACATGTATGTACACAACAGCATGCATTTAAATCTTATAATTGATAGCTTCCTTAAAGGGATACTCCACACCAAAATGAAAATTTTGTCATTAATCACTTAACCCCATGTCATTACAAATCCGTAAAAGCTTAGTTTGTCTTTGGAACACAATTTAAGATATTTTGGATGAAAACCAGGAGGCTTGTTGTGACTGTCCCATTGACTGCCAAGTAAATTGCACTGTCAAGGTCCAGAAAAGTATGAAAGACATCGTCAGAATAGTCCATCTGCCATCAGTGGTTCAATCTGAATTTTATGAAGCGACGAGAATACTTTTTGTACGCGAAGAAAACAAAAATAACGACTTTATTCAACAATTCGTCTCCTCTACATTCCTGCATACATACTAATTGTTTATGCTTTTAAACATGAAGTCTTGGTTTCAGGTGGCAGCAGCTAAACGATACCTTCAGAGACATGTCAATGCACATAAATGACCTTTGAGTCTGCACAAGGGGGGAAGGTGATGTCCACTGTCTTATAATGCAATGCTTTATGTGACCTTTTCTGCTCTTCTGCTGATGTGGCATAGTCATAGAGCCTCCCATATGGTTTCAGTCCACTCCCAAATCCTAAAGCATTGTCATTGATTTACTGTGTGTATTCCCCAGACACCTGATCGGACCTTAACGAACCTCAACAGCTTGTGCGAAACAAGGGCCATTAGGCTTAATGGTTGAGGGCATCAAAGGGAGTATGCTGAGAGACCGAAGGAGAAAATGAAGTTAAAGGGATGAGGTTTGCAGACTGCTAGTCTGTGTTGCAGTTGTAATTTATGACAGTGCCCCTGAGCCTAAGCTTGATTCTTAGTCTAAGTTTAAAGCTGGAGGCTTCCGAGAAAGAGACAGATAGAGGAGATAAGAAGAACGGGAATGAGAGAAAAGCATGTTTCCTTTTAACTGATTCTTTGGTCTGAAATCTCGAACAACAGCAGTTTAAGAAGAGAGACATTGTGGACTTTTTCAAGGGGCTCCTTGACCCATAAATCTTTGTGACATGGTGGAAAAATGTTGTGTCATCAGTAGGGAAATGTGATTGCCGTTTGTATTAATTAATCCAAATCTATGACATTCAGAATTATTTGGTCACCTTTTTCTGGTCTCAGTTTGAATCAAAACCAGTTTCAGTGAAACCCTCAATTTAAATAAAGGAAGGGAAATTGACCTGCAGTCGGCTATTTTCCCCACTTAAAACCAACATATGTTGTGTTTTGGATGCTGGCCTCCTGTTGACGTACTGGTGTCTCCATTAGGTTCCTTCTTGGAATAGTTTACCCAAAAATGAAATTTGTCATTATATAAAAATAGTTATTATTTCCTTACCCTCATACCATTCCAAACCTGTATGCTTTTTTTTTCTTTCTTTTTCTGTGGATCATGAAAGGAAAATGTTTAATAGTGGTAGTAATTTTTATTCATACTAATTTGAATCTTTATTTTCACTAAAACATGAATCAGAATCATTCACTGATTCGTTCAGAGAGGCTTTCATTAGGTACATCATTACATCAGAAGATGGTGACCAGTGACTGTTGAGTCACTCAAAAGATTTTGTTAAAATTCAGGGTCGGTCACGTCATGATTGTCTTTATCCTTTATTATCAATGTGCATGTAGCACGTGCTTAAGCTTGGTGACAAAGTAGATCTATTCTTTTTATTCCCATTTTGCCAGCTGGGCTTTAAAGGTCTTTTCAAACTAGTAAAAGACAACAATAGGCTAAATACTTTGATTATGGATTTAAACCGTTTGTTGGGATGATTTAGTCTTGGAACTAATACATCCTGGTTCTAATTCAGATTCAAAACACATTTAGATTCATACAGTGAAGGGGCGTATTTGTGCACAGCCAGCCTTGTACTCTTCTAGGTTCAAAAAACTGTCGTTTTTTATGTGGGGGCGTGTTAGAACGAGCCATTTTAGGTAGGTGTGGCTGACTCTTAACTTTTATAAAGAATATCTCTTTGGATTTGAGACTTTAGTCTTTGCAACTTTACAGATCTTCTTTATGCACCAAGAGCTTGTAACACTCCAAAGAGAAAGGAAAACTTGAAATCGCATCATATGACCGCTTTAAGTAGGTCCAACCAATGAAATGCTTCTTCACAGTCTGCACTCAAACACAGTTTGTTCGTGATAGTCAGTCTTTGAAGCCAGATAAAAAGCTGCAAATAATCATTTTCATCTTTTCCTTGATGTTCTGTTTGTGGTGTGTTGACATTTAGAAACAAATATAGTACATGGATGCGATCAAATCTTCACACAGCTCTTTTCCATACATTGACGGTTAATAGTGATCTGTCAAACACCAAGAACGACAAAAAACACCATGAAAATACTACAGCTTGTGCATTATTTTCAAAGTCCTCTGACTTGATACAAAAACTTAATGTGACAAATTGACTGAAGTTTAAGTAATTGTTCACTTGCCCTCCACTAACTTTCAAATCAAATATGGCGTTTCATGTTTGATGTCAATGACGTTTTGTCTTGATACAAATGAGAACCAATGATGACTAATGTCACTGATGTCCATTCTAATTGTATATGTGCCATATTTGTCTGTTCATCACCCAAAGCTATTGTACGGCTTCAGAAAACTTAAGATATACTGCACTAGGGTTGTTGGAGGTAGAAGTTCTATAGATGTTGACCCCAAACACCATCTCTAACTCCGTTGATGGTCTCAAGGCTCATGTACCGCAGAATCGTTACTGAAGTGAAGCAATTTTTTTCTTGTTAAGGTACATCAGCTCTCTGTTGGGGGACATCTTCAGTATAATTCAGTTAATGTAGCACGAGTCTCTGTGGCTGTCTGTGGGGACCGGTGAACTCCATCACACTGGCGCATGTCAGTAGTCTATGATTAAGGAGACATGCAAAACTTGCAGTGTTGAGGTGCCTCCAGGACCAGGGTTGGGAACCACTGCTCTATACTGTCAACATTCATCTCATTTCCCACAAGACCTCTGGATAAAGCATATCTGAGAACTCCATTATGCTCTTGGAGCTATAAAAAAAGGGATCAAATATTTTACTGGAACTGAGTGTCTTATAAGTAAGATAACACTGTGTTTTTGCAGTTTCAGAAAGAGTGAAATACACAAGTGTTAATGAAGTGAACTCTCTCAGTGCCAGCTGATGTTTTATACCATGGCTTTATTGAATGAGCCCTGAAAAATGTTTTTCTGCTCTCACCCACGAAAACCTGGCGGTTCTCACACTAGGACAGGTAAAGAAACAGCTGGGTTTTTTTTTTTTTTGTAGCTTTAGTGGTTCTGATGAGACGCCTGCATTGCTTCTACCTACCTCTGTGCAAACTCATGCCAGCTCGGTTGCACTGGCTCTGCCAGCACACACACAACCAAACTGCAAACTTCCAACCAACCCATCATCTCAGCCAAGAGTTCAGCGGAGCGGATAGGCCTGCACTTTGTCTTTGAGGTTTCATTGGGGATGAAAAGGTTAACAGTTAAACGGACTTTACCGGTCCGAACATTTCCCGGGATGCATGACTAATTTTATCCATAACCCTAAGCCTATCCCTTAGCACGACCCGAACCTAAAAACGAACCCTAAAATAAAGATAATGTAAACGTCTGACAAAAACCTGTCTGTTAGACTTCCCTTTTACACTGCTGCCAGCTTCCCAAGCCCACAGTCTTTCTCTGCTCCATTGTTCTGGTAAGAGTGAGGTCATTCAGGCCCTGACCCCTGATCGAGAGCAGCGATCCCCTTGTCTCCTGGGTAATAGGATTACCTTGTGCATGTGGGCCCACTCTTATTTCTCTGCAAAGGGGGCAACGAGACTCCCAACAGGGCAACATTGTCTTCACCCGCAGTGCTAAAAGGACTGTTTGTTTCAACAGTTTCTTATTCTTAATTCCTAAGCAGATGTCTTTGTGCAAACAAGAGGCTACAACCGGCTTTTAGCTGTTACTTCGGATGGGATCCTATTAGATGTAGTTTAGCAGCTAGTTTAACACTGTTTCTGTTTATCACCTGCACACATGGGATGTCCAGCGTCCGGACTTAGTTACAGAAAAGCTTTTTAGGTTTAGCGATGGGAATCGGATTATGCACGATGGCTTTCGTTTCCCAGAATCAGAATCCAGACACTCAGATTTGAAGCTGCAAAATCAGAAACCTAATACCAAACTGGAGTTGAGACGAATGGAACAGTCGTGCAGTGAACCTGCGGAGACTTATCGCAGATTTATCATTTGCATTAAGAAGGACTGCTCTCAATCCACATTTTATAAAGGATGGAAAAAATATTTTTGGCATAGGCACTTTGCGAGCTGTGGTGCAGACATTGTGCTTCTTCAACACCATCTCTGTCTAGCTTGTGCCCTTCAAGAGGCTGCTCTTATGTGCACTTAATGCTGAGTACTCCTCTCGCACACCCAGGCCTGGACTCCAGACGTGCCACACAGTCTGAGGTGAGAGGCGACGGAGGGCCTGTCAGACCGAGGGTCCATTAAGTGCAGACAGTCCCAGGCTTCAGGACCCTGCCTGAGGGGGGTTATCACACTGGACATGTCCCTTCTCTGAGGGCCTGTGACAGGTGAAGAGAAAGAGGGAACACTGATCTGATAGGTGGGATGGTGGGAGTGGGGAAGCCTCTGCAGGTGTGAGGTGCCTCATGAGTGTGTCCGGGCACAGTGTCAGTGACAGTGAGTTAGTGACAAGTGATTGATAGAGAGAGAAGATGAGGGGAAGGGGGGTAGATCTGCACAGAGAGTGTGATAGAAGCAACAAATAATGCATATTTGTATACGCTGTAAAAGAAATGACACAACATTTTGGTGTCTAATCACAACTGTGTGCATGTTCAGCATTTTGTATTTGTCCCTACATCCTACACAAAGAACTTTATTATTATTTTTGCATTTTTATTGGTTCTCTTATAGGATAGTGTAGAGCAGGGGTGCCCAATCCTTCGAAAGGGCCACTATCCTGGGTTAAGTGCAAACACACCTGCTTGAAAGTTTCTAGTGGTTGCTTCTTAAACTGAAGACTGCATCCTTGTAAGATTTGAATCCTGCTTGGCATTAAATGCTAAAATGAGTCTAGTAAGTGCGCATGGCTACCACATAAATGTTTCCACCCCCGCGGTCACGGCACAAAAATGCTATTAAAATTATAATTTGAAGAATACCATATATTAAACTTTATATTAACTGACTTTCTATTAATGCAGTACATGTGATGAAGTCTCCTAGTGGTTTACATTATGTACAGTTTAGCATTATGTGATTTCATTTACAACAAAACAAAAGAAAACATAATACCCTTATCTCAAGAATCAGTTTTTCTGCCTTGCATTTCACAAGACTCAGTGCCGATTCATTTTCAGCTAATTATTTTTTGAGAATTGGAAAGTGTGCAAAGTATCGTGGGTCATTGGAGGATGCGAAGAATACACCAGATGGATCCTTCAAAACAGGCTGAATGAAGGATGCAAAATGAAGACTGCCTTCCAGGCATCCTTCAAATATAGACGTCTTTCGACAGAGTTTCATGATGTGGCAGACGAGATATGCAGGCTCACTAGGATGCTTCCTTCCGATTGAGAAGCCAGTGATCCTGTAGACCGTCTGTGCCACTCACTCTAACTTTAAATTTAAGTTAAACCACTACACTTGACTCTATGGCTGTTTCTCAATATGCGTTCTTCGAGATGGATCCTTCAAAACAGGCTGAATGAAGGATGCAAAATGAAGACTGCCTTCCAGGCATCCTTCAAATATAGACGTCTTTCGACAGAGTTTCATGATGTGGCAGACGAGATATGCAGGCTCACTAGGATGCTTCCTTCCGATTGAGAAGCCAGTGATCCTGTAGACCGTCTGTGCCACTCACTCTAACTTTAAATTTAAGTTAAACCACTGCACTTGACTCTATGGCTGTTTCTCAATATGCGTTCTTCAGCGATCTTGCGTCCTTGTGTTCTCGCTCTACGTCATCATTAACTGTCGAAGTTCAGCTCCAATTCTCAAGAACGCAAGTACAGAGGACGCATGAAAGTTCCCGGATGTTCTTGATATCGAGGATGCATCGAGTGCAGACTTGAGAGAATCGGTCCGTATATATACAGTATATAGGTGATATCTACTATATATATATATATTCTACAAATTTGTTTTTATAGAGATCTTAAAGTATACCGAGATCCTTTCATGAGCTGATAGAACGTTAAGATTAGCGTCTTTTTAAAGACAGCATACATTATTGCAGTAAAAACATGTCTTATCTCTGTCACCATAGCTATGGTGCAATAGATCTTAACCCCAGGCTGCATCTCTCTGATGATTGCTTTGATTCATACAGCCCCTGGTTTTCTGTTTCGCTCTTCCACTTCCTTCCGCAGAGGACAATGCTTTATTGTGTCCTCAAAGCTGCCTTATTAAAGAGACTGCTGAAAGCTTCTGCCTCTGTGCAGAGTCTATTTGGAGACACTTAATATGGAACATAATTCTAGCTTTTCATGGAAAACCGAAGTCAAAGTGACTCAATTCTTAATTATTCCTGCTACACGATGGAACACAGGTCAGTGTCTGACAAAGAGAACTGAGTGAGGACACGGAGTGTTTGTATGAAAGATAAAAATGTTATAAAGATAAAAACATTGTTAATATTTTGCATTATACTTATATATCCTGTCAGCTGTATTGATACTGCACTGAAAAAACAGAGGTTGTGTCATCAATTCAATAGTAAAACCAAGTTGTACAGGTCATAGTTTATAGGTCAGGGTGTAATGACATAAACAAGTTTGTTGCTCAGGGGGGCACTGTTGCTCAACCTTTGAACCTCAAATTCTTTCAAGCTAATGCCTGCCATTACTTCTTTTAAATTAGTGAAATGCATTTACAGTGGTGTACAAAGGTTTGAGTCCACAGTGAAAATCTGGGATTCAAAATAGAATTTAAACCTAGAGATAAACAGAAAGATTTTAAAATTGTAATATATTTTAGTTCAAATAAAACATGCAAGAAATATTTAATTTGATTTAATTCATATTCAATGTTAATAATAGTAATAATAATAACTAGAAAATAAATATAATAAGAAATATATATATATTTTTAAAATACATTCTGCACTACTTCTGGGTCACTAATCAAATAAGTAAATATGCGATGTTGATCATGTGACTCCTTTGTACAAAATATCAGATTTCAGTTTCCACTGAAACACAAGATGCTTTTTCTAATATTCCCAAATCGTGGTTTTTATTATTGAAAATGGATTAAACTGATGCAAAACAGAAGCATTTTCACTAGCTATCTCAGACTTTTAGACCCCACTGTTTATGTTACTCTATGTTAAGTCTCTATAGTGTACATCTAGCTGACTTTATTAATTTATTAAACCAGTCTTGCTGTTGTCACCTGATGTTTTTTGCGCTTGACAGAACTCAGCTGTTGTTGCTGAAACTTTTTCTAAACTTTCTCCTGGCCCTTAGCTACATATTAATCTGTCTAAGTGGCCCAGCACAGACCGGTGAGCTGAGCGGGGCTGAGTGCCGCCAGTCCAGATGCCCCATGGTGAGAGGTCTGCAGGCGGCTAGTTTTAGATAACAGCAGGGGCACCGCTGACTTCAAACGTTTTTAACCTCTGCTGTCAGGTCTGATCAGAAATAATGAGACATGTTTGTTATCACCCCAGTTGTTTCTTAGAAATCCTGAGGAACATTTCCAATAGGCCTATGTGTTTGGTGTTCAAGTATTTAAAACAAAGCAAAAGTGATGAAACAGAAAGCGGAATAAGTAAACACTTGCGTTATTTCTGTCTTTTAGAATCCTTTTTATTTCCCTCATTGCCCTTTTTAATGCTAAAACTGTGACCGTCTTGCAAATCTAAACCGCCATAACATTTACATTTACATTTATTCATTTAGCAAACACTTTTATCCAAAGCGACTTACAATTGAGGAATACAACAAGCGATTCATCATAGGAAGGGCTCGTAATACAAAGTTTTTGAAAATTGTCTGGGATTGAGCATTCCGGATGGGGGTGGGAAGATCATTCCACCAGCCAGGAACGGTGAATGAAAATGTTCTGGAAAGTGATTTTGTGCCTCTCTGTAATGGTACCACGAGGCATCACTCACTTGTATATCTCCGGCAGAATGAGAACTGATGATTTGGAATCAGCTTAATAAAGCTGATAAAGAGCCTAAACACACTAATACACAACACCTGTTGGCTGAGGGAATAGTCACCAACGTTTCCTTTTTCCTTCATTTCAGTACAGAGCTGGGTAACGCTGAATGGTCTCGGCTGAAAAAGAAGAGTATTTTGTCTGTGGCTGCATCCTTGACGGCAGCTTTTCTTGACTTGGCAGCAGATTTGCTATTTGTTGCTCTGTCACTCACAATCTTCATCCTTTCAACCCAGCCAAGATGTCTCTGTTTATGCGAGATGTTGCACATCAGTCTGCGAGTAAACAAAATGCCTCAAGAATGGGAGGAACACCAACAGTTCATTTTCTAGGCAAGCTAAACTTGCTTTGAGGTTGCCAAGATCAAAACTTAAAAAAAGAAGAAGAGGATCTCTTTAATACAATACAAAAAGAACATGAAAAGAAGTTTGCAGTACTGGGAAGACTACTGGTAAAAATAGATGATGTTGTACTTTTTAGCTATATAGTGCTCCAGTGATGACGTATGGCCGTATGGACGTAGGCCAACCCATAAGTTAGAATTTCCCCGGTTTCATTGACAAAAACCCAGTATGGTTTTTCCATTGACTTTTGAATTATTGCAGAAAATAAGGTCAGCAAAAGTTTGTGGTTCTTACACGTTTTGGTTATCATGATCTTCACAAATGAACATATCTTTTATGAATATTGAAGCCTAAATATAATCACCAGAAGAAAAAAACTAAATGTAGGCTATAAACAAAAGATATCACCGTGACTTAATAATGGCGACTTCAACGCCATCATTAAGTTTCTGACAACTCTTTCGGCCTTTATTTTAAAAAAACTTTCCCTGAAAGTTTGTGTTAGAATGGTTTACAGGGGTGTAGTTATACATGCAACAAGGCTGTGAAAGTGGATTAATAAAGTAGATGATTTTGCCTGTTTGGCATGATGTTGTTTAGTGTCCCAGACAACCTTTGTAGTCCCATTTAGCCACCGCCTCTTTCAAGACAAGTAAAAACTTTAAAAAATCACAAGGGGGTATTACTCATGTATTTTATATTGCAGAATAAAATGTGAAAATATCTTAACCATAGACCTTATTTCAGGCATTTAACCAAAAACCCATTCAAAAAGCCCATTGACTTCAGGATGATGGAACAGGAAGTGCTAAAATGTTAACTTTTTTCCAGGTTTTGGCTTACATAAATACATCATCCCTGCAGCACTCAATTGGAAAGATGATTTACCTTTGTTGTCCTTCAAAAGACAAGATATTTTGTTGATATTAGCCTTGTCTTAAACTAAATTTATAGAGTAGACTGGGAAAATTTGTCATACGATGACATATATCTCAGTAACTAAATTGGAAAGATGATTTACCTTTGTTGTCCTTCAAAAGACAAGATATTTTGTTGATATTAGCCTTGTCTTTATATTACTAAATTTAAATTTTACTAAATTTATAGAGTAGACTGGGAAAATTTGTCATACGATGACATATATCTCAGTAACTACAAGGTTTTGAGTCAAAAGTCCAATAGACACAGAGCCTGTCCCCACAATTCTGCCCACCCTCAAACTCCTTCTCCCTTTGTCGGCCTTGACTGACCAGTTCCCTGGCCCTTCCTCTTCCGCTGGTCCGACCCAGCATCCAAGCTCCTTTGTCTCCATTCCACTGGTCCTGCCCAGCTCCGATCAGCCACTTGGCTCAGTGGTTCCCCCGCTTCCTGGCTCTGTCGTCCTCGCTGTCACCATCAAGCTCCTCGGCTCCTGCTTCCCTCGCAGGCTCCGCCTCTGGCTTCCCAGCTTCCAGTTCTGACCTGGCCCTCAGATCCCCTGCCTCCAACTTTCAGAATCTCCAACTCCAAGATTCTGTCTCTGCCCTGCGATCCATTGGTTCCACCGTGGCTCCTTGTTGGTCATCCCCACGTCTCCAATGGGGTATTTCGTCCCACTGTCCCCCTGGCTTCAGACTTCAGACTTCTGGGCCTGCAGCTATGCCTGGGTCCCCCAGTCCTGTGGCTCCACTGGGCTCTTCCATCCCTTCGGTGGCTCTGTTGTCCTCACTCCCACCAGTGTCACCTTAGGATTCCCAAGCCCCAGCTCCATCTTGGTCCTCAGATCCACTGGCTCCACCTTGGTTCTCTGGTCCTACAGCTCTCTGGCTACGCCTGGCTCTCCAGCTGCCCTGACTCCACCTCAATTGCCCTTTCCTCGGCTCTGCCCTGCTTATCACCACCCAGATCTCCACCAGATCGCCGTCCTGTCAGCATTATCAGGGAGAGCCACGGTGCCCATGCAGCTGGCTCCCCCATGGTCTCTAACTCCTTATAACCTTTCCCCAGGGTTACATTCTGTGTTTTTGGACATGTTGTTAATTATCACTGTTCCCTTTATGATCATTGATTTATTCTGTTCATGTCTCCTTAGTTGTCATAGTTTCTAGCCGTTTTAGGGGGGCGTGGCAGAGTCTTAACTTTGATAAAGAATATCTCTTTGGTTTTGAGACTTTAGTGTTTGCAACTTCAGGGATCTTATCTATGCACAATCAGCTTGTAACACTCCAAAGAGAAAGGAAAACTTGAAATCGCATCATATGACCCCTTTAAACATAACAGCATTAAACGCTAAGATGATGTAATGATCAACATTATTATGTCAAGACACCTTTATTTATAAAGCGCTTTATAAAATACAGATTGTGTCAAAGCAGCTTCACAGAAATAAACAGGAAATAGCAGAATCAGTTATGGAAACTCAGCTATGAAGTCTTCAGATTCTGCTGTAAAGCAGCTCTAAAAAACAATGGTGTCGTTATTTAGATCAAGTCAGTTCAGTGTTGGTTTAGTTCAGATCAATAACAGTGCTAAGTTGATTAATCAGTTATAAGCAGTTCTACAAAAGGCAGCAATGTTGTTATTCAGCTCGAGTCAGTTCAATGTTGATTCAGTTCAGTTCAGTGTCGACCAATGTCGATGTTGCAGTATGCGACTCAGCTGTTAGCTGAGTCAATAGGACAGAACCAAATGCTTTTTTCAACTTGGCAAACTACAGTTTCTAGTAGCTTCCCCAACACTGCATATGTGTCTATAGAAACTGTCTATATACCTATACCATGATATACTGTAGATTCACTATAGTAAAAAGTCTGGTAAATAGCTCACTTGTTTTTTTTTGTCTATATACCATTTTTTCAAAATTCATTTTCATCCCCTTTCTGCTGAAGGCCATTGTTCTGACTTTTCCCCCTATTGTCTATTTCTTTAGATGCTGAACACATCCTTGTATGACATATTGAGTGTTGCATGTTGACATTTAGCACTTGTTTGTGATGCACTGTTGTGTAGACCCCCCATTCTTTCTGTGTTTTGTAACTGCTCTGCTGAATGTGGAATATTTCAGTATGCCTTTCTCTGTTTAAACTTTCGCATGGCCACCCAGCGCTACACTGTTTACTGCGGCACTACGTTTCAACGATAACTGGAAATCGACATTCACAAAATGCCCTTTCATCCCCCTCGTGTCTATGTGTGTAATCTAAATACTGTCAAGAGACGAGACTTGCACGCAAACACGCGAGACTCTACGCTCAGAACAGGCTTCTTGCTGTCTGGCTCATATCGACAGAAGACGTTGTTTAATAGCCCTCTCACAGTCTGACAATGGCATTTTCCGCTGGGGGGAGAGACAAACCGGCTATTTGCACAGAACGAAGTATAACTGAGTTGTGAGAGTCATAAATTTAGTGTCATATGGCGAAGGCTGAAATTCTTTACAGCTGTGGCTGTTGACGCAGGGCACTAAACCAAACCCTAATTGTCCAAAACAAACAATATTTCTGCACCTGAACAATTAGCATGATGAATAGGAAATGGTGGTAAATGCTTAACTGCTGTTGCTTCATAGACACTTTCTGTTGTGTTTGCCATGCTTCGGAGGAAAATCGAATCCCTCTAAATTACTGTGACTTTCACATCATTGTGCTTCTTCAAACCTCACCACTAAATCAAATCTGAGGTTCAAACTACAGTTTCTTTATAAAGGGGGAAGCATTCGTTTTTCTCGTAATGCCAGACACTTTGTCTATCCAGACAAATACATTTTGACTACAAGTTGAAGGCTACGTGTTTTAAAGCAAATTCAGTTCCTTTCTAATACTCGTTACTAGTCATTTTTGATTTATGGTGTTACCAGAATTCCAACTGTAATGGCTTAGGTTATATTACTAGCACATCCAGCCATCTTTGATCTTCGCAGCCTGTGAAGCTCAAGCAAGTTTCACTCCTGCAATAACCTGAGGTGGCGTAGAGATAGAGATTCCCTGTGAGATAATGGAAGAGCGATAACAAGACAGCAGATTCTGGGGTCATGGGTCAATCTACTCTCTGTCTGAATTCTGGAGTCTTAAGGATATTTAGAGACTTTCCTGCTGTCTGGACATCTATCAATAACACATACTGTACATGTACAAACACACCTGAACAATTAGGCACACAAATCACTTCATATTTGATCACTTTTCACATCAAAGCAATCTGTAAATGTTCAAATGGTCTTAGAATAATGTATCATTTGTGCTACGAACATGAAGGATACCTCAAAACATGGAGAGGTATATTGTTACAGACATGGGACAGGCTCTTTTCACATGAGCCAGTAAGCGGTCTCCTAACAATGCTCTAACAACTATCAAGAACACACTGCTTTAATGGCATTTCATGCAAATAGGAAACTTCCCCCCATCCCTGGCCTAGAATAAAATCATTTATCTATTTATATCCGACTGTTTACATTCAAAGTAAATAAGTAGGTGAGCTTTTTCTCTTTAAGAAACCATTGCGGTAAACAGACAGCTGTTAGCATCGTGTATTGAACAATTGACACTTTCATGGTGGAAGAGGTTGCCATAGAAAGCTATGGTAATGTGATATAATTAGTCTCATGGTATGGCTCTTGTCTCATTGAAATGTGAATGTCAGATGAGGCCTTTTTCAGTTTTAAGTTAACTTTAAGTAAACTTTCTAAATAGGTCTGGGGACCCCCAAAGTAAATAAGTGAGCGATCGAGCGATTTATTTATTTAATAATAATAATAATTCCTTACATTTATATAGCGCTTTTCTGGGCACTCAAAGCACCTTACTTATAGGGGGGGGGGGATCTCCTCAACCACCACCAGTGTGCAGCATCCACCTGGATTATTTTGTAATAATAATTCATTGATAATAATAATAAGTGAACGAGTTCATTCATTCATTCATTCATTCATTCTGTATTGTTTTTTATTTATTTATGTAAAAACAGACATTATTACTGTTTCATTTTGATTTCTATTTTTTACATATTTAAACAATTTCCCTGGTAATATTTTAAGAATTTCTTATTTCTCTAGTGGAATGAAATAAAACTATTACTGTTACCATTACTACTTTTGTACACAGTATAAATGTGACCCTGGACCACAAAACCAGTCTTAAGTCGCTGAGGTATATTTGTAGCAACATTTGGACAACTTTAAAGGCGATTTTCTTAATATTTTAATTTTTTTTGCACCCTCAGATTCCAGATTTTCAAATAGCTGCATCTCTGCCAAATATTGTCCTATCCTAACAAACCATACATCAATGGAAAGCTTATTTATTCAGCATTCAGGTGGTTTATAAATCTCAATTTCGAAAAATTGACACTTAAAGGTGCTGTATGTAGGATTTACACCGAGTGGTTGAACTAGGTATTACAGTCCAAATTCAAAATATTGGAGAGGGGTTTTTTTTACCCGGCCCCTCCTCCTCAGACTTGACGCACACGCAGGTTGCCAGATTGACGACACCAACAGGAACGAGTGCACTTGACGATGAATGAAATTAAATACGCTGTGTTTTCCGCCAACTGGCAACCCGGGGTGCCGAAATACAATTGGGTAAACTGGCAGTGGGCGGGTTTCACAAACCAAAACAGAGAACGACATTCCGGCCCGGGACACACATTTTCAAAGGAGAATAACAGCCATTGTTTTTCAGATAAACAAGTATGTATGGTTGGGTTTCACAAACCAAAACAGAGAACGACATTCCGGCCCGGAACGCACATTTTCAAAGGAGAATAACAGCATTGTTTTTCAGATAAACATGTAAACTTAGCATGTTTCTTAAATATCTGCAAACATATTACGGTATTTTTATGCTTTAGTAGAGTCAAAAACTTACATACAGCACCTTTAAGACTGGTTTTGTGGTCCAGGGTCACAAATGGGTTGTTATAAATGAGAATATATAGCTGCATTCATATAAGAGGGTCCCTGACATATTTGGGCGTCTTTTGGCATCACAAACATTGTCAAAAGAGTTCAGTAGAGCATGCAGAGAAGTGTACAGTAGAGTAGCGTAGACAACAGCAGAGTAGACTTGGTTTGGTGGGTGGGCCTGATTCCCTGCTGTTGTAGTTTCACCCCAGCCCACTCACGCCTCCACCGGTCACAGCCTCTTTACAAGCCTCCTGCTGTTTACAACCTACTGAAGTGTTGGCTGTCATTACCCAGGAGTAATTACTGTGTAGAACACCTCAGGCCAGAGCAAGAGAATCGGACGGGCTGCATAGCGACTCCGAAGAGGGAAGAGGGGGAGCTCCTCGACCAGATGAGTCCCTGTTTAATTTGTCAATGACTAACATGACCGGCCCGCTCACGCGTCGGCCTTTGATGTGGCTCAGTAAACATGAGAGGGAGTGCAGCAAGCGTCCGGAGAGCGCCGTTATCTGTCCCAGAGTGCAGTGGAGACCTGATAAGGACGTCCGCGGGGCGCCTGGCATCCATGGCTTATCTGCGCGGCCGCCTCACTCTGCTTGTTCTGTTTCATTGACAGCTGTAGTCGCTCTGACCTCAGCTCGTGTGGGTACATAAAAACCTGCTTGGCACACGCCATGTACCTAAACATCTCTTTAATGTTGCACCTTGGGTTAAGAGGGTTACCTTTTTGCTTTGTAATCCAGTCATTGTTTGGGACTAAGTCTAAGGCAGCTAACCTAAACCAGAGCTCATGAAGGCCACCTTTGGAGTCAGTTAGCACAAACCAAATACACATTCTGACCTCACTTATCAATTGTCTTTTGATGTTCGACGAGTTGTTTAAAGGTGACTTGTCTTTTATTGTGTTTATATGTGTTGCTTCCAAAAACAAAATATTCTGTTGGAATACATGGGAATTATTTAATGGCTCTTTGCATTCCAGATTTAAATTAAATTTACAGTAAAAAAAAAATGTGTATTGAAATCATGTTGATATGCTGTTTTTAAAATTTACTGACAACCACCTTAAAAACACGGCTGGTAAAGAGAAAGCCACATTACGAATAAAAGTTCATCACAAGTAGTGGTAACACTTTCTATGAAGCCCGTATTTATGATACATTATACGGGTATTCTTAAGGCATTATAATAAATGCATAATGTATTATAAAAAAAAAAAGTATAATATGTTGTTTCAGTTTTAATGTTTAATGTTAAACAATATGTTGTTTAAACAGTTTTAATGCATTATAATATTTACTTATTTGTGGTTATAGCTTTTAAGATTATGATGATTTATAATACACAATGAACACAATGCATCCACTTAACTTACAATGGATTATATTTCCCATAGTTATAATGTATTATAAGTGTCATATCTTGCCATTGTTAACTTGTTACTTTACTTAAAGCAGACAAAGACCACTTATACATAATAACAACAACAACGACAATAACAATAATAAATAAAAACACTATTTTTTTCTTATCTATTTTTTTCTTATCCACATTCATCTGATCAGATGAATGTGGAATATGGCACATTTGCTTTTAACCATATTTAATGTAATATCAGTAAGATAGTAACATACTGTGCAGATCTTAAATAAATAATGTCAAGATATGAGACTTATAATCCATTATAAATTAAGTGGATTTAACATAGTGTTTAATGCGTGTTATAAATAATCATACTCATAAAAGTTA
>NW_015657957.1:42204-43463 GCF_001515625.1 Sinocyclocheilus rhinocerous | reverse complement strand
GCTTTTAAGATTATGATGATTTATAATACACAATGAACACAATGCATCCACTTAACAAACAATGGATTATATTTCCCATAGTTATAATGTATTATAAGTGTCATATCTTGCCATTGTTAACTTGTTACTTTACTTAAAGCAGACAAAGACCACTTATACATAATAACAACAACAACGACAATAACAATAATAAATAAAAACACTATTTTCTTCTTAAACAGCCGTAAGATCAGATATCTGATCAGATGAATGTGGAATATGGCACATTTGTGTTTAACCATATTTAATGTAATATCAGTAAGACAGTAACATACTGTGCAGATCTTAAATAAATAATGTCAAGATATGAGACTTATAATCCATTATAAATTAAGTGGATTTAACATAGTGTTTAATGCGTGTTATAAATAATCATACTCATAAAAGTTATAACCACAAATAAGTACGTTTTATAATGTATTATAATTGTTGTTATGAATATTTATGAGATGAAACAACATATTATACGTTTTTTTTTTATAATGCATTATGCATTCATTATAATGCCTTAAGAATGTATAATGTGTTATAAATACGGGCTTCATAGAAAGTGTTACCCAAGTAGCTTTTCCACAAGCTGAGGTAAATACTGATATATAGAAGGTACATCATGTTATCATACACAAATACAAAACACCCTCATGGTAACAAACATGACACTAATTCAATGAAATAAACATTAATTTAACAACATGAGATGTAATATAAAACTCTAATGTACATAACTGATAATAAAAAAATTAAAAAGAAAAAATTCAAAGAAAACAATCAAATGTGAATTTACAGGTGATTTGACAGATGATTAAAGATGATTTGTTCTTTTTCAGTTCCAAAAACTGTACATTTGACCTTATATGTACATGGAATGTCTTAGGCTGCGTTTACACTTGGCATTAACATGCGACCTGTATCCGGATGTTGTCCACATACACATTGAAAAGACAAGTGTAAACGCGCTTCTGATCGGAATGTTATCCGATCAGCGTGTCCTGGTCCGGAGGTAGTCGAGGACGCATTGTGATCGGATCTCAGTGTAATGTAAACGCAATCCAGCCATCGTGTCTGCATTCGCAAGTCGACATCACACAAAACGCCGGCCCCTCTCTCACGATCTGTCGGAAGAACAGAGCGCTAGTGAGACTCGTACATTTATTTTGATTTGTAAAATGTCCCGCGACTGAAAATAGTTTTCAAAAGAAAACCCACCACTTCAGGTCGAC
>NW_015657957.1:36168-40367 GCF_001515625.1 Sinocyclocheilus rhinocerous | reverse complement strand
GCTTCTGATCGGAATGTTATCCGATCAGCGTGTCCTGGTCCAGAGGTAGTAGAGGACGCATTGTGATCGGATCTCAGTGTAATGTAAACGCAATCCAGCCATCGTGTCTGCAGGTCGACATCAAGCAAAACGCCGCTCCCTCTCTCCCGATCTGTCGGAAGAACAGAGCGCTAGTGAGACTCGTACATTTATTTTGATTTGTAAAATGTCCCGCGACTGAAAATAGTTTTCAAAAGAAAACCCACCACTTCAGGCCGACTTTGCACCGCAGACTTATTTAAATATTGCGCGGGAAATACAGATCCGATCGGTTATCCAGATCGAGAAGTCAGTTGATGTTGCCAAGTGTAAACGCGCGGTGTTCTGATTGACTGATGATCCGATCTGCTTGATCAGATCACGGTGATCGCATGTTAATGCCAAGTGTAAACGCAGCCTTATTAGATCTATTGTTTTCACCAAATAGAGTAAGTTATTAACTTACTCAAAAAAAACAATTAACAGGTTTTTTTTTACCATAGGATTTTTTTTTTACAGTCTTTTACTGTTAAAAATCAGTTTTTTTTTACAGTGAATTAAGCAACACCTTGACCCCTTGTTTTTATTATTATTAAAATACACACACACACACACACACACATGTCTGGTTTGCTATCCTTGTGGGGACTCTCCATAGGCGTAATGGTTTTTCTACTTCATTCTGTGTGATTTATTAGCTTGTTTACCCATGGGGACCTCAATTTAGGTCCCCACCGTGACACGAGTCCCCATGAGTCTGTGTGTATTCAGGATTAAGTCCCCACCAGAATAGAAAAACAGGTACACACACACACACATATATATATATATATATATTAACTACACTATACTTAGGCTACTACTGATACTAATAAAGTACCCACAATATATACATAATTAAAACGAATACTTACTATATATAAAAGTATACTATAAAATGAATAATTTTAAATTAAATGCTTACAAAGTAATATTGTAAGCAAGTAATAAACATAAAATTCTGTCAGTGACAGTTTTTTTTATTATTATATTTGTGGGATTTTTTTCTCTTTTGTTTTTATTGTATAGGACAACCAAGAACAGACAGGAAAGGTAGTATACAGTAGGTGCTTGCATTCCTGGTATCCAGTAATCAGTATAAACGCAGCCATGTACATATGCATGTAAACTGTACTGGGAAAATTATGGTGCCTCATCAAGAAGAGAAAATTGTGGGAACCCTTGGGCATAAGTGATCCACTATGTGAAGTGTACCATATTTAACCTTCATCAAGACTGTTTTACTATAACCACATGCAGTGCATACTTGCATCGTTAAGCAGAGCCAGCCAAGGTAACAACTTTCCAAAAATGAAAAGACACAGTCAACAGTCAATGGCTGTTACCTGCTGCAACCATAGCCTGGACAATTATCCCTTCAATTTCAGAGACAGGCCCAGATAAAGGCTGCCATTAAGACTCAGACTTCAGTCTCCTTTTGACCGGACCCTTGCCGTCACAACTGAAGTGACCTGTGCCACAAAAGCACGAAAAGTGACAAGAGACGTCCCTATTTTACGGCGGGCTATCTGAAGACCGGAACGATAATGAGAGCCCCCTCACCCCGTCTCCTTTGTCTGAGCTGCATGTCTGGAATATTTGGGGAGATTTTATCAGATGTGTTATGTTCCTGGAGGAGGCTGTCTGTCTCTGGGACAGTCTGAATGGAGCGTTGAGTCGTGGCAGATGAGTGAATTTTTCAGCGTCTTGGGCTGTCAGCACCCTTACCTTTCTGTGTTGAATGGAAACTCAGTCTGGGGCAAGAAATCAGGCTAATATCATATTCAAGTTTCAATTATATTAATGCCAGACTGTTTACTTTCATTTTTAGCTGTTGTTCAGCTAAAGTTATGTCATATTTTTGTACAGTGACGGTCATGGCTACTTATGGCCCATCAGAAATCAGACTACTAAACCATCACTGCCAAACTAGCAACTGTTGGACCTAATTACCGGTTCTTAAGTTTTCCCCAGGGTGTGCTCTCATTCCTTAAGACTGTATTAATTACTAATGTCAGCTGGTGATATCAGAGGGCTGGAACGCTCTGGGTCTCTGTGCTGTAAATCAGACCGGCTGTTCAAAGCAAAGCCGTGGGGTTCACCTGTCAGCGCAGACAAACTTGCACTCAGTCTCTCTGCTAATGCTAGCACTGCCCACTGCAGACTACTTACTTATAATATATACTGAAGTTGAAAACTAGGCAAATTGTTCTGCTAATGCCTTTGTGATGTTTTCCGATATTATATTGATATGACATGGTCTTGGATTGGAAATATTTTGTGCAATGTTCACTCCTGATTTTTTTTCTTCTCTCTCTCACATTTGACAGACTGCACAGAATCAAATGTGTGAATATTACTTTTTAAAAAGAGAAAAATTATTACTTTCTCTTGTTATGAGCACTTTTAGCCTTCAGAAAATAGTAAAAAGACACAAATCAGTGTAATAGATTTTTTTTGGGTTACTAAATTTAGTAACAAAAAATATGTGTTACTAAATTTGGAAACTGTTCTGTGAACTACTTTTGTAACATAGTATTACAGTCATACAGTGAGCACTCAGATCTAATGAGAAGCCTCTCAAGTTTTGGAACGGATGTGATGCTGACATAATTAAAACACTATATATATTTACATATTTATTTAGGCATTACCTTTCAAAATATACCTTGACATTTCTCAACTCAAGAAATTTTGCAAGCAAATTTTGTTCTGAAACATATACAAAAATCCAGTGGCGGGCCGTGCATTTTACACCTAGGCCTTCAGTGGCGTCCTACATGAATTAATCCATCTCTTCATACCATCATAATGATGCCACGGCTATAGAAACCATAAATATTACACAGTAATGCAGTATAACAGGGCACTACATAACAGACAGGTATCTTATGTAGCGAGAATGAATGCCATTACTAAAGAAAGAAACCCAATTAACAATTGCGCAACACATCATCTGTAGCTGAAGCATCAAGCATTAATGACACAAATACAGTCCATCCGATGTTCTTACAGACATTTATTCACCCAAACGCATTTATACCTTACAGATAGCATTGGTATAAAACAAATAAGGTGATTACATGTGTTTTAAAGTTGACCTAACAATTTAATGTTCTCTTACTGCTTTATTTCGTCGTCACGAGTCTCCCCGCCGGTCTGCCAGCGCACTGCGGGAGGAAAATACTGGTTAGCACAGCTTTACTAGGAAAGTGAGCAAGTAACATTAAAATAATTCATACAAGACGATGAAGAAAAGTGTATACATGTGTTTTAACGTACCGATCTGTGACTCTCATCTCCCCGCTGGTCTGCCTCTGCCAGCGGCGCTGCGGCCGGAGGAAAACACCGGTTAATACATCTACACTCGGGAAACTGAGATATTCTTACAGAAACTTAAACCTGGCTTTATATCGCGCAAATAACATCAGAATGCAACGCATCAAGCGATAAAAGAGTCAAAAATGAAAATTAACCTACCATACTCTAGTGGTTTTTCATCTTCACGAGTCTTTCACAGAGCCGGTGCCGAGGAGGTGTGTGGTTGTTTTTCGCAGTCATTAGGACTACTGTTTTTAGATTGACTAAATATAGTAGGCAAATATTTTTTCAAAATGCACTGAAAATCTAAACCTGAGAAACAGTAATAAAAGTTTTACTAAGTTTTAATAAAATGATTTACAGTGATGCTGTTTGCTAGCTAGTATGCTGACCATCCAATCAAAGGACGAGAAAATGCTGACGTTATCGTTAGCCAGCTAGATGGCCCTGGTGCTGCCAACTCGAAATCTGATTGGTTAAAGCAACGGTTTCATTGCCATTGATTTAAGCTAACAGACGCCTGCAATGTTGATGCTGAATGCCTTAAGGCAGATTTCTTTGACCCTGGCAACACGATTGCTGAAATATGATTGGATAAAAGCTCTAATATAAACATACACTGCTGGAAGCAGTGCAACCAAGAGAAAAGCTATGAAATGAAGAGAATAGACTATTGGAAATAATTGAATACACATTCATGGAAAAATATATTAAACTAAATCAGTGATTCTGATAGTGTTTAGGCCAGCAGAGAAGGCTTTGCTGGCCCTGACGGCCCACCACTGAGATATATATATATATATATATATGACAAATGACAA
>NW_015657957.1:25934-27783 GCF_001515625.1 Sinocyclocheilus rhinocerous | reverse complement strand
TTGGAAATAATTTAATACACATTCATGGAAAAATATATTAAAACTAAATCAGTGATTCTGATAGTGTTTAGGCCAGCAGAGAAGGCTTTGCTGGCCCTGACGGCCCACCACTGCAAAAATCTGAGATCAAGTTCTCTATAATAAATGTCTACATTCATATCTCTAGAATTGTTATACCTGCTAAACATTTTAGGTCCATTATGACTGACAGTTAGGAAAAAGTAAGACAGCAATTTAAGTGTATAAAAAAAGTTAAAACAAAGAAGTACAAAACACTCTGAAATTAAGCATTTTTGTTTTAATAATAATAAGAAGAAATGATCATACTGATATCTTTGTGTAGGATGTCAAGGTGTATATATATTATTATGTATTTATGTTATTTTTTCAATTTGATTATTTTTAAGCTAAACAGCTAAAGCATAAACCTCACTACTGAAGAGTTAACACACAGTATACACTCTTAAAAATAAAGGTGCTTCACGATGCCATAGAAGAACCTTTTTGTCTAAATGGTTCCATAAAGAACCTTTAACATCTGAAGAACCTTTCTGTTTCATAAAAGGTTCTTTGTGGCGAAAGAAGGTTCTTCAGATTATAAAAAGGTAAGAAAGAGATGGTTCTTTAAAGAACCTTTGTCTGAATGGTTCTTTGTGGAACCAAAAAGGGTTCTGTGAAGAACCTTTTAAGCACCTTTATTTTTAAGAGTGTAAATGTAATTTGTTGCCTTTTGAAAAAAAAATTTTCCCCAGGCATGCAAGTAATTTTTATTCCCCCCCCTTTGGTTGTGTCTTATCTCGCTTAGAGTGCCAGACGAACCACTTATATTCCTCTATTCACAATCAACATAGACATTTAACACATAATCCTCACAGGACTTACTTGCAACTTTACTCAAAGCATAGAAATCAAATGTAAAGCTATTAATTTTAATCTCTTCCCAAATCTGTAACAAGAAGGTCACTTTCCCTATGAACATAGTGCTTAGGTACAGAGAGAGGCGATTTCCTGGGATAAGTTGGATAAACGCAGTGGTTTTAGGGAGCATATGGTTTTACCATGATCACATTTTACAAATGTAAACTTGAGCTGTCAGATATCTGACAGTGGGGCAGCCGCAGCCTAATGGAGTAGACCGAGCCATAGGCAAGCTCAAATTAGATGAAAATGGAAGGAACAGGACAGGGGTTTGAGTTTTATTGCTCAGCATTAATGGGCTCCATGTCTTTGGAGTGAGTTATGTAAATATAAGCAGCTCACTCTTGCCGTTTGAAGTCCTGGTTTGTATAAATTGAGCCAATTTCTTTATCTGGGAAATGTTTAAACAGCACTCGTTCATTCTCGTGAGTATTTACATTCCTCCGCAAGCGCACGTGAGCTCAGCTTTACAGAAACTCGCTGATCAGATCACAGAGACAGAGCAACAACACCCGGACTCTGTTTTAATTATTCTCGGGGACTTTAATAAAGCAAATCTTTCCCGTGAACTGCCAAAATACAGACTGTTACATGTCCCACCAGAGACAGTAATATACTGGACCATTGTTACTCCACAATAAAGGATGCATATCGCTCGGTCCCCAGAGTAGCTGTAGGACTCTCTGACAACTGCCTGGTTCATCTTATACCGACTTACAGGCATAAACTTAAATCTGCTAATTTTTTTTAACAAATTCCTTGTATGTGCAAACATACTTGGCAATAAAGCTCTTTCTGATTCTGATGTGTTTAGTCAGGATTTGATCCTGGGTCCCCTTTCATACTCAACAAAAACTGCACCACTAATCTATCCCGTCTTATCACACTTATAAAACACTACATGTACCCCCCCCCCCCTTTGGTTGTGTCT
>NW_015657957.1:15890-24635 GCF_001515625.1 Sinocyclocheilus rhinocerous | reverse complement strand
GCAGCTCACTCTTGCCGTTTGGAGTCCTGGTTTGTATAAATTGAGCCAATTTCTTTATCTGGGAAATGTTTAAACAGCTGTTAGTCTTAGTAAGGGATGTCCCCGCGATTGTTCACTCTTCTCTCTTGCTACTTCCTCCTTGCTTTCTGCTTCTTTTTCTTTCTTTCTTTTTTTTTTTTTTTAGAATACCTCACCAGGAACCATTAAAGGAGATTACAGATGCTTGTCTGACCTTCACTCCATAACTCTGTTTGTACATTTGCAAAGCTTCAGTGAGACACTTTGATCTTCTCCTATTTAGGATGCCATAAAATATGTTGTCTTAAAGGCATTTGGTGACTTTCAGTTTGATTGTTTGAGAGAAAAGGTGAATGTAGCCTGTTTGGAGTTTTTCCTCAGAGCCTGGCTTCCTTGTCTTGTTTACATATGCTTATGATGAGGTTTTTCTTATGATGACTGAGATGTCTGCCGCTCGTCACTGAGTTTTCCACCTCCAAACCACCCCCCCAGAGCGTCAGGCCCTCTCATCCGGTGCTTACCCATAACAGACTGAAAAACAGACCAGTCCTCATTCAATCAATCGATAATGAGTTTACATTTTTTGGATTACATTGCTTTATGAGAGCCTGCTAATATTTTGTCTGCAATAAACATGTGCCACAAGCAATATTTGTTCCATTTTATAACCGTTATTGAGGCCTTGTTCCATGTTTAGAAATCGTTTTGTGTCTCATGGTCGAGATCTAATAGTACACGTTGTGTTTTTAACCTTTTCACCCTTGCAAATAAGAGCCACAACATTGGGATTCAGTGAAACGTCTAACTCTGGGTGACCTTGGGCAGCAGTCTCCATCTTAATGAGTCAACCGTTGCGTAATTGAATTTCACATGTGGCGAAATGTACTTGAGATGTTCTTGCTTTCGTTCTTCGTGCTTTTTGGACGCCGAGATCCTTCATGACTTTAATAATCAGTGTGGTTACCACATTTGCCTAAGTTAGTTGACATTATCAGATTATGCTCTCTTGATCAGAGCCACATGCTGAGGCCTATTGATTATATCTCGGCCTGTATTTGCCGTTCACTCGTTCACTGAATGTGACTTTAAACTGCATTTCCTGTTCGATGGGTTTAGCCACTCTGCATAAACACTTCATCAGAATTGTTGAAATGTTTTAGTGTTGAACTACCATGGTAGCAGGGGCGTGTACGTGGTGGCCAGGGGTGGCACCGGGCCCCCCTGAAATTTGGCTGGCCACCCCAGGTGCCCCCCCTACCAGATGTCTTGCGATAGGCTCGTGTGAGGACGAATCTCTCCAGGTGCCCCCCCTTCCAGATGTCTTGCGATAGGCTCGCGTGAGGACGAATCTCTCCACTCTCACTTGTTTAGTGAGTGTACACGATGTATTATAACATACATCGTTCCGCAAACACAACCCCCCCCCCCGGACACCCTTTTTTGAGCCAGTGCCCCCGACTGGCCCCCCATTTAAAATGCTCTAGACACGCCCCTGCATGGTAGTAATAAGGTAAACATTGGAAGTTGTATTCAGGGGCTCCATGGACTATTTTATTTTATTTTATTTTTTTAAATACATTTTTATTTTATTTTATTTTTAATTTGACTTAAAAAAAAAAATTCTGACATTGTTCAGCATAATCAAGCGCAATTCCCACCAAACAAAAATTTGCAATTTGATTACTGTAATGTAAAACAAATATTATTAATATTATTACTGTTATTTTATTATTTGTATATATAATTTGCATATAATCAATATTATTTATTTATATTTATTATTATTAAAATTTTGAAATATTTATACATTTATTTCTTCACGATAATGAAGTGCAGTTATTTCCCCCCAAAAAATCTCATTCGCATCACTGTAATGTGAAAAATTATTATTATTATTATTAAATATAATCAAAATATAATGTACTTTTATTCATTATTATTATCATTATTATTCATTATTTTAGATATGACCAATTATTATTATTAAATATAATGAACATATCATTTATTAAATATAATTTACTTTTATTCATTATTTTAAAATATTTATGTTATGTACATAATATATAATATATCTATTATTATTATTATTATTTAATCATTAATAAGTGTAATCTACATATAATGTATTGGATACAATTTAATTATATTCAGTATTGTTTAAATTTTAAAACCTATGATATTATTTTCAAGATAATCAAGCACAATTACCTTTAACAAAATCTCATTCTTATTACTGTAGTTTTAAAATGTATAATAATAATAATTATTATTATTATTGAATTCCTATTCAATTTAATGTACAAACAATATATTGCAGCTCACTCTTGCCGTTTGGAGTCCTGGTTTGTATAAATTGAGCCAATTTCTTTATCTGGGAAATGTTTAAACAGCTGTTAGTAAGGGATGTCCCCGAGATTGTTCACTCTTCTCTCTGGCTACTTCCGTCTTGCTTTCTGCTTCTTTTCTTTTTCTTTTTTTTTTTAGAATACCTCGCCAGGAACCATTAAAGGAGATTACAGATGCTTGTCTGACCTTCACTCCATAACTCTGTTTGTACATTTGCAAAGCTTCAGTGAGACACTTTGATCTTCTCCTATTTAGGATGCCATAAAATATGTTGTCTTAAAGGCATTTGGTGACTTTCAGTTTGATTGTTTGAGAGAAAAGGTGAATG
This sequence comes from Sinocyclocheilus rhinocerous, assembly GCF_001515625.1. Lineage (NCBI taxonomy): Eukaryota > Metazoa > Chordata > Actinopteri > Cypriniformes > Cyprinidae > Sinocyclocheilus > Sinocyclocheilus rhinocerous. The sequence goes on along the minus strand of NW_015657957.1, from coordinate 21,940 downwards.
TAGCCTGTTTGGAGTTTTTCCTCAGAGCCTGGCTTCCTTGTCTTGTTTACATATGCTTATGATGAGGTTTTTCTTATGATGACTGAGATGTCTGCCGCTCGTCACTGAGTTTTCCACCTCCAAACCACCCCCCCAGAGCGTCAGGCCCTCTCATCCGGTGCTTACCCATAACAGACTGAAAAACAGACCAGTCCTCATTGAATCAATCGATAATGAGTTTACGTGTTTTTGGATTACATTGCTTCATGAAAGCCTGCTATTATTTTGTCTGCAATAAACATATGCCACAAGCAATATTTGGTCCATTTTATAACAGTTATTGAGGCCTTTTTCCATGTTTAGAAATTATTTTGTGTCTCATGGTCGAGCTCTAATAGTACACGTTGTGCTTTAACCTTTTCACCTTTGCAAATGAGAACCACAGCATTGGGATTCAACGAAACCGTCCAACTCTGGGTGACCTTGGGCAGCAGTCTCCATCTTAATGAGTCAACCGTTGCTTAATTGAATTTCACATGTGGCGAAATGCACTTGAGATGTTCTTGCTTTCGTTCTTCATGCTTTTTGGACGCCGAGATCCTTCATGACTTTAATAATCAGTGTGGTTACCACATTTGCCTAAGTTAGTTGACATTATCAGATTATGCTCTCTTGATCAGAGCCACATGCTGAGGCCTATTGATTATATCTCGGCCCGTTCACTCGGTTCACTCGTTCACTGAATGTGACTTTAAACTGCATTTCCTGTTCGATGGGTTTAGCCACACACTTCATCCACTTCATCAGAATTGTTGAAATGTTTTAGTGTTGAACTACCATGGTAGCAGGGGCGTGTACGTGGTGGCCAGGGGTGGCACCGGGCCCCCCTGAAATTTGGCTGGCCACTCTTGCGATAGGCTCGCGTGAGGACGAATCTCTCCACTCTCACTTGTTTAGTGAGTGTACACGATGTATTATAACATACATCGTTCCGCAAACACAACCACCCCCCCCGGACACCCTTTTTTGAGCCAGTGCCCCCGACTGGCCCCCCATTTAAAATGCTCTAGACACGCCCCTGCATGGTAGTAATAAGGTAAACATTGGAAGTTGTATTCAGGGGCTCCATGGACTATTTTATTTTATTTTATTTTTTTAAATACATTTTTATTTAAATCCCATGGATTTTTATTTTATTTTATTTTATTTTATTTTATTTTATTTTATTTTATTTTATTTTATTTTATTTTATTTTATTTTATTAATTTTTATTTTATTTTATTTTATTTTATTTTATTTTATTTTATTTTATTTTATTTTATTTTATTTTATTTTGTTTTGTTTTGTTTTGTTTTATTTTTGATTTGAACAGCAATAGTGGTAACACTCATTGGTGGTGTTATTTATTACCCCCCCTCGCCCCGATTCTTTGATGAATGGTATTTATTTTAAATATAGATTTTATTATTTGTAACAATGTAAATGTCTTTACTGTCACTTTTAATTGAATGCCCCCTTGCTGAATAAAAGTATAAATTTATTTTCAAAAATGATCTCACACAGTAGTGTAAATTTAAATAAACTAAGCAGAGTTACAACGGATATTGATCGTGATCACAGTATTCTTTATTGTATAGAAAAGAACAGCTTTGGCATTTTGAAAATAATGCCATTTATTTTTCTATGGACAACTTTTCTGCAAAGCTGTGGAAGATGCGACTCAGTCGAACTGACTAAAATTTTTGTTAATTATGTAAATACAGTTTTTTTTTTTTTGTGTGTGCAATTTTCACATGAAAGCTATACATTTTCAGATTTCTTAGTGCAGTTTGATAGTAATAGCATTATGAAAGGCAGTTACTATGAATGAAATGTTTGCATAGATGAAACACTTATTTTATGTTGCGAAAATTATATTTTGTGATTTTGTATTTTGTACTAATGCAACTGAAAACATGTTGAAAAGTTGGGATTTTTAGGATCTGTTGTGAGAGTAGTTTTACAATTTGCTTGAAAATGGCACCAACATGAATTTGAAAGCAAATCTTCAAGAGACTCTACAGTTTTATGGTGACCGTGATTTCACAGGAACATGTCTTACTTGGCAAAATCACGGCGACCACAGTTTTATATGTGTGTTTGTGTGTGTGGGCTTGAATACACGGTTTATAATGACATGGGTTTTACAACATAAACATGGTTTATGAGGACATTTCCTGGGCACTTGTAAACCAAATGACTTAAAAAACATACTAAACTGTGTTTTTTGCAATTCAAAAAATGGCAATAGTTTTGTGTGAGGGGTAGGGTAGGGTCAGGTAAGGGGATAGAAAATACAGTTTTTACAGTATAAAAACCATAATGGAGAGTCCCCATAAACCACATATACAAGTATGTGTGTGTGATTTTGAGAGACGTCACACAGCATCACAACTCAAAGCTCAGGATCTTTTTGGTCTCAGTCCTCTGAATTAAAGTTCCCCGGTGACTTCTGTTAGACAAGCAGAAGCGAGCCACATTCACGCTGCCCATTCTGACCCCAATACCGGGCCTGACTGCTGATCTGAAAATTCTAGATTTTAAAAGACCATTGCTATCTGGGAATTACTAAAGAAACAACATTCACGAGGGCTGTTTTCCCAAAAGCATCTGTATTTTAAACGAGCAGTTTAATTTGTTTTCATTGTGCCTGCAGGGAAAAGCTTTTCCTCTGCTGGTCCTTTACACTTTGGAAATGGGGTGATTTAATTATAGTAGTTGAGGGAATTTGAAAGGGTCCGTCTCTGACATGACCGTGTTTCTCCATGGAGAGTCAGAGTTACTTTTGAGACAGAGACTGGGAATTATTACTTCTAAAGTACCCACCATTGTGGTTCAATGGCACACATGGTATTAGACAGTGGTATAATTCATATACAGTGGCTCCAAAAAGTATTTGGACACTTTTGAGTGCATTTGAACCACACTTTAAAAATTACATTGCATAACAAATCTAAAACCAGATAACATCAATGCTAACTTCAACTAACTAATGATCTTTGGAATTACTTATAACCATAATTAATAGTGAATTTATGAAGTAATTTCTCCTCAAGTTCACACAGGTGTCCTAGTAGAGTAACCACATGTGTAGGTAAGAGTTATTATGTCACACTAATGTTTGACAACCAAAAAAATCACAAAATGTTTGTCCTAATTTTTTAAATAAAGCATTGTGACTTGGTTTGATGTAAATGTTTGCAATCACATTCATATATATTTCTAAAAGTGTCCAAATAGTGTTTGAGGCCTGTACATACATTTTAACTAGTAATGGTTTTGGTCTTTATCACCATCAGCTGAGGGAACAAAATATTGGGTTAAGCCTCTTTTTGTGAGAGGAGGATGCTACATTCATTAAGATTTTTCCTTCCTCGTCTCCTACTCTCAATCCATCTGAAGTACCATTATGGCTTTTCAGTCTGCTTCCTGTGGATTCCTTTTTCTCCTCTTCCCCAGCCTTCTAAAAGGTGCCTTCACCAATGGATAGGCTGGGCAGAGTGGGTTTTCTGACATGAAGGGTCCTCATGACCTGGGCTTTAGCGTTTTGCGTGTATGTGTGTGTGTGCTCCTGTGATTGAAGGCAGAAGTCTTAAATGGGTGCCGTGTGATTAACTAGAAGGCTGGCATTGCGCAGTAATAATGAAAACCAGCACGGTAGACTAATGATCTAAACTCTCTGCCACTCTCATGCTCCTTCATAAACTTCCTCTCTGTCCCTGGGCTTTTTCTTTTGTTTTTCTTTCTTTCTCTCTCTCTTATTCTTTTTTATTTTTCTGCTCAGTATGTTGACCTTGTTAGTTTGCGGCCTGCTCATATAATTTCTTTTTTATGCAACAAAAAGCAATTTAGACATGTTTAGATTAACAACTCTGCTTGTTTCTTCCCGTTAAAAGACAAATTATTATATAGGTATGTTTTGTAAAAATGTAGGTAGAGGTATTTTTGGTTACACTTTATGGTAACACTTTATTTTAAGGTGTCCTTGTTACACATGTTACATGTACTTACTATTATAATGACAATTAATTATTTTATTAATTAAGTAATCTTAACTCTAACCATATAGTAAGTACATGTAGTTAATTAATATTACTCAGTACTTAAATGTATAATTACACTGTAACAAGGACACCTTAAAATAAAGTGTAACCCACTTTATTTACGGTGTTCTTGTTACAGTGTAATTTTAAAATGTAATGTACATACATGTACTTACAATATGGTTAGAGTTAGGATGAGGGTTTGGTTTAGGGTTACTTGCATGTAATTATGCATAATTAATTGTTATTACTATAGTAAGTGCATGTAACATGTGTAACAAGGACACTGTAAAATAAAGTATTACCTTATTTTTTCCCAATGAGCCTATGCTGGAACGTCTTTTAGTAAGTTTATAGCAAGTTTTGCTGCTATATTGCTGATTGTATGCACCGCCCTAGCCCTGTCTCCTCAACATTTTTTCGGTTTTCATCAGTGACTGATACATAAATCAGTTCTTCCTCCCCTTCCACCCCCAGGTTTTAAATCTTGTAATGTTTGTCTATAGAAAACAGCATAATTGGACATGACAATTTCTTTGCAGAGAATTATTCTAATGCCTCAAGTAAAAGTAAAAAAATAAAAGTTGAACTGGAGTGGACAGTGGCCTTTTTGTCACTGCAGGACTGGATCATGTGTTGAGTCTTCCTCTTATGATGCTCACTGTTACCTCCAGCTCCTCTCACATGGACTGCTCACATTTCACTTTAATTATGCCAGTTAAGATCTGTTTGAACGCCATGTCCAGAAATGCCCAGGTGTCCACACAAAACCACAGCTGTGTCCACTTGACTGAATTATAAACTGAAATTGTACTTAAGCTAAAGTATTTGATTAGTATGCTAACATTTTTCTCACACCGTTTTCACATTGAATCGTACATAAAGTTCACAAGTTCACCCAAACATGACACTTCTGTCATCATTTATTCACCCTCATGTTGTTCCAAGACATTAGACAACTTTTCTGTCTTGGAGCACAAAAGGAGGCAAAAGCACCATAAAAGTATCAACAATGACAGATATATTAGGGCTATATACAGCAATATGGTTAGAGTTAGGATGAGGGTTTGGTTTAGGGTTACTTGCATGTAATTATGCATAATTAATTGTTATTACTATAGTAAGTGCATGTAACATGTGTAACAAGGACACTGTAAAATAAAGTATTACCTTATTTTTTCCCAATGAGCCTATGCTGGAACGTCTTTTAGTAAGTTTATAGCAAGTTTTGCTGCTATATTGCTGATTGTATGCACCGCCCTAGCCCTGTCTCCTCAACATTTTTTCGGTTTTCATCAGTGACTGATACATAAATCAGTTCTTCCTCCCCTTCCACCCCCAGGTTTTAAATCTTGTAATGTTTGTCTATAGAAAACAGCATAATTGGACATGACAATTTCTTTGCAGAGAATTATTCTAATGCCTCAAGTAAAAGTAAAAAAATAAAAGTTGAACTGGAGTGGACAGTGGCCTTTTTGTCACTGCAGGACTGGATCATGTGTTGAGTCTTCCTCTTATGATGCTCACTGTTACCTCCAGCTCCTCTCACATGGACTGCTCACATTTCACTTTAATTATGCCAATTAAGATCTGTTTGAACGCCATGTCCAGAAATGCCCAGGTGTCCACACAAAACCACAGCTGTGTCCACTTGACTGAATTATAAACTGAAATTGTACTTAAGCTAAAGTATTTGATTAGTATGCTAACATTTTTCTCACACCGTTTTCACATTGAATCGTACATAAAGTTCACAAGTTCACCCAAACATGACACTTCTGTCATCATTTATTCACCCTCATGTTGTTCCAAGACATTAGACAACTTTTCTGTCTTGGAGCACAAAAGGAGGCAAAAGCACCATAAAAGTATCAACAATGACAGATATATTAGGGCTATATACAGTATATTAGGGCTGTCAGTCGATTAAAATTTTTAATCTAATTAATTACATGATGTTTCGATTAATTAATCAATTAATAATTAATT
>NW_015657957.1:10192-15830 GCF_001515625.1 Sinocyclocheilus rhinocerous | reverse complement strand
CTTCTTATTTACTGAACTGTTGTATAAAATCACATTTAAACCTGTGATATTAAGGACAAAATCACTCATGTGATATTGCTCTCGCTGATATAAATATGAGACAAAAACTCATACAGGGGCATTTTTTGCCCCAATATCTTTAATTTTATGGCATAACTGCATTTATGGAGTTGTTGCCCTGCATCATGTTTGTCAACAGTCAACTGTATGAAATGTAAGATGACGTACAGGTCTGTGGGCCAGTGCGTTAACTGCGTTAAAATATTTTAATATAAACTTTTTTCATAATTAATAAATTAAGTTAACGCGTTAAACTGACAGCCCTAATATATATATTTTTGGTGAACTAATCCACAACATGTTTATATTTGGACTGAAATCCAGGGACAGTAGAGATGCAAGGAAGTATGTTTAATCATATATTTTTTTTCAATGCAAGGCACAGTTAAAGGCTCTAGGTCAGGGGGTGTCGAAACTCAGTCCTGGAGGGTCATTGTCCTACAGAATTTAGCTCCTTCTTGCCTCAACACACCTGCCTGGAAGAGTCCAGTTTGACTAGTGAGACCTTGATTAGCTGATTCAGGTGTGTTCAGTTGGGGTTAGAGCTAAACTCTACAGGACAGTGGCCCTCCAGGAGCAGGATTGGACACCCCTGCTCTAGATCTTGGACACACCAAATGTTAAACTCAAACTAATATCCTGAAATGTGTTGTGGTGACAGAAGATTTTTAAATTTCACATTCAAATGACTTTCATTGGCTGTTTTAATTTAATAATATAATGTAAACAAACGTGATTCAACTTGTTTGCTCAATATTTTACTTAGAGAATAGATTATAACTTGTAGTGTAATTGAGCACACTTTTGAGTTTTTAGTACTCAAGTAAAATTTTCACAAAACAATATTTACATTAACATTGATTTATTTAGCAGGTGCTTTTATAAAAAACAAAAAAACAAAACTTGAACATCACAAGCAAAGCTGGCTCTATGTCTTAGAGCCAACAGTATTCTTAAAATATTAATCAAATTAGTCCCTGTGTATTAACTGTGATGTCTTTTATGCTGTCAAAACTCTTTTTTAGCAGATATACACATTTAAAAACAAGTCTTTTTGGAAAATGAACTAAAAATATAGATTTTTGTCCAATAAAATGCTCTCTAGAATGAAAATGCCCCTCCCACTAATTCCACTTACAGCTGACTAGCTGTGACACATCTAAAGACTCAGTATGTCCAGCCCAAAATTACCATTTTAAGAAATGCGTGAACACAGAAAAGAAAACCACGCTCTTAAAGGGTTAGTTCACCCAAAAATGAAAATTAGCCCACAAAATCACTTTAATGTAGCTTGCGCCAACAGTTGTACACGGAAGCAGCTCCGGGCGGATGACGTATGAGGTCAGCAAAAAGAAAGTCATATACCCCTAGGATGACTTGAGGGTGAGTAATTTGTGGGCTAATTTTCATTTTTGGGTGAACTAACCCTTTAAAGATATTTATTTCTGGGGTCTATAGTTTTCGTAATGAGGTACAACTTAAATACTTTACATGAAGACAGTGACGTCTGCAGATAGATTTGCAGTTGTTTTTGTTTGAAAATGTTATAAATTATGCATTGTAGGCATATTGATTGAAAGGAAGACTATAAGAGATAACGTTTACATTCATTTATTCATTCATGTAGGGGCAAAACTATCTCTGTTCCTCATCTTAGTTTTTTAGTTGAGCCATTTTATGGTTACTGTGAAGATTAATTATCATAATGTGCCAACTTTCAGGCTACTTTCAGATATGTGACTATCATAAGAGTTGCTTGTGCTTGTGTGTGTGTGTGTGTTTTGCCAGTCTTGTCCAGACTATCATGGCTGTGTAGTGATAACTCTAATGTGCCAACTTTCAGGCTACTTTCAGATATGTGACATATCATAAGGGTTGCTCGTGCTTGTGTGTGTGTGTTTTGCCGGGCTTGTCCAGACTATCATGGCTGTGTAGTGATAACTCTGTTCCGGCTGATCCCGGACAGTCGGATGTTTAATAATCAGAGCTTTGACATGCTTACTTCCTGCTCACACGTCGGGGTCTGTGTAACACTTCCAGGAGCGGTCCCAAGGCAGCAGTGGAACATGCTGGAATGTGTGCACCCCGCCACCCCCAGCCTCGCTTGAGCTTGGCCCGAGGTTACGGCGAGACCCATCGGGGCCCCGGGCCAGCACATCTGGAAGTGTGCTGCAGTCTGGGCCATTCATGATGTGCAGCCGTGATCATTGTCACCCCCTCCCATGTGCTCATCTCCAAAGCACTGAAAAAGCTCTAAAAATGAGGAAATCCTTCTCTTTCTTCATGTTGCTGTCAAAAGTGTTCATGTCTTAACTCTTCTGAATCATCTGAACCCCTTTGTCTAACCAGCACTAAATGTCATGTCTCTATTCAGAGCAGCCTGATGCAATGAAGCCATCGCTTAGTCATGATGATTTACAGTATTCATGCTAATACATCCATATTAATTCACAGCAAGTTCACACTTCTAATCCTTCATCATCGAGATTTTGGGTTCAAATATATGTATTTTTTTAAGGAATGCTATATCGGGAGACTAGGGCTAATTGTCACATCTTACACTCTAGTGAATATTTCTTGGGGTGGAATTTTGAAGTATTGATTATATATTTGAAATGATAATTTATCGGGCATTTATGTTTTTTCAACAGTAATTAATAAAACCGCAATTATCAAACAAAGAAAATGTGCAAAAAAATATAATTCTTTTGGAAAACAGAAATGTAATAATAATAATAATTGAAACTTAATAACTAATTAAGTAATATATAAATTCAACACCACAATTAAAAAAGGCAATATATTCATAATGAGAACTGTCATGCCGTTTTTGAAAATGATTTTGAAATATAATATAATATACAGTAATATGTTAGTATAATAATACATGCAAATAGATTTTATGTTAATTTATACAATTTGTACATTTTAAAATTTTAATTTTCACAATTGATGAAAATCTAAGAAAGAAAATATTTTTTAAAATTACGTTTTACTTGACAATTTCCCTTATTTATTTAATGAATTAATTTATTCATTTATTCATTCATTTATTCTAAAGATGGATCTTGGTCAATACGGCATTCCACAATACAGTAACAGCTTTGTTCTGTTCAGTCACCTAGTCAATAATTATTTTCATTGTTCTTATAGACTATACTGTATCTTATAGAATATATATTTTTACTTAAAGAATTTGTTTAATGAAATACTGTTTTAATAATTCTAAACAAAAAAAGAATGCTGTATCCCCCCCCCCAAAAGAAAAGAAAAGAAAAAGAAAACTATTTATATTTTTTTATTGAAAATGCATTATAGTTTTTGTTTAATTTTTTGGTATACATTTTTTTTCCAGTCTATTTTGTACTATAAAATTGTTTTCTTAATGTAGCACCATATAGTGGTGTCTTTTTTTAGACTAGTCCTGCATGTACTTCACCTAAGTGTAATATTCACGTAGACACTGAATTATGACACCCTTGTCACACTCTTGAGCAAAAGATGACCCTGGTCAGTACTCGCTACCTGCCTCCTGATGTCATTACAAATCAAGTGTAAAAGAAATAATATATATAAATAGTATATAAAGCAATATGTCACAGCTTCCACCCATCACATGTCAAATTGTCTTCTGTCTCCTTTGGAATGACAGAAAACCCACAGTGCAGTTGCTGTTTATTTCTTCTCTCACATGTAATGCACAGAATGCAACAGCCTATGCAGACACAAAATCCCATCTTTGTACATGAGTGTGTGTGGTCATGTGTGTGTGTATAAGCCTGTATTGACTATCAGACGACCTCTGTAAACATGAGTGGGTGAACTGGGTGCTGCTGCCTTCATTATCCCAGATATTTAGTTTACAGCGAGCTAATATGTGTGTATGCATATAAAAATTAGACAGATTGATGCTTGCAGGCCAGTCCAAGTATATGTATTAGGTTGATGTATAATACAGACATATTAAGTTATTAAATTTGTCTTAAAGAGCCATTATGATGAGAAAAAGGGGTGTGTTTATACAGATAACGCTTGTTTATTTGTCTATACGTCTGTAAATACATGTTGAAATAGTGAGGACACAATGCTTGTGTAAGAGGTTTGTTTATGAGTGATGTTTTGCACAGGAAAAGCTCACCCACTATTCTTCTGAGGAGGATGAGAGATGTAAACCGTAAACAGTTTGCAACTCTATCACTATCTCTGACGGTCCAGGATAAATACAGGAAAAAGGAGTTACAGGGCATATCCTCCTGAGGAAACATTCTCCTCTTTCTCTCTGTCTCCTGCCAGTTTAACCCTCCTTTTCAGTTACAACTTGTGGTATATTAGTGCAACTGTGTTACATGTATTACGGTATTTCCATTGTGCGCATGCGCTGTGAGTTGTATCAGCGCCACGCTGACGAAGTTAACAAACAGTAAAGACTGCATACCTTATTGCTCCGTGTCTTTTCTCCCATAAAATACTACACAACTGACTTCACATTCCTAAAGCTGGGGTCCCAGTGACCCTAATTTTGTGATCAAATGATGAGCTAAATACAAATAAGTGCTATGAAACAGTTTTGTTTGTGGAATGGCTGTCTGCGAATGGCACAGTTTTACTTTGAAAATTTAATATGATGCTGGATCCACGCCAATAGGTGTCAGTATAAACTGACTGCCATTTCAGGCAGCACATCATAAACAAAAATGTACTGAAATCCAGGCTGCAACACAGGACAGATTGTGCAGAGGACTTGTCTGATTCCCGTGGTCTTGTCCTGCTGGCTGTCTAGTTAACGTGGCCTTCGCAGGGGATCTGTCTCTAGGGCTCATCTTGTTGACATGGCCTCGCTGACATTCAGGGCTGTAGAGGTCGTCTCTAGGTGTTGATCGACCATCTGCTCTGGATATGGACTGGATCAGGGTGGCTACGGTTACTTAAGAATAAGAATGAAACAGACTAATATTAGTGTAGATGCCATTCTTCTTACGGTGTAACAAGTACATTAGGTGTTATGGGAAGTGTTCCCTTGTTCCGGTTGACTTAATTAATGCAGCCTAACAATCCTTTAAAGGGGTCATATGATGCTGCTAAAAAGAACATTATTTTGTGTATTTGGTGTAATGAAATGTGTTTATGCGGTTTAAAGTTCAAAAAACACATTATTTTCCACATACTGTACATTATTGTTCACCAAGAGCTTGTAACACTCCAAAGAGAAAGGAAAAATTGAAATCGCATCATATGACCCCTTTAATGGATTTGAATTATAGAAATGTGATAGTGTGTTATGTGTAAGCCAAGTTAAAGAGATGAGTCTTTAATCTAAATTTAAACTGAGTGTGTCTGCCTCCCGAACAATGCTAGGTAGATAGCATTGTTAGGCGCTAAATAGGAAAAGGATCTGCCACCCGCAGTTGATTTTGATATTCTAGGTATTATCAAATAGCCAGAGTTTTGAGATCACAGCGGACGTGAAGGACTATAATAAGATATGAGCTCGCTCAAGTACTGAGGAGCAAAACCATTCAGGGCTTTATACGCAATTAGCAAGATTTTAAAATGTATACAATGTTTAATAGGGAGCCAG
>NW_015657957.1:0-8178 GCF_001515625.1 Sinocyclocheilus rhinocerous | reverse complement strand
AGTTGACAGAACCAGACTAATATGGACATACTTCCTGGTTCTAGTAAGAACTCTAGCTACTGCATTTTGGACCAGCTGGAGCTTGTTTATTAAGCGTGCAGAGCAAACACCCAATAAAGCATTTCAATAATCTAACCTTGAGGTCCAGAAGCGGTCCTACTACTGAGCCTTGTGGTACTCCATACTGTACTTGTGATCAATATGATACCTCTTCATTCACTGCTACGAATTGATGATGGTCAGATAAATAATATTTGAACCATGCCAATGCAATTTCACTAAGGCCAACATAATTTTGTAGTCTACTCAAAAGAATGTTGTGGTCGATAGTGTTAAATGCATTTATTTGTTGAACATCGATTAAATTGTTACTCATGATCAGGTTTCTCAGTGGGTGCTTCACTGAGTGGGGAGAACCTGTTTAATGTTTTGATTGGAACAGAAGATCGGTGTTTTGTCCCACGACTATGCCACCTCACAGTCACCCAGTCGCCCTGCTGTGGGGGCTCTGCAACCGGAACCGAACAATGTACAGAACCCACTAAGCTAGTCGCATCCAAAGCTGTATCTGAGGCCCTCACATTCATACTATCCTCAATTAAAGTTTGGATGTGTGTCTCTAGTTATGAAAACTTCTCTGTCAGCCTAACTATTGATTGTTGAATGATTCTGACTTACCACAGTTGTTTGATGAACTAGTGAAAAACAGAGCAAAAGAGAAAAGAAACGAAGAGAGAGAGAGAGAAAAAGAAACGGTAGGAAACGTGAAACGCGAATGACAAGCTAACAGGCTAATTGAATGCTAACGCACTGCGTTAGCGGTTTAGATTAAAGGCGAACAATGTCAAATTAGTTTGATAGATAATATCAGATATATGGTTTGTAGTGCAAATAGTTTTGTATGTAAATATAGTGGCTAATAAATCTGACATCTTGCACATTCAAAGAGAATAGCTTACTTCTGCATTGCAAAATAAGGCAGATAATAGAGATTCTTCTCTTTGCGGTCTATTTGGCCTCAGCAATTTAAATGCAGCCTTAGATAATAATAAGCCTTGGGGTCTCTGAGACTTCTAGCAGAACATGGTGGTTATATTCTTTTATAGCTCTCCCACCGAGAACCACTTGAGGGAATTTCAAGCCTGAGAAACAGACCAGAGAAAGTTGTCGCCATTGGAGTTTGGGCTGTTCTCTTTACAATTTTTTTCACACTTTACCAAATTGGCAGAGTAATTCCTTGTGAATGGTTCATTTGAACTTCAGATGTTTATGGAACGAGTTGTTGGTGGTTTTGGACTGTTGTGAATGAGGTAGAAATATTAGTTCAAGCATGATGTCACTATGGAAACCAAAAATTACTCAGGTCTGCTGTACTATTCCAAACCTTTGGAGATTTTTTTTTGATGTTTTCATTTTTCATTTCCGTTTTTTTCCCTCCATACTCTTTTAATACATTCTTTATACCGCAAATACTTCAACACATTCAATTTCAAATTGGACAATATAGGCTTCATACATTCTATAAAATAGTACATTTAAATCATATTATTACTAGATTTATTTCCTAAGGTCTTTAGTCCAAAACCAACACAGGACGTGGAAGAAAATGCAGTTCGACACCAGTAGGATTACTGCCGGTGGTTCTGACGCTGTGAATACTTTTTCACCCGTGCTGACCTACTCTTGTATCATATTTTTTCTCCCTTTGGTTATTGAAAACAGACAGCCGCAGGTATTTGTAGGGTGCTATTATAAAGCAAAGTTCTATTAGTAATTTATGGATTAAATGAACTCCCTAAAATGGCCCTCATCTGACCCCCCTCTGAAATGTGCTGGTAATCTCATTCGGTTTCCCAAAAGCCTCAGCCCTGCTCCAGGTGAAGAGCAGTTTTATAGCATCTCCTTGAATCCCGAGACACTCTCCTTCCTTTTTTTGTCATTCTCAGCAGGCTAGCGGGGGTGTTTATTATTTAAAGAGTGTTCTCCTCCACATCAAGAATACTCCAGCTTTCCTATCTGCCCTGTATCTGTTCCGCTTTGATATGAGAATGTAATTTTAGGAAACTGGGAGAGAAAAGGAAGCAGCATGCTGCACTTTTTGAACCCCAAACTTCCTGTGCCGATGTTTCAGTGTTTGATTAGTATCTCCAGCTGGTGTGGATAATGCTTCTGCTAATGCTTAGGTCTGTTTCACACTGCTCACATAAGCAGCACAGATGTGGTGCTGCAGTGTAACTGCAACCAGCAGGCCTGCATTGATAGTGCTTCTGCTGCATAACAGAGCTAAAATCTATTTTCATATTTTACACATTTTTTACTTTTGTTTTTGTCTTGTAATGAAAGTATTCTTTAAATTTATTCAGCATTTCATCATATCATTTTAGTCAATTTAATTTTAATCAACAAAAATAAAATTTTCGTTGAAAAGAAACTGCAAAATTAATCAAAATATTCAAACATTATAAATTAAATAACATTATAATGAGTAAACAATTTTAATTAAAATGTTTTGAATTCTTTATGCTTTAGCCATTCATTTCCTTTGTTTCAGTGCACTGTTACAAGCCCCTCTCACACAGTAATACCAGTAAATTGCCGTAAAATTACCGGAACGACTTTACTGGTAAATTCAAAAATGCGCTGTTCACACAGGCAACGACGTTCCGTCTTTTTTTCCCGGTAAAGCACCATTCACACATCAATTTCAAAATACCGGTAAATTCTGTGACATTATTAACTGGAAACTTTAAATGGCTGCGCCTCCTGGTGTTGTGTTTGTAAACATGGAGGGGTAAATGCGGTCAGTTTTTTATGTTGATGTTTTCATTTTTGTGCCAAACGTTGACATTCATACAGCGACTTTTGTCTCAGAGACATCGGGTGAATTCCAAATGGCTTTTTTTTGCCCTTGAAGGGCACTTTGGGAAGGGGACGCCATTTGTAGGGATGTTCCAAACGAAAGTGAACAACTGAATCCCTTCACGAAGGGCCGTTCCAGAAGTCCGTTAGCGAAGGGAACATGGTCACTTCACGGAAGTGATTTCTGTTTGTGATCATGTGATCTTCGGTTAGTAAATCTTGCGATGCTTTTTAAAGCAAAGTTGGGATTGATTTCGACTTCATATACAAACGTAAGTAGAATAGGCTTTATTTTAATGTAATACAAAATATGTTTCGTCAGTGATAGAAATATGATTTAAGACGGTGGTGTAAGCAAGTTTAGTTTAAAAAAGTTTAATAGTAAATAAGACAATATTTGAATAAAATAATAATAATAATAATAATAAATATTTATTTGCAACAACTGATGGAGTGCTGAATGCTGCACGCACATGCAGCGTTGTCAAAGTAACATTTGGTCAGTCATTCCCTTCACCAAGGGAGTTCCAAATGCTTATTCGAGACAGTAATGCCCTTCACCCTTCAAAGAACATACTTCAAGGGCTCAGCCCTTCGAAGGGAGTAGGGCATAGGGTTGTCACTTCTGTTTGGAATTCGCCCATCATATTAGACGTCTTTAGACATTTATTTGACTTCCGTAAACAGTAAATGCGCCATCTGCGTCAGAATGTTACGATTGGCCCAGAGTAGATGTCTTACATCAGCGCGTTCTGAACTCGTACGTGCTCATACCTGTAATCTTGTGCTGCATTCACACAGAGTGCATTACCGGTAATTTACTGGTAATCTAACAACTTCTCATACCGGTAAATTGTCGGAACGAGTTTACCGGTATTTTTGAAAAGGTCCTGTTCACACATGATCTCTTAATGGTAATTTACCAGTAAAGACTGTATGTGTGAAAGGGGCTACAGAAAGAGTACATTCACATATAGAATATTAACTAATATCAGTAAAAAAAAAAAAAAATTGCTAACAAACATTTTAGTCAGTAATTCTGTTAATGAGATTAATAGGGATAAATGAAGTGATTTCTGAACAACGTTGAGTATGTCGTTTGATAATAATATCATCAATTGGCCAGAAATAGTTATTATGAGTAAACAGGTCTGTTAAGGAGGACCACATTTACATCCAAACAGTCATCTGCTTTGAACTAACAAAGTGAAGCTATGAATAGGTCTGCTTAATTGTTTTGAATGTGCACTTGCAGTGTACTTCAAATCTTAAAAATGTATTTATAAACACTGTACTGGCAGATAATACAATATTAATGAAATAAAAGGCCACTTAAGTGTATTTAAAGGTAGTACACTTTCATGACTATGTTTCTTAACACACTTTAAAGTACATTTTAAATCCTTGTTTGGTAACACTTAGATTAGGGAACACATTCAGTATTAGCTAAGAGTTTTCCCCTCAATAAACTCCCTATTTGCTCTCATTAATAGTTAGTAATGTGGTTTTTAAGTTTAGGTATTGGGTCGGGTTAAGGGATGTAGAATATAGTACCAATAAACAGTCAATATGCTAGTAATATGCATGCTAAAAAGCTAGTTAATAGTGAGAACTGGTCCTTAAAATAAAGTACAACCCATTGTTTTAAATTTTGTCATACTGTGTGAGAAGTACACTGATTTTGATGTGTTGACTAACATACAAAAGCACATGTAAAATACTTAATTATAATTTTATAACTGTAGTGTGTTATTTAATATTACATTTAAAGTAAATATATATTTAAGATGTACTAAACTGCAACTTCTCTAACAACTTGGGTGCTGGATATGTAAATGTGTGCTGCTTACCTGTGTGTGAAACAGGCCTAACAGTGTAGTAATGGACCCGATTTACTTTTTCTTGTGAACATCTTCTATACCACGTGCCTTGGCCTGACATGATCTATAATCTTAACTTTGACCCTGACAAAGATGGTGTTTATTATCCAAACATTCAGCAGAGGAGTCTGTTTAGATCCTCTTCCTCACATACGTTTCCCTCAGTCTTCACCT
Organism: Sinocyclocheilus rhinocerous; assembly: GCF_001515625.1. Lineage (NCBI taxonomy): Eukaryota > Metazoa > Chordata > Actinopteri > Cypriniformes > Cyprinidae > Sinocyclocheilus > Sinocyclocheilus rhinocerous. Next base: position 3,265 of record NW_015657957.1, on the reverse strand, counting down.
CCACCGCTGCAAGAACACACATGTCCAAACTTCCCTCATGCTCCATCCAACACTAATAAACAATAGCATGTCGCTTTGGACTCTTGCTCTTCCTCCATAGGGCTGGGTTATGCTGGGAGGGCTGGGGTGGCTAGCACGTGGCGGGCTAATTTGTGGCTTGTTGACAGTTTAAAGGGACATCGAAAGTTGTGAGGTTTTTATGCAGTCACAGGATAATTAGAGTGTATCTGCACAAGATAGCTTTTGACTGAGGTCAGCACCAGTTGTCCTCATCATTTGAGCTTTATGGATTTGAAGCTTTTAAGACTCCATGAAATCACAACCGGAGTCCATGTTGCTACTTTGGGTCAATCTATATACTAGTACAGGGTTTTAAAAAATTTTTTGATGGTACAGATACAAAAATATTAAAATTGACAACCTTTCTAAAATATAAAGGCAGCTGTATATTTTCATGTAACAACTCATGAAAAACTAAACTGTGGGAAAAAAATACAACATGTTGTTTCCTAAATTATTATAGGATTATATTATAGTATTACTAGATGACTATAATAGTTAAATTGGCTTATATACTGTATTGTCATTGTACTCAAGCAAAAATAAATAAAATATTATCTGTAAATCAAAAAATGTTTCAGCATTTTTTGAATTAACATTATTTTTATTATTTAATTGATTTAATGCCTCAAATTAATATGTTCTCTTAAAGGGGTCTTATGATGCGATTTCAATTTTTCCTTTCTCTTTGGAGTGTTACAAGCTCTTGGTGCATAAAGAAGATCTGTAAAGTTGCAAAGACTAAAGTCTCAAATCCAAAGAGATATTCACTCTGTTGTCCTTTCGGGCTTGAACTGATGGTAAAACTAACGACATTATTAACTGTCTTGATATTTACTTTGAAAGCTGACGCTCGCGATTATGGTAAGGGGCGTTACATTTACGACGTGTGCTTGTGGTGTTCGGCCAATCACAATGCACTGGTTCAGCTGGCCAATCAGAGCAGACTGTGCTTGTCAAAGGAGGGGGCTTTGTTGAAAACTACATGTTTGAGAGAGGCGGGACATAGAGGACCTACAATAATGTACAGTATTTGAAAAATAATGTGTTTTTTGAACATTAAAGCATGTCAACATATTCTGTTATACCAAATACACAAAATAATGATCTTTAAAATAGCATCATATGACCCCTTTAACACATTCTCTATAGGCTTTTTTTTCCCTCTTCGATATATCCTTTCTTTCAATATATCCTGCCCCTAACTTGCTGTTTAAATAGGAAATATGTCAACATGGAAAAAAACCCCCTCATCAAGCCACTTAATGTTGTGTTTAATGTGACTGGATTTGGTGCATATTAATAAATTATGAGAAACAATATCAAATATTTATGTTTTTATTTAATTATATATGAATGTAATATCTTATGTATCATACTAGGAACATCATCTATAAGAAATTATTATGTTTGCTCTATTATGCAGCAGGTTAGATGGGTTATTGTGTTTCCATAAAAGAGTCATAGAGTTTCTGGGAACATGTGGCGGCCTCTCTGGAGAGTATCATAAAATCATAGTGCATTTAACAATTCAAATTCACTTTCATGGCTGAAATGTAAAAGCTATTTTTTTCTCTTTTCCTATCAGAGCTGGATACAGGCCGAACCATGCTACTGTTTTGAGATCAGATCCATATGGCGGCATATCACATTGCTCAGTCTTTTCCAGGTCAGGCTTCACAATGACCAATGTTAGCATCCACAGTCAGCCAATATCTTTTCATTTACTTGAATATATCTGATGTCTGTGGAGAGCAGAGATAGGACCTTTCAGTCTGAAGTCAAAGGTGCACATTTATCACTATCTGAGGTAATGTAACCCAGATGTGAGACCCTTATTTGCTTAAACTTGCATATGAGACACCTTTCATGAACATACAGTCAATGATGTGATTATTGATCATGTGCAATGCTGTACCATCGTAGAACAAAGTCTCCTTTACTGCACTTTATAAACATTACTAGCTTTATTACATAATGGCTATTTTAAGAACTATTTACTAAATGGTTTTAAAATAGTTCTTCTATGGTATCTCTGAAAAAACGCACATTTTGGAACCTTTATTTTGAAAAGTGCAGGGTGAAGTCTCAGCTCTTGCAACAGATGGAAAACCAAAATGTTCAGTCTATCTGTAGGGTAAAGCTAAGCATTTTCTAACTTTTAGTATCACCCTACATAAAAGGTCAGAGATTCCCTTGAATTAATGGTAATTGGTCTTTATGTGTCAGGTCTGACAAGTGACAAGTGGCAGATGTTTGCACAGTGTAAACATGGTAATGGGTAAATGTATATTTAGGCAACATTTGAAACCAATTAGCACGGAAAAGCATAATTACTGCCTAATATCCCTTAAATGCTATAGGAACCAACAGAAACAAACAATTATGAGAGAATGAAACAGCTAAAGGAAAGAGTGGGGAGGACCTGTTTGAAAAGAAATTATGATTATTAATAATAATAACCTATAATACATTAACATATTTATTATAGTGTTATAATTTAGTAATTACATAGTTATAACACTACAAATACTACAGTTATGACTTTCCCTATTTGAGTGGCATCTCTAAACCTCAGTGGACCATCAAGTGAAGCCTTGATTGTGAAACAGGTGGGTGATTGAAACAGTGAAACCTGAGCTTCAGTGCTGCTCCAGTGAGAAGCCATCATTAAGACAGTTAATGATCGAGTGAAATGCTAAGGACTCGATGAGCTCTGACAAGCAAGGAGGGCAGAGTTTCCTCTCACATGAGAAATCAAAGTAGCTGCTTTTACCTGTGCTGATGAAGTATTTTCTTGATGGACCTGCAATATTGAAACTAATATAGATGCATGAAAGGGGCCACATGAAAGTGACCAGCGGTGAAAGCCTAAAACATTTCTCATTAATTTCTTCCAAGAACAAATGATTTATGTGAGCCACAATAATTTTATAGATCTATGCCCTTAGGAATTCTTAGAGATCTGGGATTTGTGTGAGAAACCATTGTGCGATAAAGCTTTCTTCTGGGCTTACTTTTTTTTTTTTTTTTTTTACCATCTGCATACTGCATCTCTATATTGACAACACATTTTAGATAATCAATTACACCAGCTTTGGACATTATGCATTGGACAGTTACTGTATATGGATTTTTGAATCATTTGTTGTATATACAGTCTGTCACGGTCAAGGTGTGTGGAGGCAGGCAGGATGAGGAGGAC
>NW_015657956.1:52234-58574 GCF_001515625.1 Sinocyclocheilus rhinocerous | reverse complement strand
GAAAACAAATATAAGTCCTTGAAAGTGCTTGAATTAAATTTGAAACAAATTTAGTTTATTAGAATGGTGCTATTTCAAAAATGGTCCTATATGCGCTGTCAAAGACGGAAAGAAACGGCGCTAATGATTGGGGGTTGAGATGGGGTAGCGCCAGAGAAAAAAAACTTAGCATGTGAGCTGATGCGCAGCCCTGCATGAACCTATGGAGAAGCAGTGCATTTATGACTGAAAATTACTGCGTGTGTAACAGAGTTAAAAAGAACACTAATTGTAATGATATTCATGGTGTTGAATTACGTGAAATTAGAGGGTAAATTAAATCAAACCTTTGGTGCCTGCCCCCTGGTGGTTAATGCGTTGCAGACATTCATTATTTTGTCCTTGCGCGCCTACCGTAGTTCAGCAGAAAATGGCTGACACTGCTGCGGGTAAGCGTGTTACTCTTCTCTCCTGTTTAAAAAGTGATATAAGTGTGTTTAATATGAGTTTTTCCAGATGTAAACGTTTGTAGTGATTATATCAACAAATGTACAGTGAGTTGGATGGGTTTATATGTCCGATGGAAACTTTGTTGAGTACTTATCGTTGTGCCTCGTGTCTCATGCGGTGAAATTAACACGCTGCTGCTGAAAACACACACTTACCCTTAATGAGAGTGAGTTTGTTTATTTTATGTTTTTCTTATTTCAGTGGTTTATGTCTGCAGTGTTTTCACCCTGTGTAATAATACATTTTGATGTATTCCTCAGACACGATTATCATTGCTGCGGAGAATAAAAGAAAGAACAGACAACCAGAGTCTTGTGTGCGTCGTCCATTTAAAGTTTGTGACGGATGTGTTAAGGCCACATTGGGGACAACAATCGTTACACGTGCGACTATGAAAAATTTAGGAGCACCAGTGCGACTGACCCGATCAACATATTTGTGTTTGCACTCAGGGGAGCTTCAAAGCTTTCTAACTTATTTACAATGTGTTTTTGCTTCGTTGAGTAATGTATCACAGACAAATCTGTTGATTCCTTGAACACAATGTTAATCAGAATCCACTCACTGCTCAAACACCTGAGTTTTGTTCAGTGCTGAGCTCTGCAATCTCACGAATCCTCTCATTTTAGCAAACAAAGTGTAGACAGGGTGTAAATAAGAGATTCACTGTGCAGTGTAGGGAGCTTCGATGATTATAATGGAACTTTGTGTGATCGCGATGAACTAAGGAGAGTGACAGATCTAATGATTATTAAGGGAGTTTGCAAATGTGATATTGATTTAATACAACAGTTCATTAAACAAGAAATTAATATTAAGTGACTTGCATTGTCTGACTACAACACTATTGCCTGATTTTGCTCTATTTCATCAACGAAAATAGTTTCAAACAAAGTCACAGCTGAACTGCTGCGCATCTCCGAGCAAACACGGATGTGTTTTGTTTATGAATGAACGTGCGTTTTTAAACGAATCTGAATGACAGGGTGTAAATAAGAGATTCATTGTGCAGTGTATGGAGCTTTGTCGATTATAATGGAACTTTGTGAGATCGCGATGAGTGAGTAACAGCTTTTAATGATTATTAAGGGAGTTTGCAAATGTGATATTGATTTAATACAACAGTTCATTAAACAAGAAATTAATATTAAGTGACTTGTATTGTCTGACTACAACACTATTGCCTGATTTTGCTCTATTTCATCAACGAAAATAGTTTCAAACAAAGTCACAGCTGAGCCGCTGCACATTTCCAAACAAACACAGCGGTGTTTCGTTTATGAATGAACATGGGTGCGTTTTTAAACAAATCTGAATCAATTACCCATTCATAAAGCCAGTCACTTGCTTCATTCCTGAATGAATTAGTCATTCGAACGAATCAATTGAATGAATGATTCAGTGATAAAATCAATGATTTGCCGCCACCTACTGGCAGTCTTTCATTTTTAAAGGATTTTTTCTATTATTGAATTCATTTAATTCATTTCATTAATTCATTAAATGTTGCTATGGAAAGTATTACACAGTGGTTAGAGCAATCATGTCTTACCTTGAACACTGGTAAAACAAAAGGGATGTTTTTTTCTAAAATGAATGTGTATTCTTCCAATGCAGATATTTTTATAAATGGTGAAAAGATAGAAATTGTTACTGAGTTTAATTATCTTGGTTTAACGCTGGATCCAAATCTTAGTTTTAAAAAACATGTAAAGAAATTGGTGAGGACTATAAAATATAACTTGATCAATTTTAGACAAATTAGACAATGTCTACCCACTGATGTAGCCAAGACTTTTATGCATGCTACAATCTTTTCTCATCTGACATACTGTCTGACATGTTGGGGTCAAGCAGGGGAAACTGTTATTAAACCTTTAAAATCTCTTTATAAACAGACCTTAAAAATTCTAGACAAAAAGCCTAACCAATATCACCACTGTAGGGTTTTGGAGAAATACTATTTTTTGAGCTTTGACAATTTTAGGCTTTTTTCAAATTTGTGTATGGTATATAAAATTTTAAATGGTTTAGCCCCTTCTGTACTTCGTGATTTCGTGCATTTTCGCTCTACAGTCTCTGTAAGATCTACTAGATCATCATCTGCTAGTGATTGTGTTGTTCCTTTTCGTCATTCTGCTTTTGGGTTATCATCTTTCTCAGTGAAAGCTATTATTCACTGGAACACTCTACCAGAAGACATAAGGATGTGCACATCTATTGACATGTTTAAATTAAAACTAAAATTTTATTTAAAAGCGACTCAAATCTGTAAACACTGATGTAGTTGTGGTTTAACTGAACGTTATTGGTATAGTTTTTTTTTTTTTTGGCTCTGGTGTGATGTGAATAATTATTACTGTATTGTATGTGTTTGTTATTTTGTTCTTATTATCTGTTGTGATTATGATTACCTGCCAAGGGACCGCGGATGAAAACTAGCCATTGGCTAAATTCGGTACAATGCATGAAATGGAAACATTTATGTTAAAATTGTACATGGTCCCTTTTCAAATAAAGTTTTAATAATAATAATAATAATTTAATATTTCTATATTCAAAATTGTATATTTAAAACATTAACCTCAACATGAATTTATGAATGTAATTGTACTCATGCACCTCTGAGCCTCATTAAACGTCTGAACATACACCTACAAGCCACTTTTCGTGAAGTCGTGCTTCATGCGGGGGTTAACGACACCAAGCTGCGGCAGACGGAGACACTGAAGAGGGACTTCAGGAGCCTGATCGGGACGGTGCGCAGCACATCGCCCGCGACGACGATCATCGTGCAAGAATATAAATTTTTTTATCAATATTTGAGAAATTGTATTTGAATATTACCAGTGTGAACTCATTTGACTTCAATGGATTTAATTAAATTCCTTTGAACACGACTGATCAAAATGGTCTAAATTTATGAAACCTACACATTCAAAACCTCATTACTTTAAATGTTTAAAAACTCATTAAATGTTTTATGTAAATGTTAAGTGTAAGTGAATGTTAAGTACGGTAAGAGGTTTTTCATGATGCTGGGGTGTGAATTTGATAGGTGCTTAAAATGGTGCTTTAAAAAGTCCTTGAATCTGGTGTTCATGAAAGAGTGGGAACCCTGTATGTGAGAATTTAATTTAGAGACAGATATCATTAGCTGTAGGAATCACAAATAAGTTTTATGTTTGATTACTTATTATCTTAACCTAGACAACGCCTTTTTCCTGGAGTGACAAAAAATACCACTGGTAAGTTTTTAACAAAACTGTACCCAAGTTTAAGCAAAATGATTTTACCTATTATTGCGAATGAGAAAAAAACTAATAAACAACTGAACATTCACATTTGGCACATGTGCAAGTGCAGTGTGAAAAACTGAGCCGGAAAGCAGCATTATGATTCAACATCTCAGAAAGGTAACAGTGCATTTTCAGCAGAAGAAGTAAGGATTTGGGTGTTATCGGTTTTCTTTTCAATATCTTAAAATAACTAACTTGACTGAGAGCATGTTAAAGTTATGGAAGAATATGTGACAAGCGGACCCAAAGGAAGAAGCACCTTTGCTGAATTAAAGGAAGTTCGTCTAAATATTACAGTTAAAGCCTGTTAGAAGGTAATCCTTGGGGAATTTACTGACATTCTTGATTAAATATCTGAAGACTACAGGGCTAATAGAGGGAGTTTAGTTCGTTTCTTCTGTTTTCTTCTCGCGATCTCCAGTCAGGTAGGTGGCGTTGGTGCATCTGTGAGTTGGTTGCCTCTCGCAGATCAAATCAGAAGAAGCTGCGCAGACTGTTTTCCAGATTAGACTGATTTGGACCCCAGCTCATATAGGCATTTTGGGCAATGAGAGAGTGGATAAATTAGCTAAACAAGCAATTAAAAAAGAGAATATTGAAGTACATATAAAGATGTCAAAATCTGAAGGGAAAAGTATAGTTTGGAAAGAAGCCATGAGAGAATGGCAACGGCAGTGGGACAGGGAAGCTAAAGGAAGACATTTGTATGCCATTCAAAATAAAGTTGGTACAGAGAGGAATTGGGGAGGGACTAGGAGAGAAGAAATAGTGATGACAAGATTAAGAATAGGACACAGTAATTTAAATAGTACATTACACATTATAGGGAAGCATCCTACTGGTTTTTGTGAATATTGTCAGACATTAGAAACCATAGAACATGTTCTTTTAAGTTGCAGAAGTTATGAAGATCAGAGGAGAAATATGATGGAAGAATTAAGAAGAGATGGGTTGGTAGGGACAGGTATTAAAGATATACTGCAAACTGGGGTGATTAGACAAAGCAGGAAAAATATGTGTGATTTCTTAAGTAGAACGGGTTTGATGAGGAAAATATGATTGTGGAAAACAAGCTGGAGGAAATAAAATGGAATAACATTGCAGGAGAATAATCTAGAAGGTGGCGGTAATGCAACGCTCTTGGATGCAAGCCGCCGTTAAACCTCAAAGAAGAAGAAGATTGTTTTCCTGTACGTTTGTGCTTCCGATGCTAGGCCTTGCACCGTTTCACGTGAAACGAAATCGAAACAGTTCAAAGATGAAATATTCAAACATTACCTCAAACGATATTTTCCTGTAAGGTAAGTTTAAAATAATGTTTTTCCACCAGCTCTTATTTTGACTCGTGTGAATAAGGGTAAAGTCACGATATTGAATATATAACGTTACACGAGCATGAAAGCTATGTTCACATTGTCAGTGCAAATCCGATTATATATATGCGATTGGAATTGATCTAAAGTTGTTGTTAGGCCACACTGTTCACAATTGCTCAGATCCAGTTTGTGTGTCCAGTGGCCCTCATTCGATTTCCAGAATATCAGCTTTGGTTTATATCAAGGGCCTTCAACCGCGGATCCACCAATTAATGACGAGGCTGAATTCAGCTTCTTATTCGCAGCTTCTTATTGACGCTATCCCTTCCACCTTAAAAACGCGACGCATCCACGTTTCTTAGCTTCTTATTCACGCTCAATTTAGGGACCGTCTCTATTTGCGTCTCTTTTTCAGAAACGAACAATGAACTATTTTAAAATGTAAATAACACTGAGATAAGAGCGAAAACGGGCTGTCAACATTAAATCTAAGTACATTATACGTTAATTATTATTAAACGTGCATGTCATCCTTTGAGTGCAGTAATGATTTTTATTTAAATTTTTAATCTAGCCTCTTATGCAGACTTCATATGACCCAGCACCTGTGAATAGAGGACTCCGGATACAAAACGATGACATTTTCATTGCTTTAAAATGTACACAAAGTTTGCTTAAATGCATATATGGTATTTGTAAATACTATAATTTGTACTAGACTTCAACTGTTCTTTCTGATACCCACTCCTATAAAGACTATTCTGGTTTTGTAACAGAAAAACCAAACATGCATTTTCTGTAAAGCTGCTCTGAAACAATATGTGTTGTGAAATGCGTTATACAAATAAATATGAATTAAACTGAATGAACCATTGCATTGTTGGTTACTGTACCATGTTGTCTCCGAGGGTGTTTTGAAAGTTTCACAGGGTGCTTATACCCAGTGTGCTTGTCCATTATAAAAAATAAATAAATGAAAATTAAATTAAATATATATATATTTATATATAAATATATATATATCAGACATGTTGACTGTACCATTTAGAAGATGGACCTATAAATATGACATATGTGACTATACAGTTAAATAGGCCTTTGCACTGATTGCCCAATTGGAGGCGCAAAATCTCAGCTGTCCTTGAGGGTGCGTTAAAAGATTCATTAGAGGCTTTAATGTCTGAAAAGATTCAGACATTTTTACTGTAACATTCTGAAGTTATGGACCTATAAATT
>NW_015657956.1:37726-51917 GCF_001515625.1 Sinocyclocheilus rhinocerous | reverse complement strand
GCGCTAATTGTCGGAGATTTTAACATTCACGTTGATAATACAAATGATGCATTAGGCTGATATGACAATACAATAACAGGAGAAATTGCATTATTTGCCCAATTGGTGGCGCTATATCTCAGCTTCCTTTGAGGGTGCGTTAAAAGTTCCACTGAGGTCATATTCCCAGTGCACATGACTGTAACCACGCACATTTTCACGCATTTTTATGTTATGGACCCATAAACTTGGCTGATATGACAATACAGTAACTGGAGAACATTGCATTATTGGCCCAGTTGGAGGCGCTATATCTCAGCTGCCTTTGAGGGTGCTTTAAAAGTTCCACTGGGGCCTTATTCCCAGGGCCCTTGACTGTTACCATGCAAATTTTCAGATATTTTTCTAAAAAAAGTAGGACAAACTGACATTAAGCCATTAATTTTCACTGAAATGTGCATGTATGAATTAAACATTAATCTGAAAAGTGGTTAATGATCAATTTGCTTAAATGTTCAAAATGAAATGATATATGAAACCAATAAAGACAAGAATATTTACTCACCTGACTCTGTGTGAAGAGGGCTGGCCACCTTTCCACTGTATTCTTCACTGCAGGCTCCTTCTCTATCAATTCCTTTCTACGCAAGGCAAATGTAGAATTCATGTTCTGGGCTATAAGTGCAGCATTAAGATGACGTTCCTTCATGTCTTCCACCATCTCTTTCCTTTTGGACTCCATGCTGGCTTCATCTACACCATCAGGGACGTTCGGTAGAAACTTGATTTCAAACCTCTTGGGTCTTTTGATGTTTCTCTGAGGCTGCTGTCCTCTTCTTTTCCCACCATTTATGGATACCTCCAAACATCCAGCTCGACGCAGTTTTGAACGGTAATTACCCATTTTCCATCTGAGGCTATCATACCACCCATTCCACCCCTTAGATGATCCAGGCTGGGTAAGGCAGGGATGTTTTTTTTATCAAAGCAGCAGCAACAGCCTCGAAATTTTCCTTATCTGGGTAAGCTTTGTAACTGTATATTGTCTCTGAGAGTTTTTCGAGAATCTCATGCTTAAGCTCTCCTGACAATTGTAGATATGTTTGATCTCGCATGTACTGCAGATTTCCATGACGTAATCTGTATTCAACGTCAACAGGAAAAGTAGGGATCTTGAAAGCTTCTGGCCATGCAGTCCGTTGACTATGACGTGAATGCTCATCAGAAGTCACAGAAAGGATTTCAGTGTCAGCTGTGCTAGGGGTTGGTGTCGTCACAAGGGAGACAATCTTCAGTGTGGGCTTATCTGGCAAGTCAGCAATTTCGGTAAGATTCACAAGGGAATTGTTGAAGTCTGGATCCTCAAACTGAAGTGTGAACTTGTACTGAAGTCCCAGCTTTTCTTCAAGTTGTTCCAACAGTGAGTCAACCGTCTGTGGTTTCACAGGAAGTACGATTTTTCTGATGTCGTTTTCGCAAACTATAACTCTGAGTACGGTCCTTGTCTCCATATTTGGTCTCTCTACAAAGGTTAAAGAATTGAGTTAGTTTTCTTAAATTAAACAAGTACAACACACCAAAAAAAGTCAAATTTCATCATTCTAAACCCATCCTTTCAAAAAATATTATTCGAAAAAAGTTTCACTCATCCTTGTACTTTAAAAAGTACACAAAGGCTGACTTGTGCCATACAGTCCAAGCATTTAAGACACATGAATGGGTTTGTTGAGAAATCAACTTCAATATATAATCCATTTAACTGTATATAAATCTTGAACAGGATAGCATTTAACTGCTGCTCTCTCACACGTGCATGCAGAATGTGACAATTTAAAGAAAATAATGAATTACATTTAAATTTGTTTCTCACCAAACACACTGATCTAATATTTGAGCACTTGAAGTTGAATGAAATGATATGATGCTTTTGTGTCCTCCTGAAGCTTGAGAAGCAATGCCTGCTATCTTCTGACATAGTACAGAAAAGAGCAGTCAGAAATCTTCTCAAAAATAAGCTTTTTTGTCTTCCGAATAAGAATGAGAGTAAATAATGACAATTTGCAGAATTTCTGAAGTCCCTTTAAAACCTGAATTGTCATTCATTCAGCATATGATATAATGTTTGAGTGTAACATAGGTCCTGCCCCGAAGTGTATAGGCTGGCAAAAGGAAATGGGCCATTCAGATCTGAGTGTTTGGTAATTGACAGTGATAGCACATGACTGCACAGTTCAAAAGAACGTAGGTGCTCAATGTACCAACATGTCAGATCTTTACACACAAACAGAACATCACTGTTGATGACAAGAATTTTGAAAATCTCTCTGAAATCAGGTAGGCCTGAACAAGTACCAACAGATACAACCATATCTGGATTATACTTGATTCCATCAATGCTCACAGATGATGCTGTGAGGACAGTGTTCTGAACTGCATATGTTTGTCTCAGGAATTCCTGAATGTTCTCAGGGAAAGTTGAAATCAAAGTACCCATCACCTTCTCTGTCTGTATGGATGGCTTGAGAAAGGAGGGCGAGTCAATGTAGTAAGCCAGCAGTCTTTGATGGCGAACAGCCAAAGTTTGTGGAACACTTTTGAAGTTTTTGGTGACACGGATTACCTGCTTGAAGAATCTATGTTTTCCCTCAAATCGCATCGTCCACATATCTCTTAGTGGTCCATACATTCTTATGAGCTGCGGATAGTGCTCAATGTAGTGGTGTTTAGGGCGCAATGTGAAATGAGGAAAGACTGTTAAAAGTAAATGTCTGTGTTCTGCGATCTTTGCTTCAAGAAAATCAAGAGAATCCTCCGTGAACTTGAATGCCAAGGCCATTTCTAAAATATCTTTCAGAAGCAACACAATTTCTCACGCTTGATAATTTTCAGGGATATCAAGGCCAACCATGAGGGGCAGAAGTCTAATAAGCGCCCAATTCTCATGGGCATTACCCCCAATGGTACCTTTTGAGGCAAATGTGCCTGGGATGATCTGAGGCTGATCAACTTTGTCTGAGAATTTGTAAGGAAACTGCTTGATAGCTTGATTCAGGGATTCAAGAGAGATTAATTTTCTTGAGACCAAATCATTAATGCACAAGGACATTTCAATAGGGATGACACCCTCCATAAGGTTGTGCATTATGTCAGGTGGAAAACCACCAACTGTGTGAAAATGTTTCAACCTTTCACTTAAAAAACAGCCACTTTTCACACCATACTGCTTTACCAAACTCGTATCGTGTAACACTTCAGCCACGTGCCTGTCATGCTCCTGCTTGGTTCTCAGTTCGAATGCTCCCGACCGGACCTCCTTTTCCTGGATTTCAGTCCACTTTGCAAAGCAGAACCGGCATGGGTGCTCAACAGTGAAACTCTCCTGTAGTCCTGCGAAAGAATGAGCACCTAGATTATCAGATGACACAAAAAGCACACTTCCTTTCACACAGTCTCCTAACTGTTCAGTGTATACACCATGCTTTTCAAGAGTTTCAAGGTCCTGAACAAGTGGGTGCAAGATGTCGGTGTAACCATATTGTTTAACTGCACTAGCTCTGCATAACTGCATAACTGCATAACTCTGCATAGAGAGCAAACATTTTGTGTTTTTTTCTGGAGGTGCCAAGGGGATTGGCAAGCTCGAATTCATCCACATAAAGACCCAGGACAATCCTGAAGGTATCAGTGTTGAAAAAGTTATTTTCTTGATAGTGAGTGCCATCTCTGTAAGTCTTGAATTCATTAACTGATCGATCATTGCAAAGGACCCTATTTAGAATGTCAGCTGTGTTTAGAATTTTCTGCAACATTTGCAGAACTGGCAGTTCTCCTAACAGCATGGAGCAAGTGAGTATGGGCTCGGTCCCAGACCTCCTCACTGTGTTGTAACCAGTCTGTAACTGAAGGGAGGTCAGAGGGCTCGCCAGCCAAGGGGAACAAGGGTGCAGGGGAATTAGACGGCATGCTTTGGAAAATCGGTCTATAATCGTCAGTATAGTGGTATTACCTTGCGAGTTGGGTAGGTCGGTGATGAAGTCTATGGCGATGTGAGACCAAGGGCGTTGTGGCGTGGGCAAGGGTTGTAACAGGCCTGCTGGTAGTTGTCTGGGTGATTTAGAGGTGTTGCATGTAATGCAGTTTCGGATGAATTTGGTGGTGTCAGATAACAGAGTGGGCCACCAGAATCGGTTTTGGAGCAGATGTGCAGTGGCAGAGATCCCAGGGTGTCCCGAGCTGGGCGGAACGTGTACTTGTGCCAATAGACGCTCTCGTAGTGATTCAGGAACATAGATGAGACTGGGGGGACTTTCAGGCGGTGGCGGATTCTGGAGATTCAAGTTGTTTGCTTCGGTCATGATGTCCCACTGTACGGGTGCGATGAGGAGGTTCTCAGGAATTATACTTTCATTGACGTCTGAGCAGCACGTCTCCTCCGCTTGACGAGAGAGAGCGTCGGCCTTGATATTCTTGGTGCCGGGTCTGTATGATACAGTAAACTGAAATCTAGTGAAGAATAACGCACACCTTGCCTGTCTGGGGTTCAGTCGTTTGGCCGAGCGTAGGTATTCAAGGTTTTTGTGATCGGTGAGGACTACAAACGAGTGTGAGGCTCCCTTCAGCCAGTGGCGCCATTCCTCTAATGCTAATTTCATGGCTAGAAGTTCAAGGTTGCCCACATCGTAATTCCGTTCTGCGGTGGTTAGCTTGCGTGAGAAGAAGGCGCAAGGGTACATCTTTGCTGGTGATCGGTGACGTTGGGAAAGTATCGCACCTACCCCCGTGTTAGAGGCGTCGACCTCGACAACGAATGGGCGTTCTGGATCAGGATGTCGGAGGATAGGTGCTGAAGTAAACCGAGTCCTTAGTTCATCGAATGCCTGTTGTGATTCCGAAGACCAGGTAAATTTAGTGGGGTGACGTTTATATCGCTTAGTCATGGCGGTCAAAGGAGCGGCGATCGAACTGAAGTTCCTGATAAATCGCCTGTAGAAGTTCGCGAACCCCAGGAAGCGTTGTAAATCCTTGACTGTCTGGGGAAGCGGCCATTCCAGAACTGCCCTGACCTTCCTCTCATCCATCGCTACCCCCTCCTGGCTGATCACATACCCCAGAAAAGTTGTGCTTCTTTGATGGAACTCGCATTTCTCTGCTTTAGCGTAGAGTTGATACTGAACGAGGCGCTTTAGTACAGATCTGACACGACAAATGTGTTGTTCCAGGGAATTTGAATAGATCAGGATGTCGTCGATGTACACGATCACCCATCTGTTGAGCATGTCCCGAAACACGTCATTCATGAAGGATTGGAAGATCGAGGGATTGTTTGCCAAGCCGAAGGGCATAACCCGGTATTCGTAGTGCCCGAATGCGGATCAAGTTGTAAAAAAAATGTAGATCTAACTTGGTGTAGTATTTGGCCTGGCGGAGCTGTTCTAGCGCTGCGGGGACCAGTGGTAGAGGATAACGAAACTTAACAGTAATATCATTAAGGCCGCGGTAATCAATGCAGGGCCGCAACCCTCCATCCTTTTTCTTTACAAAGAAGAACCCCGCCGAGGCGGGAGACGTTGAGGGTCAAATGAATCCTTTGACCAGTTCCTCCTCGATATAGGCTTTCATAGCTTCTGATTCAGGTTGTGATAGTGGAAAGATCCTCCCCTTTGGAGGGGTGGCACCGGGTATCAGATCTATGGTGCAATCGACGGATCGGTGGGTTGGGAGTTGTAAAGCTTTCCTTTTACTGAAGGCTTCGGCTAGATCGGCATATTCGGAGGGCAGGTTTAATTCGTCGGTGGGTTGAACAGATGAAACCGAATCCTGGAGGGGTGACCGTGTGATCCCCGGGTAGGACGTCGTGAGCGGATCAAATTGTCAATTTGAATGGCGAGTTCAATGAATTCACTCAAACTTTTCCCCTCATCTCGGCAAGCCAACTCTGACTGGAGCTCCGAATTCAGTCCCCTCCGAAACAGGAGTTTTAATGTGTCCTCGATCCAACCTGTCTGGGCGGCAAGGGTGCGAAAGGACAGGGCGTACTCGGCTGCCGGTCTCCTTCCCTGCGAAAGTGTTAACAGTTGGTCTCCTGCACTTTTCCCCTCCGCGGGGTGTTCAAAGACTTCGCGGAAGTGTTGGAGAAATGTTGTGAAGGTGGGAAATGAAGAGCCGTCCACTCAAGCGGTAGCCCAATCCAGCGCCCTCCCAGTGAGCAATGAACACACAAAGGCAATGCGGCTAGAGTCTGTGGTGTACAGCGAGGGCTGTTGATTAACAAAGAGCGAACACTGAAGTAAGAACCCTTTGCATCTGGCAGGGTCTCCATCGAATTTCTCTGGGAAAGCTAGTCGTGGACTCACGGGTAAACGCTCAGTAGTGACAGCCGGGGCAATTCAAGACTTCGCAGTGAGCTGATGTGAGTGTTTGGCTTAAATGTGTGTGTGTGTGTGATTAGATGCAGGTGTGTGCGTGCAATCAGTCCCAGGTATGAGGCATGATGGGAACTGGAGTCCGAATGGATAAAGTCAATATTCAGGAGAGAGTTCCCTCTGGTGGTGAGGAGGAGGCGGTACGGAAGCCTCCTCTGTAAGAGGTGCCAAGGGGATTGGCAAGCTCAAATTCATCCACATAAAGACCCAGGACAATCCTGAAGGTATCAGTGTTGAAAAAGCGAGTTCTTGATAGTGAGTGCCATCTCTGTAAATTCATTAACTGATCGATCATTGCAAAGGACCCTATTTAGAATGTCAGCTGTGTTTAGAATTTTCTGCAACATTTGCAGAACTGGCACATAAGAGACTGACTGTGAATCAAGCTTGTATTCAATTGGCATGACTATTGGAAATTCACTCTGAAAATATGATGCTCTTCTGCTTATTGTGGAAAGAGGCTTGCCATCATTGGTCATTGTCAATATTGGGTTACTGTCTTTTACTGCATTCACCAATTTTCTCACTAATGAATCACATCCACTCAGTCCATGTTCAAGGAGAATTTGCTGAATTGCATGATAAACAAGGGGCTCTGAAAGAAGTACAATTTGATTTATTTGTTGAATTATTTCCTGCGCAGCCGAATCAGAAACATGCAAAATTGCCTGCATTTTTAGAAAGAGTGAGGCTAAATTATGCTCCAATTGATGATGCAATACATCAAGGTTTTCATTCTCTATATCATTTTCCTCTAAGTGTTCATCTACAGGTTCTGGGCTCAAAGGCTCTTCTTGCTGCACATTATCTACACTGTGAGTAGCGACATGCAAGAGAATGTCAGATTTCAATTGCCTCCGATCAAATGCTCCATGCTCTCTACATTTATGGGAATTAAATGTATAGTAGACATTGCTCTCAAAATTGCATTGTTGTATGGACACTGCACAGTTTCATGATTTTTGAGATGCTGCCGCAAATGAGAAAAAAAAAATTGCCTCAGTGCAGGGCTCCTCAAAACTGCAAAGTGGGCAGTGAAATATCAAAGGGATGTTAGCACATGGACTGGGTTGGCTACCAAGAATGATTTTTTGTTAAGTGCACCCTTAGTGCATTAAATTATTTAAATGAACACAGACAATCTGTGTACAGACATGGAATCGGAATGCTTCTAGTAAAGCTTCCATGTTTTAATCTGTAGTGTTTTAACAGCTGAGCCCTCCTCCTTGCAAGAAAACAAGCAGAACTTGCACTTCCACTGCATGAATTTAAGTCCCCAAAATAAGAATACACAAAGTAAAAAGATAAAATAAGGTAATAATTGCTTGTTAATGAAGCTATCTTAATTCATGCATCGTGTTGTTAATTTCCATGTGAACGACACGTGCGCATCGAACGTTCAAGAAAGAATGTTCGTTAAGTGTAGGCCGCACGGGTTTTTACATATCATTAATGATAATCCATGAACTTACATCCGATTCAAATAGCTTACAAACTCTACATGAAGCCAGTGTCCAGTAAAAACCGATGTTTGCAACCTAGCTAGTAAACCACTGGTCTCATTCGACATAAAACTACATCTGTGTGCCTTTTTATGCCTTTTCCTCTTTCCTCACAATGAGCAAATTCAGTTCTATTGAAGTTTTTATACACAATATAATGACATTGAGGTTTATAAATAGTTCATCATGAGCATACCTACTTGTGCTGCCACATTCCGAACAAGAGCTGAAGTTCTTCTTCTTCGTTGACGTCGTCTCCACACCTTGCGTATACCGTCACATTGCGCGAGACGAAAATGTGTTTAAGAAATATTATTAGAAAAGAAAAGAGTGCTATTATAGAGTATTAGAGTTGTTTCCAGTGTTGCCAACTTAGCAATTTTGTTGCTAAATTTAGCAACTTTTCAGAATACCCTAGCAACTTTTTCTTCCAAAAGCACCTAGCAACATCATTTATGATACACTTTGTTAGTAGCTTGTACCTGCGATTGTTGATCAGTTAGTATACTGTAAGAAAAATGGAAAATCTTTCAGGACATTATTCATTATCCATCATCAATTGTAACCCTGTAACCCGAAAACGCATAAAGAAATAGTTAAGAAAAGAGTATTAGAGTTGTTTCGTCCTATGCTGAAACTTAACAAAAGGCCAATAAATATATCAAGCTCTGTTAATACAAATATGATGGAATGTAAAGCAGCAACAGCTGATCGGCTTGCCAATAAGCTTAAATCTTAGTGGTTTCCCAGTTATTTTATAGCGCAAAGGAAAAAAAAGATTCAGAACCTATAAATAAATACATACACACACACACACACGGGTATATAGGGGTGAATTCAGGGTGATTGGGACACTTTTTAGATGTATATATGTAGGCATTCATTAGCTGTCTATTTGATGACTAGTCTATTCTTGGGCTATGGTTAGACGTCTATTAAATTTTCACTGACAGCCCAAATTCAGCCTTGTTTTAGCCTAGACCCATATTCACCGTCGATTAGACGTATGTATGTAGTCGTTTAATAGCGGTCTAATTGATGACTAGTCTATTCTTGGGCTATGGTTAGACGTCTATTAAATTTTCACTGACTGCCCAAATTCAGCCTTGTTTTAGCCTAGAATCACTGAAGAAAAGAACAAGAAACAAAACTACAACTGACTTCAGTCACAGCCTTACATGAAATTAACCAAAATAAAACGTCAGAGGAGGATTACACAACTCCACAAACAGCATTACCAGCTTCACTCATTACTAACCAGACTCACTTTATTTCTGTCATATACCTACAAACATTCTTTGAGAATTAACCGAGGTTTATATTGTATTGAAAATGTTTTGTTTGGTCTCACCATTTTGGCCATCAGTAGTTGCTTTAGTTGGGCTCTTGACCCTTGACTCTTTAATGTTAGTTTTTCTCTGCTGTTGTTTGTGTGTATGTAAAGCACATTTGTTATGACAAGAAGAGCCGAGAGATCTGATTCACTGATCTCAATTAGTGTCTAATTATATGGGTTGATTAATTTTTGTTTATGGTACTAATATGACTCTGCAAGGTATGTTGACAAACTATTGTTAAGAAATTTAAAAACATTCTGGGTGCCAGTACAAAACTCCCAGCATGCATTGCAGCATGAAACAAAATTTTGATTGTCACCAATGTTGAGATTCATAGGCTGACTGTTGATGTCTGTGTGTGTTCAAGTTCTGCTGTAGTTCAAAGCTTGTATTTGTGCATATTGTGCTTAAGAATGTTTCACAATGATTGCGGTAGTATCAGTTGTGCAACTCAAGATTATTAGTTATATATTACACACTTAATAAGAGATTAAACATTAGGTGAAATCAGTGAATCGGACTAGTTCATGATGGTCTTGACATCACAAAAACCAGTCTTATCTGACCATAGATTATTTCAGCTTTTCTTGTTTTAAAAACTGTGTTAAATAAACACAGCTAATTAAAGCAACCAAAGAAAAACTATTTTTAAAAAGTCAAGGTTCAAGAGCCCAACTAAAGCAAACACCGATCACCATTATGGTGACTTCAAATGAAAGTACGACATCTAAAATCTCAATAAGAGCTTTTGTACACATATGAGAGAAATAAAGTCAAAAAAAATCAACAAAAGAAAACAGCAAAATACTGTAAAACCTAACAGTCAACTTCCTGTTGTGTTTTGTGGGTCACCATTGTGCTGGAGAGCAGAGCCTGTGTTTAAGTAAAGGACGGACAGCGAAACACTGATGTTATGCTGCTTGTTGTTTTATTTAAAGGCAGTAACTGTGTAGTTACTGATGCAGTGTGAATCTCTTCAATAATTTCATTCACACATGAATGTGTGCTGCTGTTATCTGCAAGAGGTTTGAGTGGAATTGATGCTTTTAATGACTTTGCATAAATCAGTAGGTTTTCCTTCATTATCTTAAGCAAAATAGTTCTGAAGACCAATATGCTTGTGTTACTTAAACATTATAAATATTAGTTTATAAACAAATGCCAATTGGCCAAATTAAGTGCAGTCGGTTTCTGCAAATAAAATGAGTATATTAACATTGTATCAGTTAATGAAATACAGTTTTTCACTGTAAATTTAAACAGTTCTGTAAAACCTAAAATGTTGCTACTGTATTTTTCACGGTAAAGTTCTGGCAACCACAGCTGCCGGTATTTTTCCGTAAATTTAACAGATTTTTTTTTACAGTGTAGATGTCTGGGCTGTGTTTAGACGGCTAATAGACGTCTTTTAAACGCAAAATTGCTTGCTGGGTTATTACCGTTCTGAAACCGGTTTGAGAAAAAACGGTTAGCGTTGTTTTTTAAACTTTGTCTTTGCCAATAATAATAATAATAATAATAATAATAAAGTAAGCTACACAGCGTTTTCTTTCGGCTACTCAAAAAGAAAAAAAATTCTCGTAGCCTAAATTGCACTTAGTCATAGCCAGCATCATCTTTTCTAGATTTTGGCCAAATGTTTTAAATGAAAAAAATATATTTTTTCAAGATATTTAAAATGTTTGCTGCATGGTTAAAAAAACGCTACTTGTATAAAATTGCGTTTTGAGAGGAAAAAAACATACGTCGCATTTTATTATTACATTCAGAAATAATGTTGACTAAAATACCGGTAAATCAAAATGTTTACAAACATTATAAACACAGGCTATTTATTCCCTTCCCTCCACAACAAATCCTCTAAAGTTAACAGTATTTAGGCTATATAAACGTCAAGCCAAAACAAATTAATTTAAAGGGAAACTGAAGCCTACCTCTCTCGTTCGGCACGAATCCAAATATTCGCGACATATTTGGATGCTAAAATAATATTTATTATGCATAGGTTTTACACTTAACTCGCATTATCGATGTAAAACATCATCCTTCAGAAAGGCTATAACAGCACAGTTAGTGAGGCGCTGGTCACGCTGAACGCAACAATGGACTATTTCAATTGAGCATTGTAACTTTTATATGTTCCTTTATATTTTATTTTGATAATGAACAGGCTGCGATATCAAGGTAGCAAAAAGTTTGTGTGTGCGCATGAGGCGCCAGCGCGATCACTGCATTTTTTTTCAAACTGTTAATCATAATTTAGTCATATAACGCTGGTTGGTAATACAAGCAAGACATCATTCATCACTGTAAAGCCTTGGCAAAATGATAATAATAATAATAATAATAATAGTAATAATAATAAAAAAGAATGAAAGAACGAAAAGAAAAGAAAAATGTAAAGCTTTTGCAAAATAGAGAACGGCTTTCTGCCTGGTTTTCCTTTACGTGAACTTTGGATCGCGTCAGAATGAATAGAAATTGATTTAAATGAAATATATTTATATATTTTGTGCCCTGGTGCGCTGCTGCGCTTCTCCGACAATGACCTGTTTCAATGGCAAACGCTTTAGCGGTTCACTGACGACTTGTCACCAGAGCTTGTCATGCAATTAATCGTTCGTTCTCGAAACTGAAAGTGATCAAGACATTTCTCTGGAGCACAATGTTACAAGAAAGAAGACTGTCCAGTTTAGCTCTCCCAACATCGACATTAAAGCTGCAGTCAAAGACTGCGCACCAAAACGCTCGGAGAGCGCAAAGGATTCAGTAGAGTGTTTGCTTGTTTGTGGTTGTCAGTTAATAAAAATAATATAAATAGTTATTCCTTTAATTTGTTTTTCTCCTAGTTTTTTTTTTTTTAACTGTTAATTTTCTTACTGAAAGACATGAATTTTGTTTGTATCATTTTTTTAAACAGTTAGCGTGTCTTATGTAGGACAGGGTTTGAACTGAAACGTGCTGGCCATTAGCCTACATGAAATGCATCAATGCAATGATAATTCACCACATTCATTACTGATAAACCAGTTGTGTAAATGGGAGCGACGGACTCAGTAGTATAATTGCAACAGGTGCACAATACATTTTCGTACATGACATCACTGCTGGTGGGTGGGGCCCCATCTCGTTCTTTGCTAAGATGTGCAGAACGCCACTGTCTGCAGCAGATGAGATGGTGCAGCCAGTCTGTGTCATTATTTCACTTTCATAACTCCTTATGTGACACCCTAAAGTATGTACACATTTTGGGTATTGTGATTTTGGAAGAAAAAGTTTATTTTCCATACACTGTTATTCATTGTACATATATTTTATATGTTAAATGTAATGGGAAGCTGAAAACTGTCAAGTGTAAATCATTGTCTATTGCTGAGTGAGATCTGGATTCTTATTTTGAAAATGAACTGAGGACTCTTAGGAGCAATGTTGCGCCAGCGCCCTCACAATTGCTGGGGATTATGTGCAACACAGACACGTTTGCTCCTGTCTCCTCAATTTTTCCTGTTTTTACAGGTATGACAGTTAACAACAACAAAACAATATGCACACGAGTCATTTAATTCCTATGTGTATGTGTATGTTGCAAATATATTGTTTATAAATGTTGCGGTTTCTGAAGGTATTGAATATAAGTAGATCGTCCTACATTTTGTGGACGCTGTGAAATGCTCGCTTGTGCATTTCTGTGAAATGGACGCTTGTGATGTGCTCGTGAAATGCGTTTATTTCGATTCATACAGGCTCCAGTTACCAGGTTATGATGTTCATTATTTTTTATTCATATTATAATTGTGTTTGGTTAATCAGAGTTCATGTGTGACATAAATATCAATGCACTTCTCCAGACAATGTTTCAAAACTGACATTCCAGTGCAAACGAATGTAATGCAATTCTATTTCCTGCCAATACAGAAGGAAAAACTTAATGTTAATGTAACATGATGGCAGATCTGATTATAAGATCAGTAACTAGAATGTTAAATGTGTATGGTTTACATATATTTCTCAGGTTCTTAGGCCTTACATGTTCAGTCATGTGTGATGATTTTATACTCATCAGATACCTTTTGACTTGTCTGAGTAGATTTAAAGGAGCAAAGTGAAAAGCTCAAATGTATGTTTTGTTTTGTGGGGAAAAAAAGGAAAAATGTAAAGGTGAAATGTGCATTGTTTTGACAATAGAGAAAAAGAAAGAATGACATTTGTGCATTAATGAGAAAAAATAATTATACTTTATTGATAAAGCTTTATTGAATTACAATGTGGGGAAAAAAAACATTGAATAAACAATTGCTGGGGATTATGTGCGACACAGACACGTTTGCTCTTGTCTCCTCAATTTTTCCTGTTTTTACAGGGACTTTCTAATCTGCCAACACGGCCTTCTGCACGGGGCCTGTAACACTTACGTAATACAAAGTTTCACAACTCAGAAAAATAATTTTCCTTTCTTGTCAATATTGTACGCGCGGTGTGTCAGTTATGAAGGCACACGCGCTGTATGTCACGTCACTATAATTAAAAGCAATCGTCCATATTCTGACTTGGTGAAAAGAAACACATTTTATCTTTAAGGAACGTTCAATCTTGTGTCTGCAGTTTAAAGGTCCCATATTGTACACCTTTCTGGAGTTTTATTTGAGGTTTTGATGTCCTTAAGAATATATATTTGCGGTATAAGTACCAAAAACCATCTCAATATATTTTTACAGCTCCTTTCTCAGGAGCTCTGCTGAGAACAGGTCGATTTTGGTCTGTCTAATTAATATTCATGAGCCTCTCTTCTGATTGGCCTGTTGTTTTCTGAGTGACGCATGGCCAGGCCAACCACAGGTAACTAGGGTCAGCCGACGTCACAGCGCTAGCTGGAGGCAGCAAAACAAAACGGAAACTGGAGGCGACCCATTCAAACCAGCGCAGATTCGGCTACACAAGGAGCTTAAAATAT
>NW_015657956.1:29006-33609 GCF_001515625.1 Sinocyclocheilus rhinocerous | reverse complement strand
ACTGTGGGCGGTGCTCGGGGTGGTGACTGAAGGCTGTGTAGTTCTGACGTCAACTTTTTACGGAAGTCACAACGGTTCGTGAAAAATAGCTAGAACTTTAAGCAGGCTGTGTGAATTTTACTGTGGACTGACTGTTTTGAAACTTATATGGTAGTTAAATAGCCCCTAGACCTCAGTAATCGTGAAAAAAGCCAGGAAATTTCAGTTTTGACAATATGGGACCTTTAATTACACTTTTTAAATAGCATTATGGTAATCAGAAAGCATAAAGAACATACAAAAATTATGGTAATTAAATTATGTGCATACAACGTTGTAGTTACGTTGCCAGTAAGTCATAAAGTTACCAATATATTACGAATAGAAAACTTATCTGAGACGTTCTTGGTTATATTTTTACGTTAGGAGGACGTACTGACGACATTGTGAGTTGGTAATGGGATGGTAATGGAATTACGTGCATACGACGTCGTGGTTACGTTGCCTATGTGACTGTGTAGTTCTGACGTCAACTTTTTACGGAAGTCACAACGGTTCGTGAAAAATAGCTAGAACTTTAAGCAGGCTGTGTGAATTTTACTGTGGACTGACTGTTTTGAAACTTATATGGTAGTTAAATAGCCCCTAGACCTCAGTAATCGTGAAAAAAGCCAGGAAATTTCAGTTTTGACAATATGGGACCTTTAATTACACTTTTTAAATAGCATTATGGTAATCAGAAAGCATAAAGAACATACAAAAATTATGGTAATTAAATTATGTGCATACAACGTTGTAGTTACGTTGCCAGTAAGTCATAAAGTTACCAATATATTACGAATAGAAAACTTATCTGAGACGTTCTTGGTTATATTTTTACGTTAGGAGGACGTACTGACGACATGGTGAGTTGGTAATGGGATGGTAATGGAATTACGTGCATACGACGTCGTGGTTACGTTGCCTATTGGTAAGTCATGAAATTACCAAAAAGTAAGAATACATTACGTAACTGTTACGTCGTATGTTAGCTGGGTCAGAACTGTCTGTCTTGCCTGCACTTATTTCACTCCTCCCCTCACTGCATCCGTCTACTCTCGCCTACATTTCAGGCGAGGCGAGGCGCATCTCAAACAAGCCTAATAAATACCTAGACGCCTCATTGGCCGCTCGACCGCACGTCAACGTCGCCGCCATATTGCTCCGGGCAACTCTCCATAACTCTCACATCAGGACAGAATAAAACATACCTGACTCGTCGGCAGCTTGGGCATCTACAGACCGTCCCACAGTAATAAAAACAGATCTCGGGGTATCATCTTTCACAGGTATGACTGAACAGTTGTTTCTGGTTGTTTTTTTTGGTCATTTTTAACATTATGTTGACAGTTTAATTAGCCACCAGTGTCAGACGATTAATAGCTAGTGATATCGCTAGTTAGCTGTGAAAGCTGAGACTTTATACGAAATCAAAGTTTAAATGAATTCTTATTAAGTTTTAACTTAACTTATATTGTAGTTTATATCATAAAGTAAATCGTGCTATGAGCACAATATGTACAGTGAGCACTTTGACAGCAGTGTCAGGATTAGGGATGGAGCTAAAGCATCTCTTTAATTTCACTACTTATTTACAAAGAGTACGTTTATCATCACTAGATTATAAGAATTTGATAGCTTATCATACAACTGCGGACCATATATATATATATATATATTTTTTTTTTCTATAGCCCTGAATGAATGGCCATAATGACCCTGATCATATTGTCATATTCAAACCATGCTCGCTCTCTCTCAGTCTCTGCCAGGGTCAGAAATTAACTTCTCCATTGTGAATAATCTTCCAGGAGCATTGTTTACCTTTGTAAGGGCAATTTTTATAACAATATTAAGTAACAGAATTACCTTATTACACTGTAAAACCCAACAAGTTAGGGTAACTCAAACTGTTTGAGTAAACCAATTGCCTTGGCTTAAACCATGTAAGTTTTAAAACTTTGCAGTTAAGTAATTAAGTGAATAATTAAGTGCTGATTGAGCATTAGTGATGAACAGCTGATGATAACAAACAGAATCACTGAAGAAAAGAGAAACTCAAGAACTGACATAACAACTGACTTCAGCCACAGCCTTAGATGAAATCAACTTAATGTCTTCTTTTATTTCAGTCTCTCAAGATCTGATTAAACAACCCCACAAACAGCATCACCAGCTCTACTTATTCATAGCCAGACTGACTTTATTTCTGTCAGACGTCTACAGAAGATCTTATTTAGAATTAACTAAGGTTTAGATGTTGATTTGTTTCATTCGAAGTAACCATGTTAGAGATCAGTGTTTGCTTTAGTTGGGCTCTTGACCCTTAACTTCTGTGTTAGGTGTTTTTTTTTTCTTTTCTGGCTGTTATAACCATGTGTTTCTGAAACATGTTTGTTATAACAAAAGCTCAGAGAAAATATGATCAGTTGTTTGTTGTTATATATTGATGATGACGATCATCACTTAGTGAACTGATCTCGTTCAGAGTCTAATCTCTGATTAAGTGGATGTTGTATTATTAGTTCTATTGATTGTAGTAAAAGTGATTCTAAGAGCCAGTGGATTTGTGACAATCAGTTACTATAAAGGACTTTCCAAACAGTATGTGCACAACATGTTTTCATCTATGATAGCAATCAGACTCAAACAGACATCAATAATCAGCATATGAATCTGTGTTAAACGTAACTTTACTTTGACATTTTGTTGTACAACATAAAACGCACACACTCACACCCCAAACATTCCTATGTAGAAACATATATTGAAAGATAAACAACTTTTTCAAAATGTGTGTTTTCTGCATGGTTGTGTGTAATTTGCACACTATTACTATTACACAAATACTATTATAAAACTGTACTTTTCACGATTATTTAATTTAGTTTATAATTTACTATTCATTTATTCATTATTGTCTATTCTGTATTATTCCACCCTTGATATTACATATTCTACTTGCTATTATTCATTTATTTATTATGGTATTATACATATAATTTGTGCTATTATAAATCTATTATGTACTGTTGTACTTGCTATTTTATTATATTATTCACTTTACTACAACTTGTACTACATATACTTTTTAATATTACATATCACTTTTACTATATTTTTTACTGTGCACTGTATCAGTGCATAATATTTTACCACTGTAATTCTTACTGGATCCATAAAGGATTATCAGTTACATTTGTTATTGTTTGGTGTGGAGTTTATCTGTATAGAGTGCTATCAAAATAGAAAGCAGACCACCAGTGTGTCACTTTTTGATTTGTATTCGCTGGTTTTATTCCATTTTCTCAATTGTTGTAAATTATTAGTGCTTAAATATGTTTTATTTCGAATTTTTTTCAGGTATTTCAAAGGGAATGAGCTGTGTTCTGACCTGAGGCACAAGAAAAGCTAAAATGTTTGGGGTTGAAGACAGAGAAAGCAGTGAAACAACTTAATTTCATTTAATGTGCATTCAAATTACATTACATGTAAATATCACAGTTATACTACATTAATATTAGAATTGTTAACCGAAAAAATCACCCAAATCAACAAGAGTGCGAGTGTGAGCTTTCACAATTTCTTACGAAAATTAATAATTTTCCAAACCAAACTAGATAACTGGTGGCAGAGTTATTTTATCTCCATGTAGATCACAAACCTCTGAAATCGGTTGATAAATGTAAACATTTTCTGTTTTTATCCAGAAAAAACCGCAGCTCCCCCGTTTACCTCCATTTGTTTTTAAAGCAGTCTTGCCCTCATAAACATGGCAGACGGCATTGACGTATCGCAGCAACGGCTCCAAGAGGCGTCTAGGTATTTATTATGTCTATGCATATTACATTTAGTGCTATAGAGATGTGAGGAGACTTTCAACCAGCATAACAAAAAATGTTTTTGAACCAAATCCCCTACCTTGCCTTTGAATAAATGGGACAATCTACACAGTCTTGTAGACTTAAGGTACACAGTAAAATCCCGAGTGTTATATGAACACTGCTCGCAGCATATATGGTCCCACTCTAAAAGAGTGTTAAAGTAACACTGAAGCAGTGTTAAAGTTACTGAGATAATTATGTGATTAATTAAGTGCTGATTTAGCTGGAGTATCTAAAACAGAAGTTCTTTATTGAGAATTAAGGTTTAGATGTTTTTTTTTTCTTCAACTTACCATTTTGGTGATTAGTGGTTGCTTTAGTTGCCTCTTGACCCTTGACATGTTAAATTTAAGTTTCTCTTTGGCTGGCACAATTGTGTGTATTAAACATGTGTGAAGGCGAGGAGCTTATGATAAAATCATGTCATGTGTTTGAGTCTCTGACTGAAATTTATCTAAACCTGTAGTGCTTTTATGATTTCTATGTTGTTGCAGTTATATGAGATAACAATGTGAGAAAAACTTCATAAGTGACTTTTATAAATATGGTTCATAGAGAGGTTTAAACTCTGGCACTCATAGACATGAAGAATCAGCATATGAATCTCAGCAATGGTGACTAAATATTCTGATCATTTTTATGTGATTTTTGAACGTCACAAAACAAGGCAGTAAAAAGTCACAACAAAAAATAACAAAAAT
>NW_015657956.1:19300-28087 GCF_001515625.1 Sinocyclocheilus rhinocerous | reverse complement strand
ACAATGCAGCTGCATAATTTATTCATGTTGCAATGCATGCTGGGAGCCATGTATGAGTTATGATTGGTGCACCCAGAATGCACTGCAACATGAATCTGTCTGATGATCATCACCATTGTTGAGATTCATATGCTGATTCTTGATGTCTGTGTGTCTAAACAGTACAGATGTTCTATACTGGGGTGCAAAGTGTTTCTTAAAGCGCTTCCTATTATTTAATTAAAATACAGTTGTGATCAGGAACATAAACTATATTACACATTACCCCTGATGACATCAGTGAACCTGATACAACATGACAACTACATCATTATCAAAAAAACAGCCAACATATTCTAAACACATTTTCTCTTGAGTTTTCTTAACATAATCAATGCGTTTCATAAACACAGTTACAGCAACCAGAGAAAAACTAATGTTAAAAAGTCAAGGGTCAAGAGCCCAACTAAAGCAAACACTTATCTCCACTACAGTGACTTCAAATTGTGTTATTTTCAATAATCATTAACATCTAAATCTCTGTTAATTCTTAATAAGACATTTTTAGATGCATGACAAACAAAAAGTCAGTCTGGTTAGTAATGCATGAAGCTGGTGATGCTGTTTGTGGAGATGATTAATCATCTTCTGCTGAGATCTTGAGAGATTTAATGTCTTTTATTTCAGTTGATTTCATCTCAGGCTGTGGCTGAAGTCAGTTGTAGTTCTTGTGTTTCTCTTTTCTTCAGTGATTCTGCTTGTTAACAGCAGCTGTTCATCACTAATGATCAATCAGCACTTAATTAATCACATAATTATCTCATTAACTTTAACACTGCTTCAGTGTTACTTTAACACTCTTTTAGAGTGGGACCATATATGCTGCGAGCAGTGTTCATTTAACACTCGGGAATTTACTGTGTACATGCACATTTATTACACGTGAAACTATTAATATTTTAAATATTTTAGGTAATTTCTCTGCTTCGTCTGATGGAATCACAGCGCCTCCTATTGGAGACAACAGCGTCACGTCATTGTTGAAAGTGAAAGTAGAATTCAAGTACGGACATTTGGTTGAAGCTCATTTCTGACAGAAGACATCTTACATCGGCCGTTTTGCGCCGCTGCTGCGTTATTCATTCAAAATATTAGAGAAATATAGAAGCTCAATGCAGAGAAGATCTTGATTAGGTTAAAACCGAAATCAAGCCATTCACACAGAACGCATATTCAGCACATTTTCTCGATGGACAAATACGACTGCTGCACTCGCGTCTCACACGAGATGCATAGAAAGCCATGCAAAGTTAAAACAGTTTAAACTTTAGAAAACGTCGTGAATTTGTGGAGGTTTATTCCTTTTCACTGCGTCTCATATGTTTTTAAATGCAGTCTGTGTGAATGGCGCTTCGGCTCTTTGGATTAAGCAATGCATAAATATGTGATGCTGTTTTGTTCATAATTGTTTATGCAATTTACGAAATTATATTTGATTTATATGAGTTAATTTAGACGTAATGCAGGTTTTGTTATAGACATTTATTTCCTTGCATTGACAATTTAATGTGCTGCATTATTTTTCTAATTGCGCCCTCCTGTGGCCTCCGGAAACAAGCCAAAAGTTTAAGCTATTTAATTTGCATATAAAACATTAGAAATTAGATATTTGTTTAATTTTTATTTTGTGTTTGACTGTTAAAACAAAAAAATATTTGTTGTTTGTCTCAATAAATTGAGTTAGTTTATAAATACAGTGGTTAAATGTAAAAAAAAATTTCTGTTGCTCTTTGTTTTAAAAAAGGTTATAAAAAATGTCAATAATTATCAATACCGAACGATATGAAACATTATATCATCGATAAATGTTTTAGCTATATCGCCCAGCCCTAAGCTAGAACTTAAATAAATGTTTGTGTCTTAAGGCTTATCGGTGCACTAATGCTTTCGGGTTTGGGTAACGGTTTAAGCTAAAACTAAGCAGGACTGTGTTTCCCAAAAGCATCGTATACGCCTAAACTGTCCACAGAGACCATAACCGTCCATTACGATAATTAATGGTCCTAAAATCAAATTAGGCTTGCGATGCTTTTAGGAGACGCAGCCCAGAATCTGATACAGGCCTATGACTACTCTCTGTGTCTTCACACAAGATAGGAATGTAAATGAACCATAGCAATTAACCTGCTTCGATTTCTATCTTTTATCCTCTTAAAAACCTTCAAACGCTATGCAAATTTCATACATAGGGTAGAGTGGGGGAAAATGCCCCCCTTAAGGACTGTGTAATTTTATTCTGTGAAACTAAAGTTAAATGTGTTCAGAAAAGTTATCATAGTTTTAGTGACAATGACATAAATTATAAACCAAGCATGAAAAATATCCAGCATTTTCATGTTATTAGATTTTTAACAAAAATGAATTTGTACCAAGGGGGTGTGTTGTCCCACAGGTTGGGTAAAATGCCCCCATCTCACAAAGCAATTTGCTTTAAACATTTACAGCAAAATCAGAGTACAGGCAGTTTTAGCTTAAAATTAAAAATGATATAATCAAATAATTATGAATTACAACATTATAATAGCCTATTTGAAACATTTTGCTAACTAGCTACCTGATGCTAACTTGAGGTCATTTTTAAATATAAAATCCAAATATTTGCTCTTTGGATTAAGCAATGCATAAATACGTGATGCTGTTTTGTTCATAATTGTTTATGCAATTTACGAAATTATATTTGATTTATATGAGTTAATTTAGACGTAATGCAGGTTTTGTTATAGACATTTATTTCCTTGCATTGACAATTTAATGTGCTGCATTATTTTTCTAATTGCGCCCTCCTGTGGCCTCCGGAAACAAGCCAAAAGTTTAAGCTATTTAATTTGCATATAAAACATTAGAAATTAGATATTTGTTTAATTTTTATTTTGTGTTTGACTGTTAAAACAAAAAAATATTTGTTGTTTGTCTCAATAAATTGAGTTAGTTTATAAATACAGTGGTTAAATGTAAAAAAAAATTTCTGTTGCTCTTTGTTTTAAAAAAGGTTATAAAAAATGTCAATAATTATCAATACCGAACGATATGAAACATTATATCATCGATAAATGTTTTAGCTATATCGCCCAGCCCTAAGCTAGAACTTAAATAAATGTTTGTGTCTTAAGGCTTATCGGTGCACTAATGCTTTCGGGTTTGGGTAACGGTTTAAGCTAAAACTAAGCAGGACTGTGTTTCCCAAAAGCATCGTATACGCCTAAACTGTCCACAGAGACCATAACCGTCCATTACGATAATTAATGGTCCTAAAATCAAATTAGGCTTGCGATGCTTTTAGGAGACGCAGCCCAGAATCTGATACAGGCCTATGACTACTCTCTGTGTCTTCACACAAGATAGGAATGTAAATGAACCATAGCAATTAACCTGCTTCGATTTCTATCTTTTATCCTCTTAAAAACCTTCAAACGCTATGCAAATTTCATACATAGGGTAGAGTGGGGGAAAATGCCCCCCTTAAGGACTGTGTAATTTTATTCTGTGAAACTAAAGTTAAATGTGTTCAGAAAAGTTATCATAGTTTTAGTGACAATGACATAAATTATAAACCAAGCATGAAAAATATCCAGCATTTTCATGTTATTAGATTTTTAACAAAAATGAATTTGTACCAAGGGGGTGTGTTGTCCCACAGGTTGGGTAAAATGCCCCCATCTCACAAAGCAATTTGCTTTAAACATTTACAGCAAAATCAGAGTACAGGCAGTTTTAGCTTAAAATTAAAAATGATATAATCAAATAATTATGAATTACAACATTATAATAGCCTATTTGAAACATTTTGCTAACTAGCTACCTGATGCTAACTTGAGGTCATTTTTAAATATAAAATCCAAATATTTTTATTTAACCATCTAGTTAGAATACATTTGATGGAAAAACAAAGGATTAACAGATAACTACAGTAATTGCTCATTGCCCCCTGGGGGGCGTTTTACCACACTGACTATGTTTGAGAAAAAAATCATGTCATTCTGAAAATATAATTATATATTTATTAAATAACACGTACTCCCTATCTACAGGCCCTACTGTTCTCATATCATATACAACTGTGGTGTTCTACAAAACAACAAGCTTTAAAACACTTTTTGTCTTACTGCTGAGAATGAGATAATTTGCTGTGAAATCTGTTTTCTCTCAGGTACATCACCAGTGTAAGCTTCATAGTGAATACTTCTACATCACTCTTGTCAACATACACTCTTATGAAAAATGGTTCTAAACAGTACCAGAAAAGGGTTCTTCAGCTTGTAACAATAGCAGAACCCTTTTTAGTGCTAAATAGAACCCTTTTCATAGGGTTCCATAAAGAACCATACTTTGAAAGTGCTATATAGAACCTTAAAGATGCTAAAAAAATTACCTTTTTAATGATAGTTTATTTTAATTAATATTATTAGTATGTTTATATCATTAATATTAGTTTTATTATTATTTGAATAAATTATTTATTACTATTGTTTTTTTTACCCCCTCTATCAGCCTGGTCTTACAACAACAACAACATGTTGTGTCAATTAGGTATTTTTTATTTTATTTAATGACATGTGAAATTGTAGCAAAAATGACAGTGATCTAACAACCGTTATTAGCAGAATACATTAATAAATGACAGCTGACACTGAACACAAATAGATACTTAAAGAAGTAAAACAAAAATAGAAACAGAAACTAGTGTTATGAAGACCAAGTTCCAGTGAAATACTGTATTTTCACAATCCTCTATGATGCCTGTAAGTCCATCATTATGTGTATTTTGTTGTGATTGAGTGGCAGTTTCTCTCTGCAGATGACGAGGTTGTAGGATGTGACAGCATCTGAAATGCACAATTGAGTTCAGAGTTAAAATGCGTCTCCTTCCAATGTTTATGAAGGCCAAAGCAGTATGTGAGCACTTCACAATGTTATGTTTATGCATAAACCCAAGTAATAAATAAAAAAATAAATGAATCTAACAATATGGACCATAAATTCAATATCTGTGTTACAAAGAAGTATCCTTAACTGAACAGAGCTGGTCACACTTACATGTTCTCTTAAACTAAAAAGAGAAAAGGACATGATTGGTAGGAAATCAGTTACAGTTTGAAAGTAAAAAATAATAGACATTTTAAGAAATAAATAATTTATCTGCTGAGAGTGTGTTGACAGTCTGTGTAGTTGGATGGGTGAGGTCCAAAAAATCAGTAATGAGTTTTTTTTTTTTTTTTTTTTTTGAGTGTAGTCTCTATTAGGGATTTACATTAAAGCAACAACAGCAACAACATATTGTGTGAATTAGGTACTTTTTTTATTGACTTGAAATTGTAGCAATAATGTCAGTGCTCTTAACAACAGTTGACATTGAACATGAATAAATACATAAAGTAAAACACAAAATAAAAACAAAAAATAGATGTGATGAAGACTAAGTTCCAGTGAAATATCTTCACAATCCTCTAAGATGCCTTTAAGTCTATCATTTTGGTGTGTTTCAGTGGCAGTTTCTCTCTGCAGAGGATGAGGTTATGGGACTTGATGCATCTGAAATACACAAATGAGTTTAGAGCTGTCCAATTGTTTATGTAAAAACAATAATGTCTATGAAAGCCAAAATCAAAAATGGACAGAATGTGACAAAAGAGCAACAATATATTGTTGTGACAAGTCCTGGTAAGTCTAACACAGTACACATAGCAAGGTTTATTTATTTATTTTTATAATAACAGAATAAAAAGTAGATAGAAATAGAATAGATAGAGCTAGTGTTAGAGGGTCAATTATTATTATTTTTTTATAATAATTAAAAAGAAAACAAGTAGGTAGAATATAAATAGAATAGAGAGTTCTAGTGTTTAATTAAAAAAAAAATCTAACAATATGTATTATAAATTAAATGTCTCTGTTACTTACTTACAGAGAGATGTATCCTCAGCTTAACAGAGCTGCTCACACTTACATATGACCAAAAAGAGAAAAGAACATGTTTATTTGGAAACCAGGTACAATTTTAAAGTTAAATTTGTATTTAAATTAAAGAATGAAATGATTGACCTGTTGAGAATGTGTTAGTCTGTGTAGTTGGATCAATCAGTAATGAGGTGCTTTGACAGTTACAGATTTAAAAAACAAAAGGGCGGGAATAAAGAACCCTAAACTCTAACACAAAGAACCATTTCAGCATAAAAGGGTTCTTCAGGATTCTATGGTTCTAAATAGAACCATTACTGCATGTAAAGAACCTTTAAAGAACCATATTTTTTTAGAGTGTAGTCGATAGTTACAATAAAACTTTATCTTGACTTTATCTTGTGGTTATTTTGGGAGAAACGGTAGGGGGGCGTTTTCCTCCACTCTACCCTAGTGGGATCTTCTGCATCTATACATATATATCTTTAAAAAAGAAAAAAAACCTTTTTCCACAACTCGCCTTGGTCCCCCAGTAAATCTCTGCCATTTCCACAATTGGATATACATATAGGCCTAAGTAAAAATAAATAAATAAATAATAAGAATAAGAATAAAGAATAATACTAATTAATTAAGTAAATCTTTGTAAAAATGTATGGAAGGCAGTGGTGGAAAGAGTACTGAAAAAATATACTCAAGTAAAAGTACCATTACCTTCCAAAAAATGTAGTGTGAGTAGAGTAAAAGTACTTGTCCAAAAAACTACTTGAGTAAGAGTAAAAGAGTAGCCTATTTAAAAGCACTCATGAGTATTGAGTAGGTAAATATTACAATATCATAGCAAAACAACAGTGATCAGCAATAATGATAAGCCTAATACTCACAATAAAAATAATAAGGTCATATAGAGCATAACACAGTCTCGGAGATAAGAAGTGGATTATCCTTCTCCTGAAATGTTTGTCTTTTCATCCTGAAATGCGAGGCAAATGTTGGATCACAATAATTAAGAACCACAGTTTCCACAAATCCCTTCACACGATTGGGATGTTCTCTTTTATTCTGGAGGGCAAGGGCAGTGACTGTAACATCGAGCGTATTTTGCAGTATTAAACACGTATTTATACCGATTTCATCAGGCTCCGAAAATTCTTCAAAAAGAACACAAAGAATGGCCTTCTCAGCTGCCATAGTTGCAACTCTTGCGTCATCAGGACAGGGTGTTCAACGTACCACCGTTTCCGTTTAAAAAAACGTTTTGCACCATTTTTGTCGGGGCTGAACGCAGCCCTGATATGAACTGTGATACACTGAACCGCATCCTGAACCAGTCAGGCCAAGCGAGGCTTCGGACATCATCAGTGAAGTCATTGCTCTAAAGCCATACGAGCCTTGATACGTGCTTCACTGAAAGCTGCCGGGACACACGCTCCGAAGCCTCGGCACAGAACGTAACATCACTATTTACAAGCATAATATCAAAATTAATAATAATATTAATCGACGAAGTAATTGTTTTAAGCATCAGAAGTGAAAAAGTCCTCACGATCTCCACTTGGGTTGTGGCTAGAAGGGATACATACAGCTCCGACCGGAAATGAACAATGAAATTAATTTTCTACCTATTAGATTGTGTTTTATTAACGTCTACACCTACCCCTTAAAATAATGAAAAAAATAGTAATTATTGTTGTACAGTGTGACAAAATTAATGTGCGCATGCCCAGTAGCACCATACATATCCCTTCTAGCCTTAACCCTCCAGTTGGGCACGTCAAGTTAGGGAGTGTCTCAAAAGTGCAAAATCCAAAATAAACTTGGTTAAATATGTGCATTATCGACAAAAACACTAAAATCGTGATACTTTTACATGTGTAGTTTATGTTAGCAAATAGATTAAGTATAGATTAAGACATTTTTTAACTTTTAAAATATTAATATATATGTTATATATGTAAGCAGGGTTTAAACTGGGCCGGGGCCATACGGGACTGAGCCCCGGCACATAGACTCCAGGGCTCGACATTAACGCTTCATTAACGCAAGACAAGTTACCTGATTAAAACATCAATAACCAAAAATAACTAGGCAATCACCATAACGCAAGTATTATTCTGATTTTATTACATTTAGAGTAAGTGGCGAATAGTGGATATAGCTACTGTATATAATGCATCTATTGACGGAATAAGGTTGCGCTGCTGAGGCGAAGCTCACGCAGCCTCTCCAGGAGAAATCAAAACGCTCAACACTAAAGAAGAAGAAACTCAGCATGCTGAGGTAAAAATTCAAAATGAAAAGTTTTTATATTTAAAAATACAGTTACAGTAGTTAGGTAACATCACACAACATTTTCATCATTACGACTGTTTAATAGTTCAATAAACAGTTCAGTAAGCAAGTACAATAATATTTGGTCACTTACATTTCAGGCGGAACACAGCGCACCTCACAGCAACCAGCTGATTCATTGCTGATTGATTCCGTGTTTTGAACGAATCGGTTGAGTCAAAGTTTGCACATGCATAAACATCTGATGAATCTGCCATTTGAACGAATCATTTGAATGAACGACTCAGTGACTCAATCACTAAACGCTCACTACTGGCACCTACTGGCGGTTTAATTTTGTTTAAAAGTATAATTTCCACTATCATTTCTTGTTTGTATATTCAAAAAAATATTTAAAACAATCTCACAACATTATTTAAAGGGGTCATATGATGCGATTTCAAGTTTTCCTTTCTCTTTGGAGTGTTACAAGCTGTTCGTGCATAAAGAAGATCTGTAAAGTTGCAAAGACTAAAGTCTCAAAGCCAAAGAGATATTTTTTATAAAGGTTCATATATAGCC
>NW_015657956.1:0-18989 GCF_001515625.1 Sinocyclocheilus rhinocerous | reverse complement strand
GAAAACGTTTTTTTTTTTTACTTTAAACCGCATAAACACATTTCATTACACCAAATACACAAAATAATGTTCTTTTTAGCAGCATCATATGACCCCTTAAAATCAAGTTGTGTTTTTTCAGTGTAAATGATTTAATTTGATAAAGTACAGATTAAAACAATCACATTATTATAACTGAATTTATAGATCAAATGTAAGAATTTGAAATTACAGGTGAATGAGGTTAGGGGGAAATGCCTTTTATAAAGGTAAAAAAAATAACCATGGATTAAATCAATCAGTAATAAACATGCAGATGTATGTGGCACAGCTGATAGAAAACTGATGAGAATACTGCTTCAGAATAAATCATATTTAATTTAATTATAAACTGTGTGGAAAAAAAATTAACTTAAATGATTTTAGCAAATGGCTGCAATATAACAAAGAGTGAAAAATTTAAGGGGGTCTGAATACTTTCCGTACCCACTGTATATAAGCCCGACACATAGCATCATACACAACTTGGTTTTTGGAAATATGATTTTTGTGTATTTTTGGTGATTTTTTTAAATATTCAAATCTATATCACTTCCTGATCATGTGACTTTGTAGCCACACCCACCTACAATGTGTGAGTATTATACTCACACATTGTACATTCCTATTTCTTTTTTCTTTTGAAAATATAATTGTTGTTTTTAGTCAATTATTTGAATTACTGAAAACTTTTTTTTGATTCTTGGTCATGAGACGTAATATTGTTACCTAATATTGTTACACAAGCCCAGTTTATATTCACAAAAATTTCTCAAACAAAAATATGAATATTGTGTGTCTACCAAAACATGTATTTAAGTATACTATAGTCATTTTTTGTACTGTTGTGTAATCTTTAGTCCTTGTGTAATTTGGTGGGTCCAGGCTCAATGGCATTTTCTGAGAAATGCATAAAATAGGAATTGTATGTGGAAAATGTAAGAACAATCATAATTTGGCTATAGGGTTTTTCTGGTAACACTTTAGCAGGGCTCTCAAGTTATAGCAAAAGTTTGGAGTGAGATTAGGGGAGGGGCCACTAAAAGGGGAGGAGCCATTCAGATATTTGCAGCACACAATTCTCTCAAGTTTTCGCTAGCAGTTCAATTTTACCTATTGTTCACAATTGACCTGAACAAATAGGAATGATAACAACTGGTAAATCTGAAAATAAAAACAAATTTTAAAAAAACTGACAAATTCACCCAAATAAAATAAATAGGTTAATGTATTTCAAAAATACAAATGTATCAAAAATAAAAATAAATTTGGCCACAAACGAGTCAACTGAAGAGCAGTGCTCAATGTACATACTGTACACATACAGTAGGATTGCAGAATTTGCCCTGCGGATGTATGTCAAGCTGTGTGTGTGTGTGTGTGTGTGTGTGTGAGTGTGAGTGTGTGTGTGAGTGTGAGTGTGAGTGTGAGTGTGTGAGTGTGTGAGTGAGTGAGTGAGTGAGAGAGCACATTTCAGCTTATGTATGTTTTTTTTTTTGTTCTGTTGTAAGTGTTTGTTGCACATTTTGATGCCTTGATGACTGGGGTAGGGGGCTCCCACAAAAATTGTGCTGTAAAATAACGGTAATCTACTGGCAGCTGTGGTTGCCAGCATTGTACTGTTAATTTACAGCTCTCTACCATTAATTTACAGCTCTTCATTTTTACAGTATGTTACCCTTATTATACCATGTGGTAATTTTATTTTGGAAACCGATTGCTTCAAACCATTCGGAGAAAAAAAAAGAAACAAAAATTGTGTTTATATGGTGTTAGTACATTGAACTTATTTAATTTGAGTCCACTAAGAAAAAAAAAAATTCTTAATTTAAAACCACAAACACTTAAAGATGAATAAAAAAACAACTAAAACACGACATTATAGATTGTCATTAATTAGCAATAGCACACATTTATGTACTAAAGTACTTAGTAAAGAGATCATCACTGCATCAGCAGCTCCACAGCATCAGTGTTTGTGGCTCATCATTGATGAAGCACAGGCTCTACTCTCCAGCACAATGGTGACCCACAAAACTAAATTAAACTAACAGATCTCTCTTCTGCAAAAACACATTAATACAGTTCAGTTCAATATTTACTCTCCTTATCAGTTCATGACTTTGCATAACATTTTTTCTATAAACATTCACTAATATTTCAGTGAAATTAACTTGTTTTGTTTGGTAAAGCTGACTGTTATGTTTTACAGTATATTGCTGTTTTTTTCTTGAATTAACGGTAATCTACTGGCAGCTCTGGTTGCCAGCATGTTACTGTTTTTCTGCAGTGTGTTGCCATAAATTAATTACAGTTTATTACTGTTAAATTACGTTGCATGTTGTTTTTTCTTCATCTTACATCTTTAACCCCCACAGCAAAATCATCAGTTTTAAATGAACATGTGTCCACACTACAGAGTGAAGCAGTGTTAAAGTTAATGAGATAATTATGTGATTAATTAAGTGCTGATTGTGCATTAATGATGAACAGCTGCTGTTAACAAGCAGAATCACTGAAGAAAAGAGAAACACAAGAATTACAACTGACTTCAGCCACAGCCTGAATTGAAATCAACTGAAATAAAAGAAGACATTAAATCTCTCAAGATCTGATTAAACAACTCCTAAAACCGCATCAACATCTTCAATTATTACCAGACTGACTTTATTCCCGTCAGACGTCTACAGAAGATCTTATTGAGAGTTACAGAGGTTTAGATGGTTTTCACTACCATGATGGAGATCAGTGTTTCCTTTAGTTGGGCTCTTGAACCTTTACTTTTTAACATTTACTTTTCTTTGACTGCGGTTGAAATTAATTTCAACATTAATACTTAACTCTTTAAATAATAATAAACAACTCAAATTCAATTATTTCTTTAGTTTCTCATTTAATTTGTTCAAGCCTGACCTTAACTTAAAAAAAAAAAAACAGCAACAGCACATTTTCATTTCATTTTCAAAGTAGTGCCAATTCGGCGCTTGAATTAAATTCAAGCAACAACAAAATACAACGTAGAACATAGAACTTTTATTAACAAAATGAATAAAAATACACCGTGCTATATGCCTAATATAAAATAACAAATATCTTACACAAAGTTTAGGTAGCTTATACACAACTGAAGATCAGTAAACACTGTGGAACCAAATAAATAAGAAGCACGACGTTTATTAGCAAAACGAATAAGAAAGATTGGAGACACGGCATACTTGATGTAAAAAAAAAAATAAATACACCGTTTAAATAAATTTTAATTCGGCAAACACTGTGGAACCAAATAAATAAGAAACAAATGTTTAAAAAAAACTTCCAATATCACCTTAGATAAATGGTAGAAGTCAACAGGCTTTTCAAAAACCAAAATATTTTTAAAACAGGCGCTTTTACATGTCGTTTTGAAACTCTTCTGCCATCGTCTTGTCTGTCTCACCTCACTCTTCTTTGTCAGCTTCTCCTCACGTGATAAATTAAATCTTATCTGTGATGAGACTGTCATTCGGCACGCTGCATTGAGCAGCCGCGTTCAGTTTTAATTTTAGTGAACTAAATTATTTGTATTACTATAAAAAATCTAAACGACGGTGGGGGCGGTGGGCAAGTGACAACCGGTGTTGCGGCTTCACACCGGTAAAACCGTCAAAACCTTCTATAGCAGCAACACGAATTTCGTGTCCTGTCAATCACTGCGTGAAATATACAATTGAGCGCACACCAGTACAAAGGGCGGAGCTGAGCGGACGGGGCCATTCTCTCCGGAGTCCAATTGGCTGTAGCCTAAATACATATTTAAACTTTAAATAAGTATGAAATATATGAGCGTTTTTTCGCTTATTTATTTTCGTTTGGACATGCTCATATGTTGATGTTTTGATATAGCCTATTTTTAAAATATATGCGGTAAAAGGTTACACACACTCACACACACACACACTCACACTCACACTCAGTCACTCCACTCACTCACACTTGGAAGAATGTTATTAAGTTCTCACTCTCACACACAAACACACACACACACATTGTGTTGTGTTTCCTACAGAGTTGAGTGACTACAACAGTCTGAACGTTCCTCTGCACAACAGAAGGCATCAGGTGAGAGGGGAGGTCCTTCTGTCTGCCGTGACGTTTACATGGACATCAGTAATCTAATTATAGAAAGAAAAAAAAATCTGTTTACATGGTAGATTCTTGATCAGTGTATTGTCTTACAGTATTTCTGAATTGCTAAAACACTCAACCCCAATCTCTGAACCAAATTCACTAGCATAAAACAATTTGTCGAATAAAGCACTCTTTCTGATAAACCTTAAACACATTTAGGCAGTTAGGCTCTATTTGCAAATCTCATGCACTCTTTTTGCAAAACTCTAAACAAATTCTCATTCACTTAAACACATCACACTGTGATGCATTTGTGCTGCAAAATGCTAAACACAAGCGTATATGTGTGTGTGATCTGAGAGCACCGTTTGATTTTGAGTGCAAGTTAAATGGTTTTGCAGTGATTGTTTGATTTTGATGGAAGAGTCAGAGGTTTCGTGAATTTAGTTTGAGTATTTGGATTTGTGTTTAAGGTTTTGAAAAAATTAGTGATGGTTTCAAAAAATGTGTTTTAGCAATTCAGAAAAACTGTAATCATGTTAAAATCATACTCAGTTACAAATGTAACCTCGGTTCCCTGAGATACGGGAATGAGTACTGCGTCTTTGCTAGATGCTATGGGAAAAAGTCGGTTTCGTGGCTAAAGTTTGTTAAACGACGTTATGACATAAACGGATTTCCAAAGTTTATCATCCACACTGAAATGTCTGAAAGCGTTACATTCGCCTTACTGTGCATGTATAAAACCTCACTGAGATGATACAGACGGAACAGACATAATAAGTTTCACACAATTCTTCTGGCAGGATCAATTCATTTACAGAAATATTTCATCATTCACTGATGCCCACGGCGCGCTCACTCAGAATGGATCTAAAACGCAGTTCTGCTCTCGTGTTTTGCCACAGGACAGCAATCGTGAGTAAATTTTCTGTCATCTTTTTAGGACTGTAATATGAAGAGTGTGCAAAGTAAATATCTTTAGCAACAGTGTGAAAGTGAATAGCACATAACTGCATGATTAACGTTACCGGTTAAACATGTCTATTGGTACAATATGCGTCACATGACTAAACGTGTCATCGTTTTCAAAAGCCTCCGTTTCCACAGTCCATCCTACAATGTGAAAACAGCATTTTCAAATTGATCCGCTCTGGAGAGCATTTCAAAAGCTCTGTTTTCCTGGACTCCTTGTCTTAGTGTGGATGGAAGGCCAAAACAAATATAGCAATAAATTGCTAAGTAGGCAACACTGCAGGCTACCCAGACATTTCAGCTTGTCCCGCTAAATGTCACTAACCTTTCCACTTTCCCGCAGCCTACAGCTACAGCAGTCGAAGCAAGCGTGAAGCTGCCTCCGCTTGCAACACAGGCCCTCACATCTCAGTATTTCCGTCCTGTTACTTCTAACCCCCTTTTTTCCTTTCAGCGGCCTCCAGCTCCCATAGCAGACGCTAGCGTGAGGCTGCCTCCGCTAACAGTGCAGGCTACACAAGCTCTTCAGGACGTCACAAACCCCACCCCCTTCCCATGCCCGACAGCTACAGCAGCTGAAGCAAACATGAGGCTGCCTCCATTTGTAACACAGGCCCACTTCTCTTCTGCTCCCTCATGCTAGTAATAACCATTTTTCTGTTCAGTGGCCTCCAGCTCCCATAGCAGACGCTAGTGTGAGGCTGCCTCCGCTAGCGGCACAGGCTTTTCAGGATGTCACGAACCCTGCTTACTTCCTGTGGCCTAGAGGCTGCCTCCGCCTGCAACACAGGCCCACATGTCTCAGTCTTTTCCACCCATTACTAATAACCCCTTTTTCTTTTCAGTGGCCTCCAGCTCCCATAGCAAACCAAAAAGTTTCAACATGTTATCAGAGGCTATCTGCTGGATTCTCTCCAATAACTACGCAATCCCTTACCCCATCCACCTTTAAGACAATTTTTTATCATCTCTCCTCCTGGCTCCATCCCAGCCACACATCTAGAGTTATATAGAGTTATATCGAGTTATCTTCTAGTCGCTGCAGCGGACCTGTGGGGGAAAGAATGGTCCACCACCAGCATCGTAGCCCATTGCGATAACGAAGCGGCCATGCATTGCATCAATAAAGGCCGGTCCCATTCCCCTGCATTAATGCCTTTTCTAAGACGTCTCATTTGTACTTCAGCTTGACACTCACTCCCGTTCTGCTCTCCAGGAATTCAGGCTGCTGGCGCCGATATACCCGTAAGCCACCCGCAGAGAAAAAAGAATATATATATATATATAAACCCTTCTAGATGCCTCCTTCAGTTCCATTCTCCAGGCCGTCTCCCCCAGGACCCTCCAATCCTACTTAACTGCTTGGAATGGTTTTAAACATTTTCACCACGCATACATCCTGCCTTTCCCCGATTTTTCCCAGTTCACCATCACCTCATTCATCTCCCATCTCAACGCCAACAAAAAACTCCAAGCCAGCTCCATCAAAGGCTACCGAAGCGGAATTAAATTTTTCTTCCCTCATCATCATCTCCTCATTCATCTCCCATCTCAACTCCAACAAAAAACTCCAAGCCAGCTCCATCAAAGGCTACCTAAGCGGAATTCAATTTTTCCACAAGCTCATGTTCGGCACACCCTCCCCAGAAATAGCCAGCTCACAGACATCCATGCTCATCAAAGGCATCCAAAGAGCCCAACCCACCCGCCCAGACACTAGACAGCCAATAACTCTAGATATCTTAACCAAATGCATTTCTACACTCCGCAGAGGCTACCACTCCATTCACAATGCCTGCACGCTCGACACCATGTTCATATTGGCCTTCTTCAGTTTCCCCAGATGCCCTCCGCAGAGGCTACCACTCCATTCACAACACCCGCATGCTCGACGCCATGTTCATATTGGCCTTCTTCGGTTTCCTCAGATGCTCGGAACTTACCATCACGTACTGCTTTATTCCAAAAATCCACCCAACCCTTTCAGACCTATCAGTGTTAGACACCGAATCAATCTCTTATTCATTAAGCAAGCAAGACAGACCAACTGAAAAGAGGCCACTTCATTATATCTTCAATCTCCAGTCAACAATCCAACCATACCAAACCCTCCT
Source organism: Sinocyclocheilus rhinocerous (assembly GCF_001515625.1). Classification (NCBI taxonomy): domain Eukaryota; kingdom Metazoa; phylum Chordata; class Actinopteri; order Cypriniformes; family Cyprinidae; genus Sinocyclocheilus; species Sinocyclocheilus rhinocerous. The sequence continues at coordinate 11,775 of NW_015657956.1, read as the reverse complement.
AGCCTACCTGCATTACAGAAGCCCGCAGGCTAAAGTCCCATCTGCCTTGCCTTTTTTGATGACTCTAATCGCCCCACCACACGTTCTGGTTCCAAAAACACCTCAAGTCCATTCTACTGCTTTCTGGCATCCCAGCAGATCTTTACTCCAGCCAATCCTTCCGCATAGGTGCAGCTACCACAGCTGCCCAAAAAGGCCTCTCCCAGTCTCAGATCCAGGCACTCGGCTGCTGGATGTCAGAGGCCTTCAAGATCTACATCCAGTCAGACCGCTTCCATATCAAAGAAGCTCACCGAACCCTCATCAGCTGAGTCCTTTAACATCAGCTCATTTCCACAGCAGCAGTGCCCGCTTCCGCAGAAGCCACATTCTCTTTTCAGATTCCACAGCAGTGCCCGCTTCCGCATAAGCAACATTCTCTCTTCAGATGTCACAGGGGTACCCAGGAGTCAGAGTTTCTTTTCAGATATCACCAAAGTGCCCACTCCCGCAGGAGCCTGTATTTCTACTTCCAACTCATCTCTACGTCCCACTGCCGCAGCAGTCAAGTCAAGTCACCTTATTTATATAGCGCTTTTAACAATACAGATTGTGTCAAAGCAACTTTACAGTATTAAATAGAAAAAAAGTGTGTCAATAATGCAAAAGGGCAATAGTAAACACTCAATTTTCAGTTAAAGGCAGTTCATCATTGAATTCAGTGATGTCATTATCCAGCTCAGTTCAGTTTAAATAGTATCTGTGCAATCAAGTCGATGGTATCGCTGGATATTAAGTGTCCCCAACTAAGCAAGCAAGCAATACTCGCTCCCGCAGGAACCTGTATCTTTACTTCCCACTGCCGCAACAGCGCTTGCTTCCGCAGAAGCCTATGTCTTTACTTCCAACTGCTGCAGCAGTGCTTGCTTCCGCAGAAGCCACAGTCTCTTTCAGATACCACCGCAATGATTCTACTCCAAGCGACATCCAGCACCCCACCAACCTTAAGTTCTGCAAGTTTTGGGGGGTTATCAACGCCCCACTCTGGCTGCTGTCCCGCGTTAATTGCATCTTTTGGGGGGAGCGCTCTGGGTCCGGGCTAAATGCTGAGCTCGCCGGTCATGCTGGTCACACCGCAGACCACGCCCACGAAGAGGCGATGCCTCTAGTTGAGTGGGCTCAGTCCTCAAATAACATTATAGTCCCGTCTCGTCTTGTTAACGAAGACACGGCATAAATTTCCTCATAGTTTTTATCATCAGATATTCGTTTTAGCTCGTCAACGTCTCGTCTTAGTCACAGAAAAAATGTTCGTTAACAAATATTTTTCATCCTCGTCTTCATTGACGAAATTAAATGGGGCATTGTAGGACCAAGGAAGAGTAGGCCAGCAGAATAGTGCCAATTATCCACTTAGAAAGTCTTTGCTTCGTGACCGGGTGTCCTTTAGCGCGGCCACCTAAGCAAACAAAGAGCTGTTCCGACTGCCTAAACTGGGCGGAACGCTCGATGTAAACCTTCATAGCCCTAATGGGGAAGAGTAAATTCAACTCCCGGTCCTCTTCTGAGGGAGGAAGCGCAGAGAGGTTGATAACCTGTGCTCTGAATGGAGTCGAGAGCACCTTAGGTATATAGCCATGCCTTGGTTTCAGGACGACCTTGGAGTTGCCAGGCCTGAAATACGGGCAATTAGGGCTTACAGAGAGTGCCTGCAAGTACCCCACTCGCTTGACCGATGCTAACGCTAGTAGCAGAGCGGTTTTAAACGACAGGGACCGAAGGTCTATGGACTGCAGCGGCTCGAAGGGAGGACCCTTCAGGGCCCCCAGAACAGTGGGCAGGTCCCCAGCCTACTGGCTCCCTTCAGAAAATGAACAACAAGGTTCTTCCTGCCTACCGATTGGCCCGCTATAGGGGCATGAGAAGCCGCTATCGCTGCCACATAGACCTTGAGCGTGGATGGGGAGCGTTCTCCAACAGCTCCTGCAGGAAGGACAGTATCATCGATACGTCACAAGTGAGCGGGTCCCCACCGCGGTTTGAGCATCAGGCAGAGAACACTGACCATTTAAGGGCGTAGAGGCGTCTTGTAGCCGGAGCTCTAGCCTGAGAAATGGTGTTCAATACACACTCTGGGAGACTAACAGGTCCCCGTCGAGTGGCCACAGGTGCAAGGCCCACAGCTCTGGCCTGGGGTGCCATATCATCCTGTTCGCCTGGGAGAGGAGATCTCGCCTCAGGGGAATAGGCCACGGGGCTGCTATTAGCAGCTGTGACAGCTCTGCAAACCAATGCTGGTTTCTCCAGAATGGGGCCACCAGGAACACTTTGCGTTTCTGTTCCCTGATCTGCCTGATTACCTCTGGAATCAGGGCAACCGGGGGAAAAGCGTAGAGAAGGAGGTTGGGCCAGTCGTGAGCCAACGCATCCTTGTCCTTGGAATAATAGATTGGGCAGTGAGAATTGTCTTCTGAGGCAAAGAGGTCTACTTCCTCCCTGCCGAAGATTTCCCAAATTTTCTGAACCGTCTGTGGATGAAGCATCCACTCCTCTGAGGGTACCTTGCTTCGTAACAACATGTCCGCTCCCTGGTTCAGTATGCCCGGAACGTGTGCTGCTCTCAGCGAACGTAGGTTGAGCTGGGCCCATTCCAAGAGGCGCTCTACTAGTACAAGGAGCCACTTCGAGGACAGACCCCCCTGGCGATTTATGTAGGACACCACTGTCATGCTGTCCGAACGGACCAAGACATGATGTCCCCTAAGGTCTGGTAGGAAGGTTCGACAGGCCCGTCATACCACCAGCATTTCGAGGCAGTTGATGTGCAGACTGCTTTCCGCTTTCGACCAGTGGCCGAACGTCCATTTACCTTCGCACAGAGCTCCCCAACCTGTGTTGGAAGCATCTGTCGAAACCACCTTCCTCCTGTAGACCATTCCCAGGGGAACTCCCTGTTCCATCCATTGAGTGTTCATCCAGGGGGTCAGGGCCGTTACACAGGCCTGATCTACCCTGATAATCGAGTCAAACACTGATCCCAGGAACGAGACTCGCTGGCTGGGAAACAATGCGCTCTTGACAAAGTTCACCCTGAGTCCCAGGCATTTCAAGTGGCTGAGGAGAAGGGCTTTGTGAGATAGTGACTCCGCCTCCGACTGGGCCAGAATGAGCCAGTCATCGAGGTAGTTGAGAATGCGGATTCCCGTCTCTCTCAGAGGGAAAAGAGCCACATCCATGCACTTCGTAAAAGTGCGTGGAGCCTGGGACAGCCCGAAGGGAAGGACCATATATTGATAAGCCACTCCCTCGAAGGCAAATCTCAAGAATCGCCTGTGATGGGGGGGCTATCTGGATGTGAAAGTAGGCGTCTTTCAGGTCCAGAGAAAAGAACCAGTTCCCTGGGCAGATTTGCGAGAGGATCTGTTTCAGTGCAATCATCCTGAATGGCCATTTCATGAGGGCGCGATTCAGACGTCTGAGATCGAGGATGGGCCATAGGCCGCCGTCCGTCTTGGGGACGAGGAAGTAATGGCTGTAGAAGCCTGACTCGCTCTGGGCCGGAGGAACCACCTCTATGGCTCCTTTTTCCAGCAAATTCCTCACTTCGGCACGCAGGACGTGCACGTCTGTGCTCTGAACCGGTGCCTGGTCGCTGCAAGGGGACACGGCACTCATGAGAAATGGAAGACGAATTTTGCTCTCTTTTTGAAAGTGTTTGTGTTTTATTTTGTCCGCTATAACAGCGGATCGCCGTTTGGGCGCTTGAACGAGCCTAGAGTTTACAGCAAACACATTGCCGGCTGCACCCAGAACTGGACGGGGTGATTGGTGGCTTATGAGAGGCAGCTTGGGGGTTGGTCCAGCTGCATCGAGACTTGGCCCCCTCCTCTTCCTGTCCTTTTGCTCAGGATGACGCCGGAGGCGCCGGGTCCAGCGCTAGCTTAAGCCGGGGTCCTTGGCACTTCGGAAACGGGTAGCGCTTGGCTGAGCGAGAACGCCGTCGAGGCTCAGGTTTGGCTGGCTGGGCGGCGGCCACAGGAGCAGGCTTCGCGGGCTGCTGAGTCGGAGCAGATTTGGGGCGACATGAGGCAGCTGCAGAGCTGGAGCGCTTTGGTAAGAAGTGTCGCATGGCCTGGGATGACTTCTGTGCTTCAGTAAAGAGCTCAGCGAAGCCCTCGATCGCTGGCCCGAACAGACCGTTGGGAGAGACCAGGGCGTCAAGGAACGGGACCTTGTCGGCGTCCTTGATTTCGGTTAGGGTCAGCCATATGTGGCGCTCCAGCACCACCAGACTGGCCATGGAGCGCCCAATAGCCTGACAGTCGCAAACAGTCTATCATCCCAAATCACCAGCCAGAGCAAATAAGGAGCCAATGATGTTTGACATCACTGCAGCAAACCTGTGTCACAGTGTTTGAAGTGCCAAGTTTGAAAGTTAAAATGGATGTGGCAGTGGAAGGGTACAGTTATCAATGTATAATGATTAAATTACAGAATAGGAATATTTTCCTCACATGGTGTTATCATAAGACATCTGAAAATAGCTACCAAAAATTTGCTGACATCCTGACTTGGAATAAAATGCACAAAATAATGGACTACACTTATGATCAGTTTATGGTGCGTTTTCATGTTATGGTGAGCAGCTGTCCCAAATAAAAATGTAATGGTGGGACAGAGTGTTAAATTATTTTAAACATTTTAAAGTTAAATACTAATATGAATGTTTGACTTCACCAGTCAGAGATAACGAAAAGTTACATTAAAGAGGTGTGTGAACTTGCAAGTACGATGTCAGACACTGTAATAAGCTCTGGCCCCTTCCCTACTTAACGTGGTGTCGAGATACATAGCAGACTGTCGTCACTCAATGGCTGGATGTCTAAGTGGTGCCCACAGAATAACATAGGTTTCATAGACAATTGGAGGAGTTCCGCTCTTCTCTCTAGAAATATGGCACATAGTCTTAGAGTTTGTACTTGACTAACTGGGGCCCAGGTCAGGAAGCAGACAGACTGGCTAAACCGACCGTCTGCTAGCTGCCTCACGTCACAGAAATCAGTTAATTCTCAGCACATAGAGACTCTTTCACCTAGATATCACACTATAGAGACTGTGTCTGTTCCCCGAACTAGAAAATACAAAAAACGTCCAAAACAATTTAAGGGTAACAATTTAATTGATGTTCAACAAATAAAAAAATATTTAATACAGATAAACAAATGATAAAGCTTGGCTTAATGAATATTAGATACTTTTCTACAAAAGTGCTTTTTGTAAATGATATGATCACTGATCATAACATGGATGTGCTCTGTTTGACAGAAACCTGGCTAAAACCAGGGGCCTCATTTATAAAATGTTGCGTATAAACCGTCCTAAATTTGTTCTAAGATCATTTCTCAAAAGTGCGTAAGTGCGATTCAGAGAAAACGAACGTGCGCACAAAAACACGTGTGTACGCCTCTCTTCCAGATGTGACATTTATAAATCGCAAATGATCTTGAAATTGTGCGCAGCTGACTGGTGTCAGATCTCCGCCTTGTAAACACCCCCTAATTAATATCATTACCATATAAAACAGCACACGCCAATATCTGAATTGCTATGCTTGAGAATGACGAGCACAAAGAAAAGAAAAAAAACTTTACTGAGTCTGAAATTGAGGCCCTGCTGGCAGAGGTAGAGGTTCGTGCGGGACGCTTTTATTTAATAATGTGTAATTATTCTGTGGACAAACAATGTGTGTGTGGTTACATAAAACAATTAGGTTTCCAAAAGTAAGAATAAACTACGAATTAAAGTAAAATTTTAAGTCATCTTATAAAAAATGAGCGATCCTACTTTTAAAATCACTTGCTATGACAACTAATAAAAAGTTTAGTATCACGAAATTCTTGCAAAACTTAAAAAAAACATTATTGAAAGAAAAATTGGACGTTTCATATCATAATCAACTGAATTATTACACGATTATGGTCTCCGGTCTGAAAAAACATCCTCTCATTATAACACACGAATTGTAGACATTATGAAAGATTCATTATGCATATATTTATTGTGTTATAACAGAGATTTGTGAGATATTATAACGATGAACTGAGATGTCTTTTAGAGATTATAAATGCAGCACTCTTTGCTGGCATTCTGTCATACCAAACCATGCACGCAGCAGCCGCTTGCTTTAGTTAAAATAACAGCCGCCAAGATTACTGTTATAAACATGAGCCGAAAAGTTAAAGGGGGAGGTGTTACTACAATTTATAGTAATAAGTGTTTCTCAGAAGTCTAGTTTCAAGTATAATTTGTTTGAAGTAATGGTGCTTTATATAAAATCATCTAGTGTAATAAGTGCTAATGATAAATCACTTTTGACATTTTTACTGGCTACTGTAAACAGGCCACCAGGGCACCATACAGACTTTATCAAAGAATTTGCTGATTTTCTGAGATTCTCAGTCTTAATTGTTGGTGATTTTAATATCCATGTAGATAATGTTAAATATGCAATGGAACTAGCATTCACAGACATTCTAAACTCTATTGGAGTTAGAAAACGTGTCAGGACCCACTCATTGCTGTAAACATACTTTAGATTTAATATTATCAAATGGAATTGATGTTAATGACGTTGAAATTCTGCAGCAGAGCGATGATATCTCAGATCATTATCTAGTTTTGTGTATACTCCATTTAGCTAAAACTGTAGATTTGTCTCCTTGTTTCAAATTTGTTGGAACCATCACTTCTACCACAAAAGACTGCTTTGTAAATAATCTTCCTGACTTGTCCCATTTGTCTATTGCCTATATTTATTGCATGCAATTATTCCATTGAGTTACTCCATTTGGGTTTCTTGAGTAAGCCCTCCGTTATTCCATGAACATTCTGACTTCTGCCAAAAGCAGATTCAGGGTCTTGAAGGAAAACGGAAGGAATGTGTCTCCCTGTTGCTGCTTCAATTAAATGCATCTCAATTTAACCCCTTGCTAAAGGACAAAGCCGTGTCAACATTTACCTCATATCGCATTCACCATCTGTGTCTCTACTACTCAGAGACCTGCATCACCAGGTTGCCATTTAAAAGTTCATGTTCATTTCCAGTCTGTAAGGAACGTGCATGTTGATTTACTGTAAGATAAAAAGAGAATGAAACAGAAAAAAGATGGGCACACACACAACAAACTGTCACGGTTCATGGGTCCGTGCGGTCCTTTTGCGTCTTGTCATGTGTGTGGGTGTACGTCATTCATTAGTAGTGGCAGCTGGCACTCTATCAGAGCGCGCCAGCTGCAACTCATTAGCGCTGCCTTTATAAGGGCTCCATGTTCAGTGTGTGTTTGTCGGTTCGTTAATTCATGTCCTGTCTTCTTGTCAGTCTCCTTGTTTATAGTTGCATCTAGCCCGTTTTGGAGTTCTTCAGCTCTCGCCTTGGGTGTGTTCGCGCAGTGGAGATAGCTGCTCGGGAGGTGTCCTGATCTCGACCGAGATACCAAGGGATTTCATCCTGTCTCTGTCTGTTGTGGGTTCTAAATAAACCATTATTGCACTCGCACTTGGATCTTGACCAAGCATTTCAGACAAACCGATCAAATGTCCACACAGCAGGGGGTTTTGTCACGGTTCATGGGTCCGTGCGGTCTTTTTGCGTCTTGTCATGTGTGTGTACGTCATTCATTAGTAGTGGCAGCTGGCCCTCTATCAGAGCGCGCCAGCTGCAACTCATTAGCGCTGCCTTTATAAGGGCTCCATGTTCAGTGTGTGTTTGTCGGTTCGTTAATTCATGTCCTGTCTTCTTGTCAGTCTCCTTGTTTATAGTTGCATCTAGCCCGTTTTGGAGTTCTTCAGCTCTCGCCTTGGGTGTGTTCGCGCAGTGGAGATAGCTGCTCGGGAGGTGTCCTGATCTCGACCGAGATACCAAGGGATTTCATCCTGTCTCTGTCTGTTGTGGGTTCTAAATAAACCATTATTGCACTCGCACTTGGATCTTGACCAAGCATTTCAGACAAACCGATCAAATGTCCACACAGCAGGGGGTTTTTTTACCACCGGCCTCGCGACCCTGTAATGACAGACACAAAGAGCTACGGAGCACCTAATGGGACATGGCAGTGGAAAAAAACTGGGATGGGAGGAAAAATTTATTTTTCAGAGCTTTTGCATCTCTTACAAAACTTTTGCATTCCCTAAAAAACCTGTTGAGTTTGGACAAACATTCTTGTTTACTTTACAGCTTGCAGTGGTTCAGACAGCTCCGTACATTCACAAAGGAGCAGTTCATAGAGTTTTATTTTGAACTTGAGCTCAAGTATAAAGAAATTTAGTCAGTTATTTAGTTCAAGGCACAAATTTGGGACATTCTAAAATGCTTAACGTGAAAAATGTTTAATGTGGCTTAATGTAGTAAAACAGTGACATTGGAGGGCCAAATTCAGTCCAAATCTTATTAAAGCATTCTTTTTACAGACAAGCAGAATAGCCCAGAATATGAAATTGCACCTTAAGCATTTTTTTCGCCATAGAAAACCGTTATAACTTGAAACTTTTTGTGTTCCATTCCTATTCTGGTCTCATCTGCTTTTCTGTGCGTAGTATATTTTATTAATAAACTGTATACCAGATTTGCTGTCTGAGCTGTTTGAACCACTGCAAGCTGTAAAGTAAACAGCAAGTGTTTGTCATAACTTAACAGGTTTTGCCAGAGAATGCAAAAGTTTTGCAAGAGGATGCAAATAACTTTAATTTTTTTTCAACACCATGTCCCTTTAGGGCAGGGCTGTCCAAACTCGGTCCTGGAGGGCCGGTGTCCTGCAGAGTTTAGCTCAAACTTGCTTCAACAGATCTGCCTGGAAGTTTCTATGCCTAGTAAGAGCTTGATTAGCTGGTTCACAACTTCCCGGATCTCAATCCCATAGAGAACCTGTGGTCAGTCCTCAAAAGGCGAGTGGACAAGCAGAAGCCCACAAATTGTGATCAACTCCAAGAACTATTAAGGCAAGAATGGATCGCCATCAGTCAGGATTTGGCCCAGAAGCTAATATCCAGCATGCCAGAGCGAATTGCAGAGGTTATGAAGAACAAGGGTCAACACTGTAAATATTAACTTTTTTGCCAATAAAAGCCTTTAAAACTTATGATATGCTTATCATTGTTTTTCAGTATACCATAGAAACATGTGGAAAAATAATCTAATGATTAGCTGGATGAAAACAAAACTAGAGGTATTTGAATGATGCATTTTATATAAAATGTGTCATTCTTAGAGGTATTTCATATTGCACAGCGGAAAAGTACTTCTACTTATAGAAAAGCTCTAAAAACGGCTAGATCTGCTTACTTTTCGTCTCTCTTAGAAGAAAGCAAACACAACCCCAGGCATTTATTCAATACAGTGGCTAAATTAATGAAAAATAAAGCATCAACAGACACAGACATTTCCCAAACGCACAGCAGTAATAACTTGATGAACTTTTTTACTTCTAAGATCGATACTATTAGAGATAAAGTTCCAACCATGCAGCTGTCAGCTACAGTAACGCATCAGATAGTGCGCTATAGATCCCCTGAGGAACAGGAAGAATTGTATAAACTTGTCAAATCATCAAAACCTACAACATGTATGTCAGACCCTATTCCATCTAAGCTACTAAAAGAGGTGCTTCCAGAAGTCATAGATCTTCTTCTGAATATTATTAATTTATCAATGTCATTAGGATATGTCAACAAATTGGCTATTATGCCTCTCATTAAAAAACACAACTTGATCCTAGAGAATTAGTTAATTACAGTACGATCTCAAATCCCCCTTTTCTGTGAAAATACTAGAAAAGGCAGTATCCTCTCAGCTATGTTCCTTCTTAGAGAGAAATGGTATCTGTGAGGATTTCCAGTCAGGATTTAGACCATATCATAGTACTGAGACTGCTCTCAACATCTGATCGTTGTTGTATCTCTCTATTAGTGCTACTGGATCTTAGTGCTTCGTTTGACAATATCGACCACAACATTCTTTTGAATAGACATACAAAATTATGTTGGTATTACTGGAATTGCATTGTCATGGTTCAAATCTTACTTATCTGATGATCATCAATTCGTAGCAGTTAATGACAAGATATCATATCGATCACAAGTATAGTATGGAGTGCCACAAGGCTCAATAATAGGACCATTGCTTTTCACACTTTACATGTTACCCTTGGGAGATATCATCAAGAAACATGGTGTTAGCTTTTACTGTTATGCTGATGATATTCAGCTCTATATTTCTTTGTGGCCCGATGAAACATACAGTACCAATTCGCAAAAAATAACGGAATGCATAGTTGAACTGGATAACTAGTAATTTCCTACTGCTAAATTCAGAAAAAAAGAGGTTTTAATTATTAGACCAAAAACCTGAACATGTAATAACCTAGAACACTGTCTAACACTTTGATGGCTGCTCTGTTAATTCCTCGTCATCAGTTAGGAACCTATGTGTGCTATTTGAAAGCAATCTTTCCTTTGAAAACCATGTTTCTAGCATTTGTAAAACCAAATTTTTCCATCTTAAAAAATATATCTAAATTATGACATATGCTATCAATTTTAAATGCAGAAACGTTAATTCATGCATTCATGATCTCAGGGTTAGATTAATGTAATGCTTTATTGGGTGGTTGCGTTGCCTGGTTCATAAACAAACTCCAGCTGGTCCAAAATGTAGCAGCTATTGTTCTTACTAGAACCAGGAAGTACGACCATATTAGCCCGGTTCTGTCAACTCTGCACTGGCTCCCTATTGAACATCGAATACATTTTAAAATCTTGCTAATTACTTATAAATCCCTGAATGGATCAATACTTAAGTGACCTCATATTGCATCATTGTCTTTCACGTCAGCTGCGATCTCAAAACCCTGGCCATTTGATAATACCTAGAATATCAAAATCAACTGCCGGTAGCAGATCCTTTTCCTATTTAGCGCCCATACTCTGGAACAATCTACCTAGCTTTGTTTGGAAGGCAGACACAGTCTGTCAGTTTAAATCTAGATTAAAGACCTCTCTTTAGCATCTCCTTAACCTGGCATACACATAACACACTATAATTCAAATCCATTAAAGGATTGTTAGGCTGCATTAATTAGGTCAAACTGGAACCGGGAACACTTCCCATAACACCCAATGTACTCGCTGCATCGTAAGAAGAATGGCATCTAAGCTAATATTAGTCTCTTTCATTCCTATTCCGAGGTCACCGTAGCCACATGGAACCAGTCTGTATCCAGATCACATGGTCACCGTAGCCTCCCAGATCAAATCCGTATCCAGACCAGATGGTGGATCAGCAACTAGAAACGACCTCTACAGCCCTGAATGTCAGTGGAGACCATGTCAACTAGATGAGCCACAGAGGCAGATCCCCTGTGAAGACCTCGTCAACAAGATCACAGGAACCAGACACATCCTCTGCACAATCTAACCTGTGTTGCAGGCTGGAATGAAACCACACCATGCTGGTTTCATCTGGCTAGAGGAGATCTGGCTCCCCGACTGAACCTGGTTTCTCCCATGGGTTTTTCTTCATTTCTGTCACCGATGGAGTTTTGGTTCCTTGCCACATTCGCCTTTGGTTTGCTTAGTTGGGGACGCTTGACTGATTGCACAGACACTACTGGAAGAGAGCTGAACTGAATGATGACATCACTGAATCATCAGTGAACTGACTTTAGCTGAAAATGACTCTTTGACTCTTGCATTATTGACAAACTATTTTGCTGTTTGACACTGTAAAGCTGCTTTGACACAATC
>NW_015657955.1:6394-21839 GCF_001515625.1 Sinocyclocheilus rhinocerous | reverse complement strand
ATTGGAAGAGACTCAGAGCGCACCAGAGGTTAAGAAGGCCTGCCTGAGGTGTTAACGACAGTTTGTGGAGATTGTTGACTCTCGTGGGTCGGCTTTATCTTGAGAGAGCCACTGTGGTGCGTTTTATTTGCACACATCTGCAATATAATGAATTAAGGTACAAAACAACAGTGAATGTCTCAAAGAGCAATGCAATAATAAATTATTTTACTTTTCTTTAAACTTAAAATAACAGGCTGAGAGTTACACTAAATGTACTCAGTGTTTATTTACAAATCATGCACATTTCTTCCCTCAGTATTCAGGCAGGTTTCATTTGTTGAAGAGCTGATCCTCATCGTTCCTCTGGGTTCTTATGACTGCCTTTATCTCAGATGTGGAAACACTATTTTGGATGTAGTCTGGAAAAACAAACAAACAAAAACTATCAGAAATTCTCAAGTTTCAGTCACACTTTTCACTACAGGTATATTTAGTATGCTTAAAATAAATCTTGAATTGTGATGTCACCAAGTGTTTGTGAAAAGTATTCATACTACTCCCAGTTCATTTCTTATGGCATATTGGTCAGCATTAATAATGACTACGTTTACATGGACATCAGTAATCTAATTATTTACCTTATTCTAAATAAGACAATATTATGATTAAGGTGTTTACATGAGTTGCTTTTAGAATACTCCTTTCATGTTCCCGTTTTACATGTTAAAGGCTAGTTCATAGTTCGATTAATGGCACACGTCATTACGTCCCCACACAACGCCATCCGACGTCCCCGTCTTCGTCTTCGTGATGATGTCATGTACAAGTTTCATTTTTAACTTTATGAAAGCTTCAATTGCAGTAAATTATTTCTATGTGCATACAGACGATGGCGGTGTTGAAGCTCTTTTATTTGCCGTCAAATGGTTGACCACTGTGTGTGTGTCCTGTCGTAAAATACAGCGAAAAGTCCTTCACGACGGTAATAATGTGATTACATATCTATACTGCACTTCAGTAATGTGGCGGCGACTAGCGGGTGGAATGAGGTGGCCCTAATTAGCTCTTACCGGCAAGGATTGAATTCCCATGTACAAGCTCAAATGGCTATCTATGATGACTCCGTTGGACTGGAAAGTTTCATGCAAAAGGCCAACCGTATTTCCCAGCGTCTGTCCGCCTGCCACGCCACCGAAGCCGCCCACCAGTCTGTCACGCCCGGCACGGGTTCCCCAGTACCAGAGCCGATGCAAGTGGACACCTCCCGGCTCCCCCCGTCGGAACGTGCTCGCCGTCTCGCGGCCGGTCTGTGTCTATACTGCGGTGCGGAGGATCATTACATCAGGACCTGTCTCTTACTCATAAGATGCGCGTTAAATATCGCATGCGATTTATCGTGCAGCCCTAGCCAAAACACACATTAGACGGCTTTAAACACTCGATGGTGGTTTAAAGTGAGTTTTGAGTAAAAGCGGAATATGAATCTTATTTATTGTCTTATATGCTACAGTGTGCATGAATGGTCACGGATCGTTTTCATTTTAAAACAGAAATGCACCAGTGTAATTGTAACCTTACATCTAAGGGGGCTGTAACGCATTCACACTACAGCCTCACGTGTGAGCCACATCTCTGACTGTAAAGCCCGATTTATACTTCTGCGTCGAGCCTACGCATAAAGGCTTATTTATACTTCTGCGTCGAACCTACGCCGTAGCCTACGCATAAAGGCTTATTTATACTTCTGCGTCGAACCTACGCTGTAGCCTACGCATAAAGGCTTATTTATACTTCTGCGTCGAACCTACGCCGTTGCTTACGCATAGATGCACAACCTATGTCGTAGCCTGACATGCACCTCTCCAAAAACCTAACAGCGCGTCAATTCTACGCGGACCGCAAGCTCTGTGATTGGTCTGCTAGAACCCCTCCCTCCGTATGTACTTGAGGTTTGTGTGCTTTTATGTGCACTTATATATTTTAATGTTACACCTTCTTATATAAAATAAAACAAAGCAAAGAACAAGTGTCTTATCGTTTATTATACTAGCATAAGTAGTTGTCCGTGACAAACAGTGTTGATTTGCCGTGGTACAAGTCCTTGTGGAAACTGAAAGAATGCCATCTTATCCTGTTCCTTTGTTGTCTCCTTTTTGTAGTTTTAAAAAATTATTTAATGATCTGATATTTATTTGCCACCGTCACAGCTATAATGCTTCTCCGACGAGCCGCTTCTTCTTCGTGGTACTGCGGGTTACACCAGCAACATGCCTGTGGACACTGCAGACTAGCGGTTTGCATGTGTACTGCACGTCGACGCAGAAGTATAAATGAAAACTGACGCATAGCCTACGGCGTAGGTCCAGCATTAAAGCGTGATTTATACTTTCGCCTGGCTCCGCTCCTCGAGCCTCCGCTGACTGCGCACGCACCTTTCCAAACGTACGAGGCTTTTATACTTGTCGCGTTCGCCGTTGTACTATTCTTTGAAATGACAGGGGGCGACGAGGAGTAATTGTCCTCTATTTATACTTCTGCGTCGAACCTACGCCGTTGCTTACGCATAGATGCACAACCTATGTCGTAGCCTGACATGCACCTCTCCAAAAACCTAACAGCGCGTCAATTCTACGCGGACCGCAAGCTCTGTGATTGGTCTGCTAGAACCCCTCCCTCCGTATGTACTTGAGGTTTGTGTGCTTTTATGTGCACTTATATATTTTAATGTTACACCTTCTTATATAAAATAAAACAAAGCAAAGAACAAGTGTCTTATCGTTTATTATACTAGCATAAGTAGTTGTCCGTGACAAACAGTGTTGATTTGCCGTGGTACAAGTCCTTGTGGAAACTGAAAGAATGCCATCTTATCCTGTTCCTTTGTTGTCTCCTTTTTGTAGTTTTAAAAAATTATTTAATGATCTGATATTTATTTGCCACCGTCACAGCTATAATGCTTCTCCGACGAGCCGCTTCTTCTTCGTGGTACTGCGGGTTACACCAGCAACATGCCTGTGGACACTGCAGACTAGCGGTTTGCATGTGTACTGCACGTCGACGCAGAAGTATAAATGAAAACTGACGCATAGCCTACGGCGTAGGTCCAGCATTAAAGCGTGATTTATACTTTCGCCTGGCTCCGCTCCTCGAGCCTCCGCTGACTGCGCACGCACCTTTCCAAACGTACGAGGCTTTTATACTTGTCGCGTTCGCCGTTGTACTATTCTTTGAAATGACAGGGGGCGACGAGGAGTAATTGTCCTCTAAAACCATCGGGAATCACCGGTGAGAAGAAGTCATTTGCTGGTACAAGACTTCTCGCGTGATGAATTAATAATTTCTTTATGTACAAACTGATTAAAATAATCTTAAACTTTTGGGTTTATTTCGCATCAAACACAAGACAACTTTAATCAAATAGTGTATAAATGTTAACACTTTACAATAAGGGTACATGAATAATCATGTACTAATGCCTAAATTAATACTTAGTTCATCAAAACTGATGATTATTAAAGTAGTTAACTAATCATGAATTAATGAAGAGCTATCCTTAACTACAACTGGAGTCATATGGATTCACGCATAATTAACGGCAGCCTTAACTACATGTTAGTACATGTTTGATAGTTAATGCATTAGTTAATATGTATGGGTAAACTAAATCAAACAGCCTCTTTAAAAAATAACAAGAAATACTCTGGCTTTAAAATAAATAAAAATAATTTAATATCATAATTTGAGCTTTTGGCATCTTTAGCTTTATGATTGATCTTATCTGTTTTGTGGTGTTCTCTTTCCCTTTAATCTCACCCTGCTGTGATTAATAAACAGCTAAATAAAAATAAAACCTCAACATCCACAAAGAACATTTGTAGAACGCTCCTGAAGAAATGCCCGGAAAAAGTTCACTGTCCATCCAGACACAGGCCGTGATGATACTGTTACTGTACCTCCGCTTTCTGACTTCTTGAAAATCCACACTCCATCTCTTAACCGGACTGAATACTTGCTGTGCTAGTACATGTGTATTTGATAGTTGTCAGACTCTGTTTCTGTCTTGTGTGTGTTTTGCGCCCCATGTGCCTTCCTTGCCCTTATTTGGTTATCTTCCTGTTCATGCTTCCTGATTGTTTCTAATTTGAGTCCAGGTGTTCCCTGTTTAGTTTATATTGTTCCCAGGTGTGTCCCATTAGTTTATGTGCATTTAAACCCTGTGTTTCCCAGTGTTTCCCCGTCTGCTGTTAAACATCATTCATCTGTTCCTGTGTTGGTATCCCTTTGTTTGTTTAATTAAATCCCAGTTGAAGTATCCTCCTGTGTCTCCTCGTTCCTCCCCGAGTGTATCGTGACAATAGTAAGTGTAAAATAAATCATGAGCTGAGTTTTAGTAGGTAGTTAACAGTGAATTAATTATGATTGGGCCCCCTCAAGTAAAGTCATGTCAAAATAATGCATTAACAAGCCATGAGTTGATGTTAGTGTATGGGTAGTTAATAATGAGTTAATTATTGTGGGCCCTCTCAAGTAAAGTCATGTCAAAATAATGCATTAACAAACATGACTTGATGTTAGTTTATGGGTAATTAATAATGAGTTAGTTATGATGGGCCCCTCAAAAAATAAAAAACTCATGACACACTGATGCATTAACAAATCATCAAATAAAAACCATTCAACATGCTGTAAGGGTCATCTTTATTCCTTTTCACCACCAGTACAACAATAAAGGTTTTCAAACACCATAAAATTAAGTTTCAGATTAAAATTAATTACTAACAAAAAAAAGACATTTGTTAAATACACGCTGATGTTTCTGAGTTTGTTAAATATACTGGTGTCTAAGGAAAGTGGCAACAATAATCATTTTAATTAAAATCTGACTATGTGTTGTATTCATATAAAATAGAATAGTCGAGTGTCCTGGTGCATCCCATAAACCTTGAGTTCCCATAAACATTCCCTCTTATCTCTTATTCATACAGACAAAACAGTTAATGAAACTTCACAATGATAAGATTAAACAATGAAAATACACAAGCAATGAAGATAATAAATATAAAAACATCATAAAATAATAAATGCATAAATGATCAAATAATAAAATATAATGGTAAATCATAAAAAAAATCTAACCGTGCATTACATAAATGACTAATTTTAAATGATTATATGAAAAGATGATTATATATTAATAAAAATGGTCGCTCTCTTGATGCAACATACAGTTTGTATTTGAGGATCCTCAGATCCTTCATGTTGTTGATCAAACATATTTAATAGTTCTCCCTATAGAAACATGAGGTTTGTGCCTATAATATTTAAAAAATAATAATTTGAAGATCAATGTACCTCATTCATGGAAAGTTTCAGGGAAGTGTAATTTATAAAATTGCATTAATTTTGTAATGCAATTGTCTACTTTCCGCTTTTAAATTGTATGTCCTTTCACTTTTCTGTTTTTTTTTTTTCTTGTTTTCTTTTACGAATTACTGAAAATGCACTTTTTTGCATGCACTGTTTTACTTTTATTTCAGAGTTGATTGAAGATGAGGAGAAAGAAGAATTGAATGAATTTAAGGAGAAAAATCATGTCAGAAGTGGAGAAAAACCCAAACAGAAAGATTTTTAAAAAAAAAAGAAGGGCCAAGAAATCTTTCACCTGCACTCAGTGTGGAAAGAGTTTGACAAACAAATATAATCGTGATATTCACATGAGAGTTCATACTGGAGAGAAACCATTCACATGTGATCAGTGCGGGAAGAGTTTCTTACACTCATCACACCTCAAAGATCACATGAACATCCACACTAAAGAGAAACTGTACACATGTGATCAATGCGACAAAACATTTTTGAGGGCTTCAGTCCTGAGGTCACACCTGAAAGTTCATACAAAGGAGAAGCCACATTCATGTCATTTGTGTGGAAAGAGCTTTTCACATCTACAAAGTTTGAAAGAACATCAGAAAATACATACTGGTGTGAGAGAGTACATGTGCTTTGAGTGTGAGAAGACTTTTACTTCAGCGAGCCATTTAAAACTGCATGAGAGGATCCACACTGGAGAGAAACCTTACAAGTGTTCACACTGTGACAAGAGATTCAGTAATTCATCAAGTCGGAAAACCCATGAGAGGATTCACACTGGAGAGAAACCTTACAAGTGTTCACGTTGTGACAAGAGATTCAGTCGGTCAGCACATTTAAAAACACATGAGAGTTCATACCAGAGAGAAACCATTCACTTGTGATCGGTGCGGGAAGAATTTCGCACAATCAGAAAACCTTAAGAGACACATGAAGATCCACACTGGAGGGAAACTGTACGCATGTGATCAATGCAGCAAAGCATTACTGTGGGCTTCAGAACTGAAGCAGCACCTGAGAGTTCATACAAAGGAGAAGCCACATTCATGCCATTTGTGTGGAAAGAGTTTTTCATTACTAAAAAGTTTGAAAATACATCAGAAAATACATACTGGTGTGAGAGAGTACATGTGCTTTGAGTGTGAAAAGACTTTTATTTTAGCTGAACATTTGAAACAACACCAGAAGATTCACACTGGAGAGAAACCGTACAAGTGTTCACACTGTGACAAGAGATTCAGTAATTCAGGACATCTGAAAACACATGAGAGGATCCACACTGGAGAGAAACCATACAAGTGTTCATACTGTGACAAGAGATTCAGTCGGTCAGCAACTCTGAAAACACATGAGAGGATTCACATTGGAGAGAAACCTTATATGTGTTCACACTGTGACAAGCGATTCAATCATTCAGGACATCTGAAAACACATGAGAGGATCCACACTGGAGAGAAACCGTATCACTGCACTGCATGTGGGAAGTGTTTCAATAATTCATCTGCTCTACGCACACATACAAAAAATATTCACAGTAAGTAGATCATCTCAGATCCAGCACTTTCAGATCTGATGCTGTGTCCTCCCCAAATGTGACAAAATAATGTATCAAGCAATAAAATATCATCTAGATAAATCTATCATTACAAGCGACATGACAAAGAAACATTATCTTAAGTTTTCAGTGAATAAAGTTCATCTTCAAAACCAGAAGATTTGTAGCGTATGGACCAATCAGACACCCAATTATTTGTTATATTTAACAAATAATCCTGAACACCTACTCACCCAACCAAAAAGTCAACTATGAGGGTCTATGGACCCTTCCCCCAAAATGCAGCTAAAGGCCCCGATATACTTCAAACGAAATCGAAGAACGAACTGAAATGACGTCATTTCGAACAAAATCTGGCCGAAACGAGGTTCGTTTTGAGTTCGTTTTGGCAGTTCGAAACAGCTCACCAAAGCGAACTTTTTGGGGGAGTTCGTTTTGGCTCCTAAACACCTTTGAGCTTCCATTGGTCCGTGACGATTACGCAGTCGGTGGGTGTGTTCTGGAACTCCACCTTCTTTGATGTGCGATTTTTTATTTTTTTCCCCGGTTCGTTTCTCTTTCCACTGAGGTCAGACAGGAGAACAAGTTAGCAACATGAATACACTGGAGGGTCGAGTAGCAGAGCTGATACTGATGTATCCGCACCTGTACGATCGCTCGCGGAGAGTTTTTAAAGACTCGGAGAAGGCTTTTAATTACTGGAAAGAAATTGCAACGAAGCTTGATGTCGGCGACCCGGAGTTATGCAAAGCGATGTAGAGAAACATCAGAGACAAGTTTTCCAAATCAATGAAAGGAAAGAGTGGAGATGAAGCAGCGAGTACCAAAGTACCCAGGCTATTTTTGGAGATGTCATGGCTCAGACCTTTTGTCCGGCACCGACAAACTGTGTCCAACATTCCATGTTTTGAAAAGGTAAACTACACGCTATTCAATTGGTGATATGTTTGTGCTGCAAGTTCGTTTGTAGTTAGCAAATTGTAGTATTTATATTTTGAACAGACTATTTTTTTAATTAAACTAGTTTATTGATTGACCTCAGTTATTTTCTTTATAAAACATTGGCGATTGTCATCTACATGAGTTATATATCTGCAAAAAAATCCACACTTGTTGGTGCTTGTGTAACGCAGTGCTCATTTTGTCTGATTTACTTTCATTAAAACGTTATTCTTCTATGTACTGTAGGTTGAAAGTGATGACTCTCTAAAAAAAAGTGGTGGCTGATGAATCGTCTCCATCCACAGCCATAGGCGTAATTTGCGGGTGGTGCAAGCACTGTCACCGGCAGCAAGTTTAGTTTTACGTTTCTTTTTTTGTTTTCATTTTGAAAAGCTTATCTTTGCTGTTTACCCCACGTTATGCTATGGAGGCTCAGTTTTTTTTTATTTTTTATTCCTCAGTGTTTGCTAAACGTTCTGTAATTTATTAGTCATTATATAGCCTAATACAGCGTGTAGGCCTATGCCATGCCTCAGCTTATTCGTTTTTGTTAATAACGTTTGCGTTCAAAATTCTCTGGCGCCGCCCCTGGTACATCGATGTATTTTTGAAAAGCAAAAATTAAGTTTGTCCAACTCTAAACCCAGTCCCCAAGTAAATTAGGTTATTAAATAAAAAAACTAGCAAAACGAGTTGCGCGGTGTGCCCACCACTTTTCAAAGCAAAGTTACGCCACTGTCCACAGCCCCACTGTCATCATCATCTGATCCCACCAGTGACAGTAAGGAAGATGAGCAGTGCTCAACCATTACCCTGGATGACTTTGGCACTTCAGTACTGCCGAGGTCAAGTACTCCATGCAATGCTGCTATAAATTCAATGATGCAGCCATCTCCATCTTCACCCCTTTCTGTGCCATGCAACAAAAGGAAAAGGAGAAGGGACAGTGCAGATGATGGCATTGGACATCTACTTACTTTCCTTGAGAAAGACAAAACAGACAGTTTTGATAGGCACGCACAGATTGTTGCAGATTTCATGCGCAAACTAACACTGTGCCGTCTTCAAAAAACGTATACAAGACATTATGTTTGATACTAGATGCAGCTACTGGATGAGCAAGACAATGGCACAACACATTAGAAGCTGTTTATTTTTTGTAAGCTCTCTTGTGTAAAAAATTGTGGATTTGGTGTTTCAAATAAATGTTCTTACACCACACTGCTGCAGCTGTTGTTTTTCAATAAGGCAATTTAAAAGTTGCAATAAATGAAGTGCCAAAAGAACATGCAATATAAAACTTTTGGTTTTATCAAAATTACATCATGACACCACACAAAGTAAAAAATATCTTTAAATATAATAACTTACCCAGTTTAATAAATAAAATGAGCAATATTAAAGTAACAAACCGGTTTGTGTTACTGAGATGAGTCCAACAATTTGTTGTTGTTTTTCACATCATGCTAAATTTTTCAGACTATGAGCCATTCACACTTCTCATAGAGGACTGGTTATGGAAATATAATGATTCTTTTGTATTGCAAACATGATACTTAACTTTAAACTGCTGCTAATCATTATTCTTTTCTCTGTACCAAATTGACCATTGGTACCCGTTTCACACCTAGATACACTTCATCATTGCGCTTCATCATGCAAATAAATAAGGTCGAATAAACTCAGATCAGAAACATTATGTTATGTATTTTTACTGAAAATATATATCAGTATTATATTATGCCTATATAATCAATATATACGGGCATATAATAGGCATATTATATTGATTTGATATTCTAAAAGGCAGATCATTATAGTAAGTTAAATGTTTATGTAAATAATAGGCTTGATGTAAATAATAAGCTACGTGTTAATGCTTTTACTAATCGTATGTGTATTCAATGGAATGAAAACAGCCACATACTCATTGGTAACACACAAAGCTCAATTTTATTGTCACATTAGCTGTACATTTGTTATATACTGTACTTGTATTCTCATGTAGGGATTGAACAGGTAAGTCAGCTGCTCAGTTGGGCAAGGGCCCATCACGCAGTCCACGTGAAACAACACAATTTTGCCAGGGAACAGAACCCTCCAGTGTTTAGAAAAAGTCTCTCAGGGCATTCCTGGTTGCAGTAGCAGCTTGTGTTCTGACAGAACGGGTAGGTCTGCCGAAAGTGACCAAGTTACTTTCAGCCTCTGTCATTCCCCTCCAATCGCCAGGTCGAACCTCACCAGTTGGCGTAGTGACATCAGCCAGGTTTGGTGTGATGTACCTGGCTTTTCCTGCTGATGCAACATCTGTTGATATCAGGTAGTTGTGTAGGGCCACGCAAGCTTGAACAATACTCACTGCCTTTCCAACAGAACTCTCGATGGGGCGACCAAGAATTCGGAACCGAGATGCCATAATGCCAAAGGCATTCTCTATTATGCGACGTGCTCGGCAGTGTCTGTAGTTGTACACCCTCTGTGCAGATGTGAGATTCTTCCCTGCTATTAATAGAAAACAATAGGTTCAGTTAGACAATAAACTACATATACTGACATAACAGTATTATCATTATTATTATCTGATAATGATCTGTGCTGGTAATAACAATATTAAGTAATAAAAACGTAATATGAAAACACTTTGGTTAAAATACCTGGATATGGTCGCATCAGGTTCACATTCAGGCGGAAAGCAGCATCTCCAACTATGACATGAGGACACAGTTTCTGTCCCAGGTAGGGCTTTTGGTCTGGGCAAATCCAGCTGTCCTTGCAACAATGCCCTTCCAAAAGAGCTCTCTTGAAAGACACCTCCGTCACTTTCACAGCCATAAGCACCAATGTCCACCATAGTGAACTTGTATTATGCGTCGCACACAGCTAGAAGCACAATCGAATGTGTCCTTTTATAATTAAAATACAGACTCCCGCTCTGTGCTGGCGCTCTCACCAAGACATGTTTTCCATCAATGGCTCCGATGCAGTTCGGAAAATTCCACAGCCTCCAAAAGTCCGTCGCGATGGTTTCCCATTTCGTTTGTGAGGGTGCAGAGATGAACTCATCTTTGAGAGCTAGCCAAGTGGCCTCGCACATCTCCGCGACTATCTTGTGGGCTGTGCACGGTCCAATCTTGAATGTTTCAGCCACACTTTGTTGCGTGGCCCCACAAGCTAGTACTCGGAGTGTCAAGGCCAGTCTCTACATAGTGGAAACCAGTGTCCTGTGCGTTTTTGCATGTTTCACATATGGCGATACCCTTTTCAAGAGATCTTCAAACCGTGGAAGTTGAGGGAAAAAATCACTTCAGAACTGGAAAAAAACCTTTGAGTTGCTCTCAAACTCTGAAAGTTTTAAAGAAAAGAAGAGCCAAGAAATCTTTCACATGCACTCAGTGTGGAAAGATATTGACAAGCAAATATGATTTTGATGTTCACGTGAGAGTTCATACTGGAGAGAAGCCGTTCTCTTGTGATCAATGTGGAAAGAGTTTCACACAATCATCAAGCCTTAAGGATCACATGAACATCCACACTGGAGAGAAACTGTACACTTGTGATCAATGCGGCAAAACATTTTTGTTGGCTTCAGTTCTGAAGCAGCACCTGAGAGTTCATACAAAGGAGAAACCCACACTGGAGAGAAACCTTATAAGTGTTCACACTGTGACAAGAGATTCATTCAGTCAGGAAATCTTAAAATACATGAGAGGATCCACACTGGAGAGAAACCTTACACATGTAATCAGTGTGGGAAGAATTTCAGACAAAAACGAGACCTTACGGCACACATGAGAGTTCATACTGGAGAGAAACCATTCTCTTGCGATCAGTGTGGAAAGAGTTTTTCACACTCAGCACACCTTAAGGGCCACGTGAACATCCACACTGGAGAGAAACTGCACGCATGTGATCAATGCGGGAAAACATTTTTGTGGGCATTAGTGCTGAAGCAGCACATGAATGTTCATACAAAGGAGAAACCACATTCATGTCATTTGTGTGGAAAGAGTTTTTCACGTCTACAACATTTAAAAGTACATCAGAAAATACATACTGGTGTGAGAGAGTACATGTGCTTTGAGTGTGAAAATACTTTTACTACAGCAAACTGTTTAAAACAGCACCAGAAGATCCACACTGGAGAGAAACCTTACAAGTGTAAGGTTAGGTTACAAGAAACCTTACAAGAGGATTCACACTGGAGAGAAACCGTATCACTGCACTGCATGTGGGAAGTGTTTCAGTCATTCATCTGCTCTACACAGTCATACAAAAAACATTCACAGTAAGTAGATCATCTTCAGATCCAGCACTTTCAGATCTGATGCTGTGTCCTCAACAAATGTGACACAATAATGCATCAAGCAATAAAATATAATCTGGATAAATCTGTCCTAACCAGACATTACAAGTGACATAACAAATAAACATTATCTGAAGTTTTCACAGTGAATAAAGTTCATCTTCATCTTCAAAACCAGCAGATTCAACTGTGAGATTCAGATTAACTGAAAGATGGAGTTCCTCCACAAAGAACAATGTCAAAAAGTGTTATCCTTGTATATTGTGTTCCTTCATGACATAAATGATATCATCGTGCTCTCTTATGAGTTTCATATTATTTTCAATTGTCTTATAATGCATATGTATCACTTGTAGTTTGCTTACTCTTTCATGAAGGAAAGCAGAAGTTTTTACAAACTGTTCTTGTTCTGACAGCACCCTCAT
Source organism: Sinocyclocheilus rhinocerous (assembly GCF_001515625.1). NCBI lineage: Eukaryota > Metazoa > Chordata > Actinopteri > Cypriniformes > Cyprinidae > Sinocyclocheilus > Sinocyclocheilus rhinocerous. Next base: position 9,262 of record NW_015657955.1, on the reverse strand, counting down.
TGTCTGGATTAGTTTCCTCTCAACATGATAAGAGCTAATCCAATCAAGGGAAAAGAGAACTCCTTTGTCAGGATGAACTGAAGAGCCATTTAAGCAACATATGGTTAAGTGCTACCTTGTGACCACTATGCATAAATCCATAAGAGAAGCCGAAAACAGGAAAAGGCAAATTTACGTGACAATCTCCAGGCCTGCAAACACCCAAGATCCATACAGCGTGACTCCTTGTGACCCCCGAGGGCAGGGGTCTGCAACCTTCAACATCAAAAGAGCCATTTTGGCTCCTTTCCCACCAAATACAATTCTCGAAATTCTACACATGAAATATGAAAGCAAACAGACGTATGATTATACATTTTGTGTATGTGTTTTGTATGCAGCTCATGGTATTTTTATAACAATAAAGTATGTTTATGACAAATATTAGCAGTGTAGCGTTATTAAACATACAAACAGTGCATGTCTGCCTATTATAGAATCAAAATCAACTATAGATCACAATTGGAAGTTATTAGAACTAGATGATTTAAAGTGGATTTTCAAATACATTATTAAACAAATTTTCAAGGGTAGCTTGATGCTAATTGTACCTCTAATTATATTTTAGGATGTATTCTTGTAAGCATTATAGATAGTTTCTGTGTTATATATTATTGATAGTCATAGGCGGAGCGTGTGTAAGGCTTAGCCTTCCCCTGGCCACGGGGACTTGGAGCAAAAATGCCACTAAATTGGACAAAAATACTTTAGATGTAATTCAGATTTGTGTTCATTTGTAATAATTTTGTATGTAATCTGTAAGTGCTGGTAATGGAATACTATGTTTGTTGGTGTATAATATTATTTTAAGGTTTGTCACACATTTGTCAGTAGCCAACCTGATTTGTCCTTTTAAAACTATTATGTATCTGTGAAATTCAGTTGGATTACAACAATCCCTTTGGTCTCCAAATTTATGGTTCAGCTTGATCATTTCTCAAACCAAAGAAACGAGCAGCAGCAGCAGCACAGAAGATCACAAACATCATGTCAGTTATGGCTCAGGTATGTTATCTAAATTCACTCTTTTTAAATATGACAATAATTCATAATAGGTTAAAATTATATTTCACCCAAAGATGAAAATTCGGTCATCATTTACTCAGCCTCATGTCGTTGAACCTCTTACAATTTTTTATTTATTTATTTATTTATTTTTGCCTGAACTGAAATGATGCAGCAGAGTTGTGTTTTTGCACCTACAATTGGAACAACTCTGACATCCAAGATTACTGTGTATCTTTCCCATAGCAACGTTTCTGATTTAGGACCATTTGTTGGGTTTTCTTGTACTGGTCCCCAGGGTTGACAAATTTGAGTTTTGTAGAAACAACACAGTGGGATGATCTGTATAATACTCTTAAAATGTTTGATGTACAGTAACAAGTCTAAAAAGTCAAATGCTAACTAATGCTGTTCATTTTACATATGCAGAATGTCTCCATCGACAAAAATTGTGAATGCATCCTGAAAGCCCTGGCTGTCAGCACTGTAAAAAAAGTCTGTAAAAATACAGTACAATATACCGTAATACTTTGAAGGAATTTTCCGTATTTGGTTTTTACAGGTGTTTTTCTGTATTTTTTAATTACGCTTTGCATTGTGGGAACAAGAAGCTCAGTCGATTATAGTGATAGGAAGTCTGGTTCTTTTCCGCGAGCCAGTTCTTTCAGACCGGTTAATCGGTTCTTTTACGCTCTAACGTAATGACGTCATTCGCGATGATCTATCGTCCCGGGCCGGGATGAAAATACACATTCAAATATATAAAGTCAGTAATCATAACTTCAGTCAGTTAAAACATCATAATCATGATCTGAAAAGTTTACAATTAAGTTTTGCAACTAAGCACCAAAATACAGTAACAAGCAGTGATGTGCATACGAGGATTTACGTCTTGAAGATATAAAGTAAATAAATTAGTTGTCATCAGCGCAGAAACCATAATCCACTTACTATACATAATCCATTGCGATTTATTTGTTATTAAATAAATTTACGTTTCACCAGATTGCCCTTCATTCAAGTCCTCTGTTTACCTGCGCTCATAACATCAGCACAGAATCAGAATTTAGTCTAGCTCCGTGTTCAATCTGACTCCAATGTCATGTGATCCTTAAATCTAGGCAATGTTTCTAATTAAAAACTGATCACAAATGTCGATTGTATTAATTTAGATATTTGATTATCCCAGACTCACTATACTTTCAATTATCCGTTCACTGGGGACCTAATGTCTCATTTAAGTCTCACGTTGGCCTTACGTGGATCTTACGATCACAAACTCACCAGTCTGATATTAGTCAGAGGGTGTAGGTAGACTAATACCGGTTTTGCCTGCTGCCTACTGTTTGCTTATGACGAAAAGTGTAGTTCACTTAGTCCTTTCCCGTACAACTTGCTAACATCAGCGATAGACAGAAATCAGAAGGTCTCCGATGACGTGCCTACTGCTCCTACCATTCACAAGCCTTCAGTTTGACCTATCCTGGCCGTAGATTTGCGGTAACAAAAGCCTCCTCACAGTTTACTAGTCATAATGATTTCAAGAAAAGTTCAGAATAAATCAAATATAACAATTTATTATTTGTCAGGTAAACTTGTATCATGCCAATTACATAATCAATTCAAAGATATCAAATCATTACAAGACATCAAATTCTCAAAGATAAATCTAAGAGCAAAGGATGCATACCTGACTTCAGGAAAATACATAGTATAGAGTGTGTGGACACATTCCATACTACGGGCTTTCTGGCTACAGAATCGCCCTGACTGATTTGCAACTTTCCCTTAAATACTACCAGAACAAAGACAAAGAAATCTTTA
>NW_015657955.1:3555-6132 GCF_001515625.1 Sinocyclocheilus rhinocerous | reverse complement strand
TTGTCAAGTAAAATTGTATCATGCCAATTACATAATGAAACAATTAGAAGCCAATTTAGAAAAGATAATGCAATTGTGAATCACATTGTAGCCCTCCGGTACATGGTTTACTGTAGCTATATGGAAAACAGCCAAGTGTTCCACGCAGGAGACAAACAAATTTAACATAGTAACACATGTAACAGTTATCCTAATTTAACATAAGACACATGGTCTAAGATACATAGCAAAGCACTCAGGTCTTTTAGAGAATAAACTTAACTAGCCTATGTGCACATGTAGTAGCACAAACAACTATACAGTGTGCTCTATGGGCACAATGTGTTTAACACAATTACATTTTTGAATCATACCTGACAGCAGAGAGACACACAGCAGCGAGAGTTCTGGTGCAGAGCTCCAGAGACTCTCACACACTGCATGGGGGTTTCTGACTACAGAATCCCAAAGTAGTGTTTTGACACTTCCCTTATATACTTATGGCGCTTTTCCACTGCGTGGTACGGCTCGGCTCGGCTCAGTACGGTACGACACGGCACGGCTCAGCTCGGTTTGCGTTTCCATTGCAGTTTAGTACTGCTTTAGAGTGGGCGGGATTATTCACATGTCGTTATAGTTGCGCCGCCTCTATTGCCGCGACTCCAGAATAACTTTTTCATTCCGCGTCGCCCCATCAAGCTCTTGCTCGATCCGCTCCTCGACACACCCCCTCCTCAGCAGAACACAATTCTACAAAAGTTTTCATAATACAAGTGACTACTGTGAAATTGAAACCAATTTACCAATCACACAGAGACCTTTAAAACGATACCAAACATGAAAGGGAAACAACATATTTTTCTTATATTACAAGATATAATACCAATCACACAAAGACCTTTAGAACGATATCAAACATGAAAGGGAAGCAACAAATTCACAAGATATAATACATGTGCCATATGGATATTCTTGCTTTTGGGGGAGAAGAGGGTAGAGTCAGAGGCAGGGAGGGAAGAGGGAAGGGAAGGGAAGGCAAGGCAGGGCAGGGCAGGGCAGGGCAGGGAGGACTTATTCTTTTCCAGATAAGTTGGGGATCTTATCTATGCACAATCAGCTTGTAACACTCCAAAGAGAAAGGAAAACTTGAAATCGCATCATATGACCCCTTTAATGTTCTGCCTTGCATCTGCTTGTGCCCCACTGAAAATAAAAGTCAAACACATTTGGTAATAACATATTTTTATTCTTAAGTGAATATAGCTTTTAATTTGTTACTTGACTATTTATATTAGCCTATAATGTACTTTATACATCTTTGTGTGTATCTGAGTGTAAATGCATTTTCTTTGCTAGACTTATATAGAAGGTTTGTGATGTAAACATGGATTTGTAACAGTTTGTAAACTGTATTGTATAAATAATAAAGAAATTATGACTGAATGTGATGTGTTTAATAAATTATCACATATACAGGCTAATTTATCTAGTACTAAGTATGTGAGATTTTTAAAACAAGCAGAAAATGTTAATAGTAACGTCATTTTACCCAGCTGAAATCAACATCGTTTCAATGTTAGATAGGCAAACCAATTAGATCGGTTTTATGTTGAATACTGTGGAAGATTTTTATTGGTCAAACTATGAATTGTTTAAGCATAATCATTATGAATATAACCATTTATGTATCAAGTTATTTTACTATTATAATCATGTATGTGCCTGTGAGCAGACAGGCCTGCAAAGGAATGGTATAGAAGTCTGTATGAGGGGCAGTCATATGGTGGGGCTGCATGTCCTGTTTTGACATAAGACAAAATATATGATGGAGCCCTTACTTTTACTTGGTAGCAGACTGGAAACACAGCCAAAAAAGGTAAACCATAACAAATATGTATGAAATATATTGAACACGCCTAGAGGAAAAACTGTATAAAAGACGGACCAGACACAGACTCGGGAGATTTTCTGCAGATTATCTCTAGACTGCATTATCACTCTGATAATAAAAGTCTAAATTTCTGGCATCAAAACCCCTAGGCTTCAAGAGTGATTCTTCATAGAAAAGGCAGGAGCCACCACAATACGTGTTGATTCTGTGACGTCATTTCAACCAACTGAAAATCAATGTCGATTCAACGTTAGGTAAGTGAACCAATTGCGACGATTTTCCGTTAGTTTTGAATGGCGTGCCTGACGTTGGATCAACATTCCCCCGCTGAGCAAAACGATGTTGGATCGACGTCGGAGATCAACGTTGTTTCGACGCCACGAGAAACGTCAATTCTACGTTGATTCTATGTTAGTTTGCTATCTGGGTACAGTAACGAAGTAAAGCTACTTCGTTACTGTCCACCACTGAACAAGTGTCTTGATATTATCACATATAGAAACAGTTGCAATTAGCTTGATAACATTTATGTACCAGTAATAAATTGTAAGTGTATTTTCTTCATTTTTTTCAGTACTGAAAGCAGAACTGATAACGTCAGAGCTTATCAATACTACAGTGTTTTGTATTTAGCTCCAGGGCTCCTTTAATTTGTTCAGGTATTCATTCAAGAGAAGCACAGAAGGATCAGTTACCAAGCTGACAGT
>NW_015657955.1:0-1801 GCF_001515625.1 Sinocyclocheilus rhinocerous | reverse complement strand
GCATCTAACAATTATACATATGAACTACCTTCGAGAGCCACCATTACAAGCAAGGTTCACAACTCCTATGTAGAGGATAAAGCTAAAGTTGAGGAGGCGTTGAGACAGACAAACACAGTTACGCTACCGGAGACTACTGGACTTCCCTCAGTAACGATAGCTACCTAGGGGTCACAGCACATTATTTTGACACACACTGGAATCTTTGGTCGCATGCTTTGACTGTTATGAAGACAGACGAGAGGCACTATGCTGATGTTTGAGCTGAGCACTTTTCTGCAAGTAGCCAGACAGTGGCCACTGGCTACTTGACAGTGGAACATTAAACTCAAAATTAGCACACTGACCACTGATAGTGCACACAACTTGATTGCAAGACCCAGGCTGCTCCCATTCAAGCATATGCCTTGAATTGCACACAGCCTCCACCAAGCTACCACAGTTTCGCTCCAGAACAGCCTGTTTGACAGTGCCTTGGCAAAATGCAGGAAGGTAGTGTGGGCCATTTCAAGCATAGCCCAGCAAACGCAGCCGAGCTCAAAAAGCAGCAAGTTGCACATCTTTAGACAGAGTCACTCACACAGGAGGTGTCAACTAGATGGAATAGCACCCTGGAAATGATAAAGCGTGTTCAAAGAAATCAAGAACCACTGAGAGATGCACTGGCCCTACATGCAAGCAACATAACCTGGCCAACAGCAGCTGAACTGGATAAACTGGAGAGGCTGGAGACTGTGCTGGAACACTGCAGGTAATTTATTGATACTCTCATTTATTATGTTTGTTTCTCAACCACAGTAAAGTTGTGTGTGTCAAAAGTGGGGAAGTGTATAACTAAAGTTCTTTTCTCTACTATTACAGGTATGTGAGTGAACTTCTAGGAAGAGAGAAGTTTGTTTCTTGCTCAGTTGTGCTGCCAGCATTGTGTCATAACGTGTGATAGAGGTTTCAGAAGATTACCCAGCATACATGGTTAAATGTAAGGAAACTTTCACAACAGACATGGAAAACCAAAGGAAAAAAACAACACCACATGGCTGAGGGTTGCAACAGCACTGGACCCCAAGGTTAAGGACCTCAAATGTCTGAGCATGGTTGACAGAGCTGAGACGTCGAGTTCAATCTGTGCCTTCCTCCAGGAAAGGGGGGGGGGTGGTCACTGAGAGATAAACCAGTGACAACTGAGCCACCTAAGAAGAGAGCTTGTCTCATGTCTGTGCCAGAGTCTTCATCTGATGATGAAGAGGACTGTATTGAGAAACAGGTACCAGGTACTGTACCCAGTGGAAAACCCCCCAAAAGTTAACCGTACCGAGCCGTACCGTGCCGTACCATGCAGTGGAAAAGCGCCAATAGAGGACTGTCCCCTGCAGTGATGGTCCAAACATGAAGGGGCACATGGTGAGATGGCCTCCCTTGCACGCAGATACTTAGCAACACCTGCCACATCCATACCTTGTGAAAGATTGTTTTCACTGTCAGGGCATGTTGTTCAGAAAAAGCGAGCTGCCCTGTCATCTGAAAATGTAAACAGGCTTGTCTGTTTGAGCAACTGGCTCAGTGCAAAGAAAGAGAAGTAATGGGAACCTGTGGTTTTCTGAAGAGCGTTTTTGAAGCTCAAAGTGGGCGGAGCGCACTTTTCACCCCCCTCACAGTTGTCATGAAGGGCAAAATTTTCTGTATAGTAGGGCTGCACGATATTGAAATATGAAAATATATGAATATATGAAAAAACTTACATTGCGATATTTTATTTTTCTGCGATATATTGTCAGACTCTGTCCCGTGTTTTTTGTGTTTC
>NW_015657954.1:10716-13743 GCF_001515625.1 Sinocyclocheilus rhinocerous | reverse complement strand
GTGGTGGGTGAGGAGAACTTCACCACTCCCTGCTATATCCAGATGGACGAGGAAGCGTGTCACATCCTGACGGAGACGCTGGGCACATACTGTCTGGTGGGTCAGTCGGTCAGCACTGCCGCCGCCAAGAGACTGAAGCTGGCCATCTTCGGCCCGGTCAGCTGCACCGTCCTGGAGTACAACATCCGAGTCTACTGCCTGGACGACACGCAGGACGCGCTCAAGGTCAGCAGAGCAACAACACACCAGTTTGGTCTCATTGTGTTGCTCACGCAGCTTTACAGCCCACTGACTCCTTCATAAACCGTCCTGTCAGGTCACACATTAGGAAGTCCGATTCACTTTAGTGAATCTCTTCATTCACATTCCTGCAAACTAGACTGCACACTGGTAACCCATTCATAAAGACAGTAGTCACTTACCTCGTTTCTGAATGAATCAGCCGTTTGAATGAATGACTAATGACTCGCTCATTAAAACAGTCATTTACCATCATCTACTGGTTAGAGTTGCATTTTTAATAATAACAACAACAGATTGTTATATTATATTGTTATTAATATATAAATAATTTAATATGTAAAATATATTTATTTATTTTTATTTTATATTTTTATTTATTTTTATTACTTGTATTAGTGTAAATTTATTAATTTAAGCAGACTGCAGTAGTCGACATCGACTAACCAACAATATGCATGAACAATATGCATATTTATAAAAGTATCTTAGCCAAGATTAATGAATACTGTTAAAATATAATATTAGTTAACTAAGAATGTGAACAACTTAACTCTGAAGTGTTCTGTTAAAGTGAACTGCTTTCTGCTGATAGTTTGTAGTTGAACTCTGTTGACTTCAGAAATTCAGCACGACTTGTTTATTTAATTGAAACCATGAGCAGCCTTTAACTCGCCAAACTAACATTTCACAGTCGCTTCATCAACACACTGTGTGTGTGAGTGAGTGAGTGTGTATGTGTGTGTGTGTGAGAGAGTGAGTGAGTGAGTGTGTATGTGTGTGTGTGTGAGAGAGTGAGTGAGTGAGTGTGTGTGTGTGTGTTAGTGTGGGTGTCAGCAGCAGATGTAGTGTAGGTGTCAGCAGGCATGCGAGAGCATCATCTGAATATAAACAATGATATGAATCTGATTTCTGTGAGGCCTGGACACATGAAGCCGCCGCAAAACCGACTGAGTGTGAGCTGACGTGTGTGTTCCTGCTGAGCGCTGACGGACTTCCTGTGTGTGTGTGTGTCCGTCAGGAGGTGCTTCAGATGGAGAAGCAGATGGGCGGGAAGCTGCTGGATGAACCCAAGTCTCTGAACTTCAAGGACAGCACACACAACCTGCGTCTGTCGCTGCACGACGTCCCACACACTCTCTGGAAGAGCAAACTCATCGCCAAATACCAGGTACTCACAGATTCTCCAGAATAGAAATGAGCGTTTTACCATCTGACTTTATAATGCAGTTGATGCCAGTCATGCAAAACATGTTCAGTATAGCACATACTAGTTTATTATTATAGTGTATACTTTGTGTGTGTGTTATTATATTACAGTATATTCACACACACTAACACGCGCACAAACACACACACACACACTAAATTACACACTAAAACACACACATTCACTAAAACACACACACACACACATGCATGCAAGCTTGCACCCACACACACACACTAACACGCACACACATACCTGCATGCATGCAAGCTTGCGCACACACACACACGCACACACACACACGCACACACACACATGCATGCAAGCTTGCACACACACAAACACATACACACAATTATTATTATTATATAAAAATAAGTAATAATTCTTCTATATATATATATACAATTTACTTTATTTTTCTTTTATGTAAAATATTATATATAATTAATTCTATAATTGAAGTATTTTATATTATTATTACAACATATTATTATATCAAAATTATTATTATTATATAAACAACTGTTTGATAATGTAATATAAATAATGTACTACAAGAATAAAAATAAATTATAGTGTTATTATTGTTTACTATAATTTGTAAGGCATATATAGACTTGGCATTTATAATAAATGTTGTATGTAATGAATGCCAATATAATTTATAATATATACATATAATTTATGTTTGGTTGTGTACTCATATTTTCATTCCTGCTCTGTTCTGAAAACTGTTCAATTTAAATGATTTGTTACGGAGTGAGAGGAACTAAAATACAAGTTTTTAGTGATTATAATGGTTATTAAAGAAATAAACATTTAGTTTTATTTACCGGTGTTTTACATTATTTTTAAGTGTAATAGATAAGTTGCATCAGTGTCATTAAAACAAACAACCAAAAAATGAAAATAAAATCTGTTGAAAATATGAAATAAAATGCAAAAACTTAAATAAAATAAAACCTTGAAATGCATATGTCATATAAAAAGTCACATTTTATTATTATTATTAATATTATTTTATTTTATTTAAATGCAACTTTGACCTGGTGAAACTTCTTTTTCTGGAAAATACAGTTAATATTAATATTGTATGTATTATTTTCTTAAATGCTGCTGTTCATCACTATTTTCAACTTTTTGAACTTATTTAATTTTTGTTATTCAATTTATCCTATAATTTAACAAAATGTAGTATATGTATGTGTCATTAAAAAAATAAAATAATAAAAAACCTGAAAAAAAAGAAAAGAAAAGCTTTTGAAAATGTGAAATAAAATACAAAAAACTGCCCAGTGCAGCTTATTTTTTTTGGATAACATGGAATATATTAACAGGTTTGGGGGGTCAAGTCACGCCTTTGCTCCAGTATTTACTCGTGTTATATTTGTGCTTGTGCTGATGCTGTCTCTGTGTGTGTGTGTCTGTGTCTGTGTGTCCGTGTGTCTGTGTGTGTGTCCGTGTGTGTGTGTGTGGCAGGAGCTGGCGTTCCAGCAGGTGTGGAGTGGCTCTCAGAGGAACCTGCACTGCACCTTCACACTGGAGCGCTTCAGCGCCGCCACACTTGAGCTCTC
>NW_015657954.1:9611-10622 GCF_001515625.1 Sinocyclocheilus rhinocerous | reverse complement strand
GAAGCCAGATCTGGTTTCTTTTTCACTCACTTCTGTCAGAATTCAGGGCAGCAGGTACGTCAGTCTCACACACACGCACGCACGCGCACGCACACACACACACTAACACGCGCACACACACACACACACACACACTAAAATACGCACACTATAAAACATACGCTGTTATAATGTTTTCATTTTATTTACCAGTATTTTTATTTTTTTTCCTGAATGTAATAGATAAGTTGCATCAGTGTCATTAATATATATTAGGGCTGTCAGTTGATTACAATTTTTAATCGAATTAATTATATGTAGTGGTCGACCGATATATGGTGGTCGGTCGATTCGAATATCGGCATCGGCCGATAAGTTTTTCTGTTTGGCCGATGCGTGACTTTTATTTTGACGGCGCACCGGCCTTTTACTTTGACGCCGCTGAGAACAGCAAGCGCCTGCGCACACAGTGCTCACATTCTCCTTGTTCGCTGTCGTCGTTAAAGGGGACAAAACACACACAGTTTCACCCAATCTCATGTTAATCTTGAGTACCTATAGAGTAGTACTGCATCCTTCATATCTCCAAAAAGTCTTTAGTTTTATCATATTTATAAAAGTGTCTGTGTGTCCGTGTGTCTGTGTGTGTGTCCGTGTGTCTGTGTGTGTGTCCGTGTGTGTGTGTGTGGCAGGAGCTGGCGTTCCAGCAGGTGTGGAGTGGCTCTCAGAGGAACCTGCACTGCACCTTCACTCTGGAGCGCTTCAGTGCCGCCACACTCGAGCTCTCCTGCAAGCTGTGTGTGCGACAGGTGGAGGGAGAAGGACAGATATTCCAGCTCAACAGCACACTATCTGAGGTCAGTCGCTCAAACACAGCACTCAGACACGCTTACATAAAACATCACCGCAAGAGAGATGCACAAACACACTTCACTACCAAACAAGTCAAGTCACCTTTATTTATATAGCGCTTTTAACAATACAGATTGTGTCAAAGCAACTTTACAGCATTAAATAGGAAAATAGTGTCAA
>NW_015657954.1:7849-9354 GCF_001515625.1 Sinocyclocheilus rhinocerous | reverse complement strand
GTGTGTCCGTTTGTGGGTGTCTGTGTCTGTGTGTGTGTGTGTCTGTGTGTGTGTCCGTGTGTGTGTGTGTATGGCAGGAGCTGGCGTTCCAGCAGGTGTGGAGTGGCTCTCAGAGGAACCTGCACTGCACCTTCACACTGGAGCGCTTCAGCATGGAGAAAAACCTTGGGAGAAACCAGGCTCAGTCGGGGGGCCAGTTCTCCCTGACCAGACGAACCCAGCAGTTCAACTCCAGGCTGCAGCAAAGTCAGATTGTGCAGAGGACTCTGACACTGATTCACACACACTGAGACCAGGGCTATTGCGTTAACTAGAACAATTAACAACAAATATACAATTAATTAATTAAATAATTATTGCTTAAAAAAGAAAAGAAAAGTTAACTAAAAGTTATATATATTTTTTTTTTTCAGGTAATTGCTAAGGCAACATTTATCATTTTCATTGAAGTACTAACATAACTAAAAAAAAAACTGAAATAAAAACGATAAAGACAATCATTTTTTGTTACTTGAAATAAAATAAATGTTAACTAAAATTTAGAATGTTACAAGTTAACATTTCTCATTTTTGTTGTACTAAAATAATGATTTTTAAAATGTATTAAATAATTAAAGTACTAAAATCACTAAAAATAAAAATTAATATCTATATAAATATAAGTATTACTAAAAACTGTAATAGTTTATTAACTTTACTAAAATATCACTGCTTCAAATAACACTGCCTTTGAGCAGATGTTTGTAAGTGTGATGAGTTGTTCTTGGTGAGGTGTCTCACTCTGACTCAAGCGTCTGTCGCGGATCAGACGGACGTTTCTCTGCCTTTGAGGAGGCGCGTGTTAAAGCCGTTCTGGATTCAGAGCTGTTCTGCGTAAGATGCTCATCAGAATCAGATCCCGCTGACATTTGAGCAGGAGGACGTCTGAGAGAGAGTGAACGAGCACTTTCTGACGGTTGAACTCTGACCTTCGTCCTTCAGTCGGCAGGAGCGGCGCTGACTGAACGCGCGTGTCCTCCACTAATTGTCATAAAGTCCTGCTGATCTCACGCTCAGAGCCGCGTCTCGTCTCCTGCAGGAACTCACTTTCTGCTTCTCCTTTATTGCAGTTTATTCTAATGGGTAAAATGGTCGCATCTTTTAAACTCGGGAACTCATTTGACTTTTTTTGTTTCAACAAAATTCAGTCTGAAGGGCTGAATAATTAATAATAATATATTTTGTATTTTTACAAAATATTTGGGGGAAAAAATCTGTAAAATATATATGCATGTGTGTGTTTTAAAAATTAAAACATGTTTACAATATGATTTATTTATTTATTATAAACATTTTAGTAAATATTTTGACAAATATTTTGATGTTTTTATTATTATTATCATCAGCATCATTATTGTATCTTTATATTTCTATATTTTTATTTGTTTATTATAAATGGTATAAAAAAATTAATATTTTAGATTGATAATTAATTATAATAATTTATCTATTTATTTATTATAACA
>NW_015657954.1:0-7798 GCF_001515625.1 Sinocyclocheilus rhinocerous | reverse complement strand
AATTTGTTGACACACACACACACACACACACACATATATATATATATATATATATATATTTATAAAACGTCTATTGGCTTATTCATTTGCTTATTTTTACCTATTTCTTTTTTTATTTAAACATATATATGTATTTCTATTTATAACAGTATAAAACAATTTTTAGGGAAAATAAAATATTGTAAACATTTCATCAGAAGTGTAAATGAATTGAGGGATGAAAGCACACTGATGTAGGATGTTGTTGTGGTGTGTGTTTGCTCAGGACTCTCAGTGCATCGACACGTCTCTCCTGGATCCGGCCAGTAACATCACCACACTGGTGGGTCCCAACGCCTTCCGGATCCCGCTGTCCATCCGGCAGAAGCTGTGTGGGAGTCTGGACGCGCCGCAGACCCGCGGAAACGACTGGAGGATGCTGGCGCACAAACTCAACCTGGACAGGTCAGACCACCGACGACTATTCAGAGTTATTACCATATATACAGTAGATATGTAAGCAATAAGGTACGGGAGGCCGTGCTCTATCGTGAATAAACCACGGCTGCAGCCCCTTCAGCCGTGATTTATTCATGATACAGCACGGCCTCTCGTACCTTATTGCTTATTAAGGAACCTGTCCTTCCGCTAAAAAACAGTTCCTGACAGCAACAGTAAACGGCAAGAGAATGTTCCAAACATGCCTCATCTAATGGAGCTTAAATAAAAACAGAGAATAGGAGCTCTTATCATCCGCTGTGTCATTTATATTTTTAACACCATATATGATATTTTCTCACACACGTACATCTGCTTATCTCTCAGCATAAAACTAATAAATACAGTAATATTCCCTCCTCACTTTTTTTTCAACATGATGCCAGCAGGGGTCACTCATACTTCATTAAATAAATAACAAACAGTTAATTCTGCCGAAATACATAATAAATTTAATATTTTTGATGCTATATTATTGATTGCTTATGTTGCTAAGGGTGTTGCTCGTGATACACAGAACCGTTGGGTGAAGCAGTCATAGCTGTGCTGAATCATGAATAAAACACAGCTGCTGACCAATCAGAATCGAGGAATGGAACTAACCGTTTTATTAAAATTAATAGGCTAGGAAGCCTATTTAGTCATAAGTGCAGTTTATATATAAGCTACCTTATATATATATATATGTCTTTTAATGTTTTTTTTTTTCAATCTTTATTTGAAAGTTCATTTCATATTTTCAATATTTTTTTCAGTTTTAAAGTTTTTTTCTACTTAAAAAAAGTAATGTTTTTGATAGCTTTTTTTTCAGTTGTTCTTGTTTGTTTTAATGTTTAATTGGATTTAAATTGAATTGTTTTAAAGTTTATTTTATTTAATATTTTTAGTAGGTTTTATTTTAATTTCTCTGTTGTACATATTCTGTTTTAATCAACAGATTAACTTTTAGTGTTTAATTTTTTCATATTATTTAAAACTTTTTCATATTTTCAGGTTTTTTATTTTTTTTAATTATTATTTTTTGTTTGTTTTAATGTTTTTTACTTTAATTCTTAATTTAATTTTATTTAACTTATTTTTTTTCAATATATTTTTTTTTTGTTTTCATTTTTATTTTTGTTTGTTTTAACGGTTAACATATTTTATTTTTTATATTATTTTACACCACCAAATTTCTATCTGCCTAAATTGACACATTTTATCAGAAAATTCAGAAAGTCTGCTGTAATTGGTTAATGTAAGTGTCAATCTGATGGCAGCCTCGTGTCTGATTGGCTGGTTCAGTTTAACAGTCAGATTTGAGAGATTCATTAAATCAAGTTTATTTGTACAGCGCTTTTCACGATACAAATCCTTGCAAAGCAACTTTACAGCAAATTAAGTTTCTACAATATTTAGTGGTAGCTTATCAGTGGTGACTGTCAGTTAATGTACATATGGCAGAAATGTACAGAAAAATCATTTAAAGACGTAATCAAACAGACGATGAACACTATTAACAGCAATTATTATATGATGCAATCAAACTTATAGCAAAATGTGGTAGTTCTGTATGTTGTTTCAGGGTTGGCATCATCTGAGGTCCTCTGAGGGGTTGGCATCATCTCTTCTCAGGTGTTCTGGATCCAGACTGAAGCTTGTGTAAATCCTAGTCCCGTGGCAAAAACAGAGAAACAAAATAGAGACATAATTAGCGTAGCTGCTATTCCAACCAAGCAAAATTTATTTGTTTAACCCAAACTAAAGAATAATAATAATGTGCAACAGTGAGTGAGACAAAAATAATATACTCTGGTATCAAAACTCCATCTTTATCTAAATATAAAATGATAAGATATCATTTTATAAAACTATAAAATTTAAAATAAAAAGCAGCATTTTGAAGACTATTTATGTTCTATTTAATGTGGTAATAGCAAATCATTTTTATGGTATTTTGTGAATAAACAATGGCAAAACAAAAAACATCTGCCGTTATATTAAATAATGGAATGCTAATTTGAAAACAATGAATTGAATAAATTATATATCTTCCATTCTGTGCCATAGCCAATCAAGG
This sequence comes from Sinocyclocheilus rhinocerous, assembly GCF_001515625.1. Classification (NCBI taxonomy): domain Eukaryota; kingdom Metazoa; phylum Chordata; class Actinopteri; order Cypriniformes; family Cyprinidae; genus Sinocyclocheilus; species Sinocyclocheilus rhinocerous. The sequence continues at coordinate 5,262 of NW_015657954.1, read as the reverse complement.
ATTACTTGAAAGGATTGTTCACCAAAAAATTACTGTCATCTACTCACCACATACTTTTTTCATACACTATCATATACCTTCAGAAGACGTGAAATATACTCTTTTTGGAGCTTGACAAGACCATGGTAAACATAAACTGTCATTGTATGGAAAAGCAGTCTGGACGTTCTGCTAAACATTCTTTTGTGTTTACCTGAAGGAAAAAAAATCATACTTGGTTTGACTGACATGGAGAGAGGAAGACAGAACTATTGTGAACTATTGTGTAAATAATTTCTTTAAATAATAAAGTCATTTTCTTTTCTTGGTTGCACAGTTAAGTAGAAATTAAAAGTTTATTTCAACACCATGGTCATTTTAAATATCGTCATATGCCATAAACAAATTACCTACAGTAAGACATTGCAAAAATACAAAAATAATGTAATTTACTCAGTGAAATTTAAATGCTTGGCTAAAGCTGTAATCTCAAAAGAGAATTCTATGTAAATAATCCTAAAGCATGCACAATCTCATGTACAAATAATATAAATATTTACATACATTCAACATGAATGCAATCTTACTCTTGGTTAAAATTAAAGCGCAATGAACTGGTGTTATGTTGTTTTGAAAAACGTCCCCAATCCAGACATTTTTAGACTGGAAAAATCTTTGTTTTGAACATTGTTTATAGATTTACAGGAATATAATTTTAGTATACCATACCTTGCCCAAAGGGGCTTTAACAAAACTAATAGATTCTGACGTATTTTCAAGATCAATCAAGATGACTGGTGTTCAAGTGGGCATTTTTGCAAAAGGTTCATTTTTAAATGGTAAAGAATCTGTGCGTCACTTTTTTTAAGGGACTGGTCCAAACGAAAACAATATTTCTGAAAGATTTTTTGCTTGACTGGTCAAGAGATGATTAATTTCTGTCTTTGTATTTGGTTTAGAGTTCATTTTAATCCACATCCAGAGGCTCCATGGGCATTGTGACCCGTCTAACCTCACACTCGATTCCAGGCCTCATTGGCGCCTCTAGTGGTGGCGTCGGTTCCTGCTCTTGCGGAGCTCTTGAACATGCTTCCATTTGGCTCACTGTTGTACACGGAAGCAGCTCTGGGTGGATGACGTATGGAGGTTGGCTTTGCGCATGCGCCGCTCAGAAGTGACGAACACGGAAGCGCAGCGGAGAGATCAGAACAAAACAATGGTCACTAATTAGAAGCACAAAACGAGGATTTGTAAAGAAGAATGGCGGAGGATTTCGATATAAGCCAAGAGGAGACTGGTTTTCCTTTGCTAAAGTAAGGAAACTTTGCTTCCTTTGCTGCTGTTAACAAACGTTGGTTTTCACGAGACTCACCGGCGCATGCACAGTGCTGAACTCATACGTCATCTGCCCGGAACTGCTTCCGTGTACAACTGTTGACTTTAATATAACTCCGACTGGATTTGTCTGAAAGAAGAAAGTCATATACACCTAGGATGACTTGAGGGTGAGTAATTTATGGGCTAATTTTCATTTTTGGGTGAACTAACCCTTTAACTAGTTGCTTATTAGCATGCATATTACTAGCATATTGGCTGCTTATTAGTACTTATTATAAGCACATATTAATGCCTTATTCTGTATGACCATAGTTTAGATCCCTTAAACCTACAACATAGCTAAACTATATACGTGTATATATATATATATATATATATACTGTATATATAAACATAACATTTAAAAAAAAAAATTTTGCTTGTTCATATTTTATTTTTGTTTTGTTTTGCTTTTTTACATTTATTTAATATATCGTTATTATTTAATATATCACTGGTTATTTTATTTATTTATTTTAGTATTTCTGCACTGCAAAAGTTCTATGTGCTTAAGTCAACACACGTTTTCTAGGCATGATATGTGAAAAAAAAATTTATTTGTTCATATTTGTTAATTTTTTGTTATTTAAGCTGATTTAATTTAATAATTTCAATAGCTTTTATTTATGTATTTATTTATTTAAATTTTTTTGGTTCTTTTAATTAATTATGTATTTTCTTTTTTTTATGTTTTTAATAGTTTTTACTTTCATTTGTTATTTTTGTTTTTTTATCAGCACTGCAAAAGTTCAATCTGCCTAAATCAAAACACACTTTATCAGAAGGCATGAAATTTTATATATTTTTGTACGTGTTTGTGCATATTTATTTGTTAAATTTAAATTGATTGTATGTAATGCTTTTTATCTTTCATTTTTGTCAGTTCGTGTTTTTTTTTTGTTTGTTTGTTTTTTACATTGTAATGTTTTATTTAATTTTTTATTCATGTATTTCATTTTTCAGTGTTTTTTGAGTATTTTTCAGCACCAGTCCCATCTGTCTAAATCAACACATTTTAATTGAAAATTCATAAATGGAGCTGTGGTTGTTTAAAGGGGTCCTATTATGCTCTTTTACAAAGTCTTGATTTTGTTTTGGGGGTGTACTAGAACAGGCACTCATACTAGGTTGTTCGAAAAACACATTATTTTTGTGCTGTGATTGGTTAGCCGGGCCAGTGTATGTTGTGATTGGCAACACTCGGTGCCTGGTCGGGAAATGTCATGCCCCTTACCATAGCCTCCTGCGAGCTTCAGTGTAAATATTGCGTCAAAATCAAATCAATTTGAGCTCGATTTAAACCCGGATGATTGTAACCACTCTAAGTTCGTCTGCCTTGGGAAAGCTAGTGTGTCTCTGACATAGTGATAACACTCGTTGCCTTCTGTAGTGCAGCTCAACCAGGTCTCGTCCCATTCGTCGATATTTGTGATATCACAAATCCCGGAAAATATGCGTTGTAGTCCAAACGAGTCGTTCGTTGTAGTTTTTGAAAAGTGATTTCTGTTAAATAAAATATCTCCTTTTGAAGTGGACTTTGAGCTTTGTAACTTTCCAGATCTTTTTTATGCTCAAACAGCAACATTACAGACTAATAAGTTGAAAAAGTAAAAAAACATAATAGGACCCCTTTAATCTGTGTCAGTCACATGTCAGCCTCATGTCTTTCCCGTCCGTCCGCAGGTATCTCAACTACTTTGCCACCAAGTCGAGTCCGACCGGTGTGATCCTGGACCTGTGGGAGGCGCAGCACTTCCCCGACGGCAATCTGAACCGTCTGGCCGCTGTGCTGGAGGAGATGGGGCGTCACGAGAACATCATGAGCGCCGAGCACTGACACCCGTCCCATGAGATCGCCGCCGGGTCACTGTGAGCCGCTCCGCTGCAGCCGTTTGCTTTTCTGGTTAGTGTGTGGTTAGTGGTATCAGTTTCTTAGGAAACGCGACTACTTCTGTCCAAATACTGGACCTCCGGCTTCCCGCCGTCTGTCCTGGACATCACATGACTCACATCCGTCATGGCAGTTCGTCCCCTGACAACACTTGGAGGTACCTTTCTATGAACACGTGTTGAGAAATGCCTTTATTTATACTCCGCTCCTTGGTTTTTCGCTCTGGTTTTTCTGGTTTGCGTCTCATTGTTTTCTTGCGCCATCCAGTGGACAGAGCCTGTAACTACACGTCCATCCAGCCTCCTGTATATGTGACCCTGGAGCACAAAACCAGTCATAAGGTGACAATTTTTAGATTTTTGAAAGCTGAATAAATAAGCTTTCCATTGATGTATGGTTTGTTAGGATAGGACAATATTTGGCTGAGATACAACTATTTGAAAATCTGGAATCTGAGGGTGCAAAAAAATCAAAATGTTGAGAAAATCGCCTTTAAAGTTGTCCAAATGAAGTTTTTTGCAATGCATATTACTAATCAAAAATTAAGTTTTGATATATTTACGGTAGGAAATTTACTAAATATCTTCATGGAACATGATCTTTACTTAATATCCTAATGATTTTTGGCATAAAAGAAAAATCTATAATTTTGACCCATACAATGTATTTTTGGCTATTGCTACAAATATACCCCAGTGACTTATGACTGCTTTTGTGCTGCAGGGTCACATATATATATATATATATATATATACAGCAAACACATCTGAACTGTAAAGTTTAACAGTGTTATTCTTTGGTTTTCTTTTGATTATTAATTGTTTTGTTGCATAGTGATCTGTGTGTAATCGAAATGTAGAAGAAAAAGGAAACAAGCGAACATCTTTGAGCGCCGTTTTGTAAACCTTCACCAACCTGCTTCGGGGCTGAAACGTGAACGACTGGATGTGTTTCAGGAATAGACTTTAGTGGCCAGAATTCACAGGTTTCATAAGCTCATCATGCTCTGGGCTGGTTTCTGAGGAGGTTCGTCTCAGATCCGGCTGAGATCGTACGAGAGAGTGAGTGATGAACGGATGGATGCATGCGTAAAAATACAAAGTGTACAGAGACCAACTGAACTAATAGCCATTGGAGTGTGTTTGTACTTTTGCATTCACCTTCATTCTCTCTTGTCCGGATTTCTAAAGCTGTCTATGCAAAATCTGCATCCTTTATAAAGCAAATTATACATGCTAAAAACCGCTAGCAGTCGCTTTCCATAGTTATCATACGATTATTATATTTATAGTGAGGATGTTACTTATTCTTTTATGGCACGTTCATGATGTATTTTGCGAACGCTTGCATCTCCTCTGTGAAGTTTGTGTACAAAATGTAAGAAAGAATTTTTAAACAAGTAATAAATTATATTTATATGCAACACTGAATTGGAGTGTGTATCATCTTTATTGTTTTTATATGTTGAGAAGTCAGATTTAAAGTGTTTTCACAACGGATGTTGCTTAAAAGATGCTTTACAGAACAAAAAAGTAATAGGAAAAGGATCATTCTGGAAAGATGGTGAGGAATTAGACATTTGAATAATGGGGGAAAAAATGCTAGTTTATGGCTAAATATTAAATGTGGTGATTTTTTGTAATCAATGAGTCATGTTATATATGTATATTATTTATTATATTTATATTATTAAGTTATTCTTTGAGTGCATGTATTGATGTTTGATGAAAAATGGGAGAATGTCAATGTCTTAATTTGTGGCGAACCAAAAAAAAAAACATAGTGTAATTGTAATAATGTGAAGAAGTATGTAAAATATGCATTTATAGTTGTTTGAATGATTATTTGAATGTGACTAATATCGCGAATATTTGTGTTTTAATCATTTTCTTTTCCAGGTTTAAAGCAATAGGTCAGGCAAAAATGGAAATTTGATGACAGTGTCCTCATCCTCAGATCATCCAAGATTAGGATGAGTTTGTTTCTTCATCCGATTTGGAGAAATGTAGCATTGC
>NW_015657953.1:0-808 GCF_001515625.1 Sinocyclocheilus rhinocerous | reverse complement strand
ACTAGGGTTGCCATGGTAATGTTTTATAGTAAGGGATGAACAAAGATATACATGTGTTCAGGCCGAGAAAATGTCGCTTAAAGGGACACTAATGTATACCTTCCGTTCCAGCTATCTATTTTGCACCTTGATTTTGATGGACACACATTATCAGCACTTATGTGCTTTCTGTACACCCACATAGCCCTCACTGAGTCACACACACACACACACACACACACACACACACACACACACTAGAACAGCTACATTTTAGACCAGATAGTATGTTAGAGCCATCTGGTGGACAGTATAATTATCCAACTGTTCTGTGTTCTGTTTAGTTATTTATTGTCTTGCTTATTTAGCCAGTGTACAGCTTTGGAATGCATTAATTTGACCCTTGAAGATGACTAATATTTTAAAAAGCAGTATTTCATAATTGGTGTTGAAGTAATGATCTCTTATATAGTCAATGATTAATACCCACCTGACCCATTTTACCTCATCATAGCACTTTCCACAAATAGTGTACACTTTGGTGTCAGTGACCCTTTTTTAAATAATTAGATGCATTTTTTGTGAGAACCATTAGATAACTATAATCTAATATACAGTTAACCTAGCATGTAAAGTAGCTAGCTAAATGTCTGATATAGCAAATCATTTTGCCTGTCATGTATCAGAGGTCTGGACGTTCTTGACTATATACAACATTTAAAGAAATTGTTCATCCAATAATGAAAATTTGCTGAAAATATGGTAGACATCCATGATGTAGATGAATTTGTTTTTTCATCGGAACAGATTTGGAGAAATTTAGCATTAT
>NW_015657952.1:0-862 GCF_001515625.1 Sinocyclocheilus rhinocerous | reverse complement strand
TGTTCCTTCAGAGCGTCACCCACATGTTTGGCCACACCTGGAAACGCAGTGGAAAAACACTCACAGTCAGCGGTTTACAGTGACTGTGACCCTCAAGGGGTCGTGACCTCTCTACAGAAGTGTGTGTGTTCAGCAGCGAGTGTGTGTGTGTAGAGGCACTGCGAGTGTGTAAACACTAATAAAGTGTATCGACCTGATCTTTAAACTCAAATGACTGTCATTATGATAATCAAGTTAATCCTGTAACTGCTATGTGAACACACACACACACACACAAATACTGTGTGTGCTCTGTGTACACACACACACACACACACACACACACACACACACACACACACACACACATTTGCGGAGTCTGCCGTCTGTACAGCAGGTAGAGAGTCTGGTGCCGCTGTCTTTACCCATGATGCACTAGTAATGAATGCGTGACCTGTGTTGACCCCTCCGGTCAGGATCCAGGCCCCGGTGGTGACAGCAGCTTTGATCAGGCCTTTTCCCACCACCTGTTTGATCCGCGGATGCAGGTCGAAGTTCTGGATTCCCCCGTGAACGCTGATGACGATCTTTGGCAGCTCCATCTGCCATTCCTTCAGCATGAGCCTCAGGATGGCCTCCGGACGGGAGTCATAGGAGAGACGCACATACTGCAGAGAGCAGAGCAGGACATCATTAACCCTGACCAATCAGAACACTGCACTGAGTTACATCATTAACCCCTGACCAATCAGAACACTGCACTGAGTGACATCATTAACCCCTGACCAATCAGAACACTGCACTGACTGACATCATTAACCCTGACCAATCAGAACACTGTGTGTGTGAGTGAGTGAGTGAGTGAGTGTGTGTATGTGTGTGT
>NW_015657951.1:414-601 GCF_001515625.1 Sinocyclocheilus rhinocerous | reverse complement strand
CACATTTCTTAATATTAAGCCTGAAATGTGTTTTAATGTCACTATATGATCTTTGAATAATATCAGTATTTAAATGCAAGATATTTAAAGTGTACCTAAGGGTATACTGGCAATAGTTCCACTTTAGCACAATCAAATATGTGACCCTGGAGCACAAAACCAGTCTTAAGTCGCTGGGGTATATTTG
>NW_015657951.1:0-278 GCF_001515625.1 Sinocyclocheilus rhinocerous | reverse complement strand
AAAATACATTGTATGGGTCAAAATTATCGATTTTTCTTTTATGCCAAAAATCATTAGGATATTACGTAAAGATCATGTTCCATGAAGATATTTTACAAATGCCCTACCGTAAATATATCAAAACTTCATTTTTGATTAGTAATATGCATTGCTAAATTCAGATTTGAGCACAGAAATAAATGACATTTTAAAATAGATTCAAATAGAAAACAGCTATTTTAAATTGTAATGATAATACTAGTGCTGTCAAACGATTAATCGCGATTAATCGCATCCGA
>NW_015657950.1:0-1141 GCF_001515625.1 Sinocyclocheilus rhinocerous | reverse complement strand
AAATTTACCCTTATGACTGGTTTTGTGGTCCAGGGTCACATTTATCTGTTAGCTAGACTGTATTATCTTCCTCCACTGGTCTGGTGTGAATGATGTGTGTTGATGCTGACTCAGGTGCGAGAGCGGTTCCTAAAAGAGCCTGCGTTTGAGGACATCACGCTGGAGTCCGAGAGGAAGAGGATATTCAAAGACTTCATGCACGTGCTAGAGGTATGAAAGAATTATTAATGTTTTTACAAGAGTTTTTAAAACAACCAGATTCATATTTAAAAGAATTGACTCAGGGCTGGAATTCCGGTTTTTTTTTTGGGCTTAAAATCATGAGCCACGTGAATCATGAATCATGTGAATCAACACAGTACTGTGTTTTCAGTGTCGATTCTTTGCTGCATTTGAGTCGCTTTAATTTGCATTTGGGAATGCAACATGCATCCCTAGAATCGTTTATAAATCTGTTGTTGTTTACAAAGAGAGGATTCAGTGTCACATGATCCTTCAGAAGTCATTCTAATATGCTGATTTGCTGCTCAACAGACATTTACTGTTTATTATTATCAATGTTGAAAACAGTTTTTGCTGCTTAACATTTTTGTGGAAGCAATGGTACCACTCAAACATTTGTGGTAAGATTTTAAAAAAAAAATGCAGACTAAAAAATTACAGAACGTTTAGCAAACACTGAGGAATCAAAAAAAAAAAAAAAAAAGAGAGAGAAATTAATAATTGTATTCATCATACATTAAAGTGAGTGAAAAGTGAAGACATTTAAAATGTTACAAACGATTAATTTTTAATAAATGCTTTGATAAATTTAAACAGTGCATTTGAAAAATGCAAATAAATGCTGTTCATTGAACTTTCTATTCATCAAAGAATCCTGAAAAATAAAATGTACCACCATTTCCACACAAAATATGAAGCAGCACAACTGTTTTCAACATTGATAATAATCAGAAATGTTTCTTGAGCAGCAGATCAGCATTTTAGAATGATTTCTGAAAGATCTGGAGTAATGATGCAGAAAATTCTGCTTTGCATCGCAGGAATAAATTACATTTTATAATATATTAAAATAGAAAACCTTTTTTTTTAATATATATTTCACAGTATTGCTGTTTTTACTGTATTTTTGATCAAATAA
>NW_015657949.1:0-859 GCF_001515625.1 Sinocyclocheilus rhinocerous | reverse complement strand
TATCCATGTTGCATGTGAACCTCCATTTAATGTAATATTTTTTTTTCATAGTTTTTGAGAATGAGACATAACGGTCAAACTGTCTGTTACAAATTATTTTGCGCCAAAATATTAGAGTGACCTTAACAACAAATATTAACATTAACAACAAATATATGGGAAGCGTTTTCTTCTCCCTATTTAAAATTTAAGCCCATGTGTTTTACTGTAAAAAGTACAAATTATCTCTGAACTATATATGTGACCCTGGACCACAAAACCAGTCATAAGTAGCACGGATATATTTGTAGCAATAGCCAAAAATACATTGTATGGGTCAAAATGATCGATTTTTCTTTTATGCCATAAATCATTAGGATATTTAGTAAAGATCATGTTCCATGAAGATATTTTGTACATTTCCTACCATAAATATATCAAAACTTCATTTTTGATTAGTGATATGCATCGCTAAGTACTTCATTTGGACAACTTTAAAGGCGATTTTCTCAGTATTTTGATTTTTTTACACCCTCAGATTCCAGATTTTCAAATAGTTGTATCTCGGCCACATATTGTCCTATCCTAACAAACCATTTCTCAGTATTTAGATTTTTTTTACACCCTCAGATTCCAGATTTTCAAATAGTTGTATCTCGGCCACATATTGTCCTATCCTAACAAACCATACATCAATGGAAAGCTTATTTATTCAGCTTTCAGATTATGTATAAATCTCAATTTCGAAAAATTGACACTTAAGACACTTTAAATAATTAATGCCATTGTCTTATTTTTCTATATAGAAATGATTGCATTTTGCATTTCCATTTAGTATTGTTTTTTTCCTTCCTGTCCACAACTTTATCTGAACACACCT
>NW_015657948.1:0-603 GCF_001515625.1 Sinocyclocheilus rhinocerous | reverse complement strand
GAACAGAAGAAACAAACGGTAAATTAACCATCCGTTCACATTAACAACTGTACATCAGTAAGGAACCCTAAAATAATTTTGACATAAACTAACATAAAACATGCATTTAATGCAGACAGAAATTGACTGTAGAAATCTACAACTGTACAAAAAGGAAAAAAAAAATACAAATAGTCAAGTCAAATTTTTAAAGCACTCATCACAACACATTGTTTCAAAGCAGCTTTACAGAAAATCATGTTGTTAATGTTTATAGTTTCATAATATCTTCATGCCTAACAGTCGCAGGTAGCTGATTAGAGCTGTGTGATATATAGTTTACATTTTGAGATCTAATATACTATATCCATACATAAGTGTACTGTATGTACACTGCCGTTCAAAAGTTTGGGATCTGTAAGATTTTTTATGTTTTTTTGAAGAAGTTTCTTATGCTCATCAAGGCTGCATTTATTTGATCAAAAATACAGAAAAAACTGTAAGATTGCTGTTCATCAGAGACTAAAAGTAAACAGATTCCAAAAAAATATTAAGCAGCACAACTGTTTCCAACACTGATAACAAATCAGCATATTAGAATGATTTCTGAAAGATCATGTGACA
>NW_015657947.1:0-730 GCF_001515625.1 Sinocyclocheilus rhinocerous | reverse complement strand
AGAAAGTCATATACACCTAGGATGCCTTGAGAGTGAGTAAATCATTGGCTAATTTTCATTTTTGGGTGAACTATCCCTTTGAGTGCCATCACGATCTGTGACAGTGTTCTGTGTCTCATAACATCTTGTTCCCTACTCAGGAAACCAAGGTTACATAAGTAACAGAGAGGTTCCTTTCCATGGGTTCATCCAATGTTGCTTCAATAACTATGGGACACTATGCTGCAGTGCAATACTACATAATGAGAAACCAGGCTCAGTCGGGTGGCCAATTCTCCTCTGGCCAGGTGAAACCAGCATGGTGTGGTTTAATTCCAGGCTGCAACGCACATCAGATTGAGCAGAGGACTCATCTGGTTCTCGTGGTCTTGAGCCGATGGCCAACGAGGTCTTCACAGGGGATCTGTCTCTAGGGTTCGTCTAGTTGACATGGTGTCCACTGACATTCAGGGCTGTAGAGGTCGTCTCTAGATCCACCATCTGGACTGGATACGGACTGGATCGAGGTGACTGCAGTGACCATCTTATCTGGATATGGACTGGATCTGAGTGGCTACGGTGACCTCGGAATAAGAATAAAACAGACTAATATTAGCGTAGATGCCATTCCTCTTACAATTTAACAAGTACATTGGGTGTTATTGGAAGTGTTCCCGTTTATGGTTGATCTGGTTTATGATTGATTGTCGGGGGAAGTCGTGGCCTAATGGTTAGAGAGTCGGACTCGTAA
>NW_015657946.1:0-255 GCF_001515625.1 Sinocyclocheilus rhinocerous | reverse complement strand
AATTTTGTTAATAAAACTTTCATTTATTCGTTTAGTAGCCTATAAGTGAGTGTCTTTGTTGCTGGGTTTTCATTAAAAAAACAACAATGAACCACAAACTAAGCATTCGTTTTAAATAAGGGAAAATACCTTTTTTATTTGGGTTACAACGGCTATAGCCTATCCATCTTATTAATTTTGTCAATGCAAGGTAGATGTTTAATATATGCCAATTTGCCATTGTACTATTTTATGGCTGATGTGTTTTAATTAATA
>NW_015657945.1:0-1472 GCF_001515625.1 Sinocyclocheilus rhinocerous | reverse complement strand
ATACCAGATTCTCTGCAGATTTCAACATGAACTTTTTATCATTTAGTGGCAGCCTCAGGAAACATTGCAGCTACACACCTCTGTCACTATAACTTCACAAAATATCAAGGAAACTGCACTATAATGGATCTATGCAAAACATGCACATATCAGATTTATCAGGTTTATATCAGATTATTTATATCAGTTCAAATCATTCAAACAGGACCCCTAGAACAAATAAACAATATAAATCCATGAAATGACGAAGTATGGACTACATATACTGTGCATTTATGGCTTTTTATTTTATTTTGTGCTCCACTGATTTGTAACAACAATGCAGATTTTGATTAATTGATTGATTGATTGATTGACTGACTGATTTTCAGAATTCATCTGAGGAAATCAGAAAAGACTTATTGAGTCCATAATACATTATACTCTGAAATACAATCAGTGAAGACCTTCAATAACATCCATAATAAGTGGATGCAGTGTCAATTCATGTGTAAAGTAAATCATAGTTTATGATCAACCGTTTTGTTTATCATCAAATTTAAGATTCTAAAATTATAATTACAAATTAAAAAGAAATAAATAAATATTTAGGAGACCATTCCAAAAATATCTGTAGCCAACGGAAAATTACTGGCAACAAACAAAGTCCTGACAAATACAAATTAAGTTCCTGTGTGACGTCAAGCAGTCAATCAGGAGGAGGAGGCTCGCGCACATTTCTCACCCACAGTGAGCTGCAATCGTGTCAGACCGGTTACCATCTCAGTGCTCTCTCAAACATCGATTTTTTTTTATACCCATTCTTTTTCTCTTTTAGAAGAACAAAATCAAAACTGAGGTTGCCTTAGTAAAGGTAGGTTTTTTTTTTTGTTGTATTTAACGTAAGATAAAATGGCTGCTGTTAGGATTTTGTGAATGCAGAAAATGGCGTCGTTATAGAACAAAATCTGAGAGTGTTGCTGCTTGCTTTAAAGTTAAAACAAAATACTGATATACGTGTCATTCGTTAGATCGATAAATATGTCTATTATGGCTTCTCCCTGTGTCCTGAAGCGTGGAAAATGTTATATGACCAAACACCGCATGCTAGCTAGCTATTGCGCAAAAGCTTTTATAGTGGAAATGTTGAGTTCTATCTGTTTACGTTTTTGTTGTTAGCCTACGTGATTTGGTAGTCTTTCAGGCTTTCAAAATAATGAAAGGCGTTATATATAAATAAAAACTAATTTTTTATAAATAAAACTAAAAGGCGTTAATCATTGTTTGCTGGTTTTTCTTTGTTAGCCTTGCTACTGTGTTAGCTAAAGGTTTGGCCTCTTTTGTTATGAAAGGAGACGAATCATTTGATTTCGACCATATATATTCGTACTATAAACTATTTTTTATAAGATATAATCTCAATCTCTTATGTAGGCCTTTTCATCTTTAGAGGAAGAGGAAATCGTTAAATCTGATCAGACTAACGTTAGTAC
>NW_015657944.1:0-977 GCF_001515625.1 Sinocyclocheilus rhinocerous | reverse complement strand
TGTCACAGGATCCTTCAGAAATCATTCTAATATGCCGATTTGCTGTTCAAGAAACATTACTATTATTATTACTACTACCAAAATTTAAAACAGAAATTACAGAATTATTTATTAGAATTAAATTAATTTAGCAAGGATGCTTTAAATTGATTGAAAGTGATGATAAAGACATTAATAATGTTACAAAACACTTCCATTTCAGATAAACGCTTTTCTTCTGAACTTTCTAGTCAAAGAAACCTGAAATTCTACTCTGCTGTTTTCAACACATACATACATCCCAGTCCAGCCCTGAAGCTGACCCACACTAATATAACCAATACCTTTATATGGAGGCATACACTGTTGTCCACATCCTTTGCTGCAGCATTTCTCATCTTTTGGACAGTCACTGTCATAAGAACAACTCTCAACACACTCCCCTAAAAGTGCTACTTCAGGATTTTTTGGACACACTCCTGGCTTTTCTGGTGACAAAATAAGAAGAACTGAATAAATTTTTTTTTAAAAACCCCACACACACACACACAAGTTGACCCACACACCAATAGAATATAAATACCTTTATATGGAGGCATACACTGATGTCCACATCCATTGCTGCAGCATTTCTCATCATTTGGACAGTCACCGTCATGAGAACACAATTCAGCACACACTCCTGACACTGCTAATTCAAGATCCTTTCTAGGACACACTCCTGGCTTTGTTGGTTCTGCTGACATACAAAACACAGAGAGAAAAAAAAAACCTATGACTAAAAAAAAAAAAAAAAATTTATTCAAAGTCAAAAAAAAAAGAAAAAAAAAAAAACCTATGACTAAAAAAAAAAAAAAAATTTATTCAAAGTCAATCTCCTTCAAAATGTCAAGTCAACGTGTTGCTTGTGGTTTCTTTGCAATTACATGAAACTAGCAAATTGAGAGAATTTCGTTTTTTTTTTTTTTTTCAGCATTTCTTTGGAAAACCTCTAACAT
>NW_015657943.1:0-604 GCF_001515625.1 Sinocyclocheilus rhinocerous | reverse complement strand
CCACGGTGATACTGGTATAACCGGTGTTGTCACACGTCGATTAACCGGCAGGAAAATTTCCTCACCGTCACAACCCTAATATACATATAGCAAAATAAGCACAAATAGGGTCAGCAGCAGCTATGGTGCTTTGCCTGTAATGAGGTCACAAAATTCTGGACTATTGATAATACCAAGGATTTATCAAAGTCCACTAAAGGAAGTAGAGCTTTTTGGTATTTTACTTTGAAATAGACTTCCTGATAATAATGGGGCTCAGACACACTCTTTTAGTTTAAATTACATTAGACATATTAGACATATACTCCTCAAAAACTACACGTTAAATACTGATATTCTTTCAAAATGTACAATAAAGCACACGCTTTCTTATATCGCTTTTTACATACGTACAGTTCACAATTAGGGGAAAAATTGCTGTGGTCCCATTTTCCAAATGTTATAAATGTGTAGCTCACATTCAGTAAGTCAGTCTGGCCATTAACATTTACTACAAAGTTGTAAGAATCATTCATTTGTATAAATGGACGTAGTTTACTTTTTTTTTTTACACTGTGGCTGGAATTTGTAGACTGTCCCTTAAACGGCATTAGCGATTATCCTG
>NW_015657942.1:0-993 GCF_001515625.1 Sinocyclocheilus rhinocerous | reverse complement strand
CCGAGCAAAGATTGCAGTGTTACTGCACATGTAAACGTAGTCATTTTATCACAAGGTGCCTAAAGATGTCCACCCCTAGAAATTGTTCACTAGGGTGAACAATTTCTTCTCTTCGATGTCAGTCTTCTACGCTGTTGACGTAGTGAACGCAGTTCAGCACTTCTAGGTTCTACGTCAGAACGCTGGCTCAGTATTGGCCGGCTCCTGCGTCAGCATCACACGCATGCATCATGCTGCTTACGTGAACACAGCCTCGGCCAATACTGAGCCGGCGGTCGGACATAAGCATGGAAGCTCTGCACTGCGCTCACTACGTCAACAGCATAGGTGACTGACAGAAAAGAAAAAAAAAATTGTTAAGTGAAAGTAAAATGTGCACCGCGTTTTTAAGCTATTTAAAAGCGAAGTAAAGTGAGGAAAAGAGGGAAAACTCAAACGAACTAAAAACAAACAACTGCTTGACGCCAAATAGACGCTAATTTGAAAGTGAAAGTAAAATTGTACAAGCTTTTACAAGGTATTAAAAAAACAGAAGGAAAGCGAGGAAAAGAGGGAAAACTACCCCCCACCCACCCACGGTGATACCGGTATTACCGGTGTTGTCACACATCGATTAACCAGTGGGAAAATTTCCTCACCGTCACAACCCTACTGCCTGTGTGTGGTTCAGATACCCTCGGATTTCATATAAGATATCTTAATTTGTGTTCTGAAGATGGATGAAGGTCTTACGGGTTTGGGACAACATGAGGGTGAGTACCGAATGACAGAAATCTGTCTATGCAGGCTCAGAACACTCTGGATGAAGGTCTTACGGGTTTGGGACAACATGAGGGTGAGTACCGAATGACAGAAATTTTATTTTTGGGTGAACTAACCCAATAAGTTCATGAGAATTTAATAAAAGTGCTTTAAAAAAAAAAAGGAGAAAGTATCAAAAGCTGATTAAAAACTTACCAAGATTAATCTGAAATCCATGTTGAAGTTTAGACA
>NW_015657941.1:573-1046 GCF_001515625.1 Sinocyclocheilus rhinocerous | reverse complement strand
AGGATGGACAGCATGACAGTGGTAGCGTTTATAAATCACCAAGGGAGCGTGAGCTTGCGGCCGCTGCTGGCGAGAGACCTTCTTCTGTGGGCAGATCGACACCTCTCCATCCGGGCAGTACATGTCCCCGGATGTCTGAATTATGGCGCGGACTTACTGACGAGGGGCGGGGTAATCCACGGGGAGTGGAGATTACACACTTTGACAGTCAATATGATTTGGAGTGTATTAGGCAGGGCGGAGGTGGATCTCTTCGCATCAGCGGAGAACACTCACTGCCCGCTATTTTATTCACTGACACACTCTCCCCTGGGAGTGGATGCACTAACTCACAGCTGGCCGAAAGTACGCAAGTATGTTTTTCCTCCAGTGAAACTTCTGCCTCGCGTGCTTTGCAAAATCAGAGAGGAAAGGGAATCTGTTCTGTTAGTGGCACCGAAATGGCCCAATCAGCCGTGGTTCCCAGAACTGGT
>NW_015657941.1:0-550 GCF_001515625.1 Sinocyclocheilus rhinocerous | reverse complement strand
CAGCATGACAGTGGTAGCGTTTATAAATCACCAAGGGGGCGTGAGCTCGCGGCCGCTGCTGCGGCTGGCGAGAGACCTTCTTCTGTGGGCAGATCGACACCTCCTCTCCATCCGGGCAGTACATGTCCCCGGACGCCTGAATTACGGCGCGGATTTATCTTGCCTGTAACAGATGCACTTCCTCAGCGCGTGTTGAACACTATCTCTGAGGCTAGGGCTCCTTCCACTAGACGTCTTTACGCACATAAATGGAGAGTTTTCACAAATTGGTGCGGGTCGCGGGGCGAAGCGAAGACCCATTCAACTGTCCAATACCAATAATTCTTGCCTTCCTTCAAGAGCGATTTGATGGTGGTCGTACGCCATCCACATTGAGTGTGTAAGTGTATGTGGATGGTGGTCATACGCCATCCACATTGAGTGTGTAAGTGTATGTGGCCGCTATAGCAGCGTTCCATGAGCACGTCGATAATCGCGCAATCGGCAGAGATGACCTGATCATACAATTTTTAAAAGGAGCAAGAAGGCTGAACCCTCCTTGCCCTTCCAC
>NW_015657940.1:0-508 GCF_001515625.1 Sinocyclocheilus rhinocerous | reverse complement strand
GAGTGGGGCTTAACTTTATATGAATTTTAAATATATATATATATATAAACATTTTGTGCAGTAGAAAGTTTCCATGGATGTTAGAGGTTCTTCATGGAAGCATCAATACCAATAAAGAAGCTTTATTTTTAAGAGTAGAAGTTCACACAGAAACATTATTAGCTGTTGATCAGGGCCCGTATTCATAAAGCTCCTAAGAATCCTCTCAGAGAGCTCAATCAATCAAAGAATGACACATTCTTTTGAAGACAGTGATTGGGTGTCCAAGAAAAAAAGTGCTTTAAAATATGGTCTACTTTTTCCTATTTTACCCCAATCACACATAAACACACACACACACACACAAACACACACACACACACACACACACACAAACACACACACACATACACAGTGCTTAACAAATGTTTTAGACCACTTGTCATAATAAAGAGATTTTAGGAATCTGTCAAAAACCTTTTTTAAAGACAAAAAATTGTGTTGCCATTTATTGGGCAAATAACAAATA
>NW_015657939.1:0-1096 GCF_001515625.1 Sinocyclocheilus rhinocerous | reverse complement strand
GGTGTTTATGATTTTCTTCTTTCAGAAGAATACATAGGGTTTGTACGGGTGCTTGAATTCCTTGAAAATGCATGAATTTTAATGTTGTGTTTTAAAGGTTTGAAAAGTGCTTGGATTTTGGTTAAAGTGCTTGAAAGTGCTTGAAAATGCAGTTGCATTGGTTTCATAGTAATTCACTTTTTTGATGAATAGTTCATTTTTGCATAAAATAAGCGTAACAGCTCCACTCGAGTCTGCACGTGTGGCTAGAGTGTGATCCGCCGGTCTTTATTGACGCGTGTCCTCTGCTGGAGCAGAGCGGGAGATAAAAACATGCCGAGAGGTTGCCGCTTCAGTCAGCGATGGCTTGAAAACGACAAATAAAAATTACGGTTAAAACGAGAACTAAATACTTGAGTAGCCTCCTGTAAAGTCTGTTATTTTCATGGAAGAGTCTGTGCTTTCGAGCCATATAAAAGGTAAACAAAAATGCTTCTGCTCAGTTACATTAAATCTTTTAAGACTGTCATAATTAAAGTAAAATGTAAAAATAAATTAAAGGTGTTTGTTGCAGCATACGTTTAGATCTGCTCACAATGCATCAAAGATTTATTTGTGCGCATTTTTCTACACACTCATGAGAACCAGACTGAAAACTTATGTGCGCCTCTGATTATAACCAATCACACAGTTTGTGTTGAGTGCATGTATGCAATGGCCATGCAGAGGCATTTAGATTAGACTCACCACACCAGGAAAAATCTGCTACAGTTGTGTTCAGTTCATGCGCTCACTGAATGTATTCTGCACTCTCTCAAATACTGTCATCATAAACAACAGTGCAGATACGATGTAAACAAGAAATTCATTTTGCGGTTTAGACAGTGAGATTCAGTGAGCTTGTGCTAGATTGAAACGTTTGTTGCTCGTTTTCTGTATGTTTTAATCCCAAATTGAATAACCATTTTGTTTTTCATAGCCTACTACTAAAATAACCCATGTGAAAATCATGAATATGACGTGTCGTTTCCCCCACACAAAAACGTAATCAACTTGTATAAAATTTAAGGACATAAACTTAAATACCTTAAACGGTACAAGAAAATACTTTTATTAT
>NW_015657938.1:0-580 GCF_001515625.1 Sinocyclocheilus rhinocerous | reverse complement strand
TTTACTCAAGTACTTGATTTGTGTACTTCGTCCACCACTGCCTGTGAGTGATGTTTGAGCGTCATGGAGTTTGACTTAACTTTATAAGCGGTGCGCTTCAAGATCGTCTGTGTTGGTGGGATATTCCAACGACAAGCTGGCTGTTCATCTGTCCTGGTTGGTGTCTGACGACGACCCGCTACACTCTTCAGCTTCCTTCACGTTTGCAAACCTGCGTGATGCAATTTCTGCACTGATTTCAAGTTGAATTGAAGTGTTGAACCGGTTTTTTTTTGTTGTTGTTGCGCTTGTTTTGTTTTTGTTTGAACCGGTTTTTTTTTTGTTGTTGTTGCGCTTGTTTTGTTTTTGTTGTTTTTTTGTTCAAAGAAGTTTTTTTTCTCTCTCTCATGGGCATTGTGGAATAAATCTTCCCTTTGAACAGTGTTTCTTTTGACTGTCTTTGTGATTTAATATTGTAACAGTTGGTGTCTTCTTTTTGCTATCCTGGGTTAATTTACATGTTGTCAGGATTAAACCTGACTGGCACCCGAACATTTTCTTTAAAGGGATCATATGATGCGATTTCAATTTTTCCTTTCTC
>NW_015657937.1:0-513 GCF_001515625.1 Sinocyclocheilus rhinocerous | reverse complement strand
GCTGATAATAATAAAAAAATGTTTTTTTTGTGTTTTTTTTTTTGAGAAGCAAAAAATCATTTTAGAGTGGTTTCTGAAGGATCATGTGACACTGAAGAAAATTAGGTTATCTATCAAATAGAACAGTAATTAATATTTCACAATATTACCGTTTTTACAATATTTTTGATAAATTAAATGCAGCCATGGTGAGCAGAAGAGACTTTAAACATTAAAAGCATCTTACAAACCCCATAGTTTTGCATGGTCGAGTAATGGATTAACAGAAAATCCATAGAATATAAAATAATTATGGATAATTGCTGACCAATACGGGTTTTCTTTGGATCCCATCACTATCTAGAATATCTGCTATATTGGCTACCAGCCTAATCCAATGATCTCAAAAATAGATCGCCAGATATCAAACGACTAATCGACCTAACTAATATATTGTTCTATCATTAGTTATATACACTACTCTAGATAATTTTTCTGCATTAAAGAGGTTAGAATGAATATAAAAGTGGCAGT
>NW_015657936.1:0-581 GCF_001515625.1 Sinocyclocheilus rhinocerous | reverse complement strand
TAATAATAATTTATAATGTTACAAAAGATTTCTATTTCAAATAAACATATTAAGCAGCACAACATTAAACATTAAACATATAACAGAATGATTTCTGAAGGATCACACTGACGACTGGAGTAATGAAAATTCAACTTTTCCATTACAGGAATAAATTACATTTTAAAATATATGCAAATAGAAAACAGTTCCTTTAATCTGTTAATAATATTTCACAATACACTGTATTTTTGATCAAATAAATTCATCCTTGATGCGTATGAGAGACTTTTTAAAAGTGTATACCAATGTCACATTTATTATTGACCAATTATTGAACAATAACAGTTATCCCTGCTCTTTCCTCCTTTTCTGAAAATAAATAAATAAATAATAACAATAAAATAAAAGAAGAATAATATTGTTACTGCTACAACCCAACCCAGTTTTATATGACTATGATAAGGCTTTGATTTTTGTTGATTCTGTTTCCTGTTCCACCTGCATTAGCATTATTATATGTCCTGCTCTCTCTCTCCAACCAGAAGCTGAAAAATTTCACTTATTTCTAGTATTATTGCAGTGAACAGGATCTAAAATTA
>NW_015657935.1:0-1022 GCF_001515625.1 Sinocyclocheilus rhinocerous | reverse complement strand
AAGGGGGTCTGAATACTTTCCGTACCCACTGTATATATATATGGGTGTAACGGTACACAAACATGACGGTTCGTTACGTACCTCAGTTTTGACATCACGGTTCGGTATGGTTTCGGTAAAAAACTAAGCATAAAATTGCTTTTTTATAAACAAATTGCTATTTCTTTACATAAATTTAATTATAATTAAAATTTTCTTAGGCATAATACCGAAGCTTATGCTCTAAACTATATGGAGCCCTTTGATATTAGTAGATAAGGTTACAATTAACAACAAAGCCCAAACTTAAATTAAATTACTGTTTATTTGTATAAAATAATTAACACTCAAATTAAAAAAAAATTATGCAAACATATAAATTGCACATAATGCAGTTTTTAAATTAACTTCTAAATTATAAAATGTCCATTTGTTGATGAAATAAAATCATTTACACAGTGGCTGTCATAACTTGTTTCATAACAGTTTTATTTAAACATAAATAATTAAGACATCACTAACAGGTAAAGTAAAATATAATGAGTATATAGTCTAATATTTCGCAAAATGCTCTTCTCTAGACTTCATTTATAGCACACTAACGAGCTGCGGACACTGATGACTTGGTAAATGAAATGCTACATGACATTTTGTTTACAAACTGTTTTATTGCCGTCTTTCTGCGGTTGAAACACTGATTGAGCGATTACATGTGGCATGAGATGTTCATTCTTGTTTATTTCACGTTAAACCTAGTAGTAAAGAGGAAGAGATGATCGCGCTGCCGCTTGAACTGAGGCGTTTATACAGCGATCTGTCACCACATCAAAGAGCACCAAGATGGCATTTATTGTTTGAATTTCCTGAAAAAAGGACATAATTTGAACGATGAGACTTTATTTCTTATCAAAAGTAGCAATATATAAAACTGGAAGTTTCCAATGAAGTTACGCTCATTAAATCAACGCTGTATTTGTTCGGTACACATGCGCACTGAACAGAAAGACCCGTACCGAAAATGTTTGGTACAAATATGTGTATGT
>NW_015657934.1:559-638 GCF_001515625.1 Sinocyclocheilus rhinocerous | reverse complement strand
ATATATATATATATATATATACTGTATATATATTATACACACACATATACACTCATACACACACACACAAAGAAAAACC
>NW_015657934.1:0-203 GCF_001515625.1 Sinocyclocheilus rhinocerous | reverse complement strand
GCAGCTACTGGTAGCCAGTGCAAATTGATGAACAGAGGTGTGACATGCGTTCTTTTCAGCTCATTAAAGATTAATCTTGCAGCGGTTGTACAATTGTAAATTAATTGTAATAATTAATAATTAAATTAATTAATTAAATTAATTAATTCGCGCATCCCTAATAAAACGTGCCTCACACAGCTCCGGGGGGTGAATAAAGGCCT
>NW_015657933.1:0-560 GCF_001515625.1 Sinocyclocheilus rhinocerous | reverse complement strand
GATGAATTGTGTACAACAAGTCCAGGAGCATTTATCATTTATGTTCAGGGTAATTCAGTTTGCTACAATTTATAATGGTGTTGAGAAACACACTGTCTATGTATGATGAATAACAGATCAGTAAGTGCGTCAGATGTTAATTAAGTGAATTAATCAAATGGATAATGAGAGTTTGGGAGTTTGTTTGAGTTTGTTTCGCCAATTCATCTACAGAATCAATTCATATGAGTCATTTATTTGTGAATCAGCCAACACAAATATGACAGATTTGATTAATTAGGTAGTAGTGCTATATATTCAGCGATGCAGGGCAGTGTTTTTATTGTTAATTAAAACTAAAACTGTTAGAAATATTTTTCATTATGAAGCTGTAAATAAAGCTGAAATAAAATGTAAATATAAGAATAAAAACTTAAAAAGAAAAAAAAAGGTGAAATATTGCCTAGGTAAAAAAATTACAAAAAAAAAATAAAAAATTATATATATATTAGAGTTGTCAGTCGATAATTTTTTTAAATGTAATTAATTACAGGGTGCTGCGATTAATTAATCTAATTAAT
>NW_015657932.1:0-907 GCF_001515625.1 Sinocyclocheilus rhinocerous | reverse complement strand
TTCGATTGCATCGCTGCAAAAACCCTCTTTTGGAACATTTATTTTTAAGAGTTTAAGTGTGATGTGAAGAGCATTTTAATAATCGAAAAAATGTTTTTCCACCATAAAGAACCCTTTGTCCGATGTAAACGTTCTTTATTGACACCAATGGTTCCATGAAAGACCTTAAACATCATGGAATGACAAAAAGTTCTAAGAAAAATGGTTCATCTACACTCTTAAAAATTAAGTTTCTTCACTGGCGTTGATAGTTTCATGAAGAACCATTATTTTTAAGAGTGCAGATGAACCATTTTTCTTAGAACTTTTTGTCATTCCATGATGTTTAAGGTCTTTCATGGAACCATTAGTGTCAATAAAGAACCTTTATTTTATTTTTTTAAGAGAGCATAATGAAAAGCCTTCATGCAAACACTGCGAATGCACAAATAATGACATTTACAAGAGCTGGTGCACATCTTAATCTGTTAAACGTTATAATTACCATTTAAATCTGAATACTTGCATGCACTTTCAAATATACCAGGATGCTCTTATTCATGTTCACTGGCATGCATACGAAAATGTGCATTTATGCATTTGGCAGCCACTTTTATGCAAATAGCATTGCATTCAAGGTCCACATTTACATTTGATCAGTTTTTGCTTTCCCTGGGAATCGAACCCATGACTTTGGCGTTGCTAGTGCCATGCTTTACTGTTTGAGCTACACGAATACATGAACGTGCATTTTAAGGCACTGAAACGTACAATAATATGCTGAGAGAATCTAAAATGTGAACTACTATGTACAATTCTACAGATCTTCATGAACTGTGCTGTCAATACATTGATATCTGCAAGATTCAAAAATAAGAAAACTTTTTTTTGAAATGCACTTTGGGTATAAATAATGAAATCATAGTAA
>NW_015657931.1:875-1030 GCF_001515625.1 Sinocyclocheilus rhinocerous | reverse complement strand
AAAGTTTTTGAACAGTAAGATTTTTAATGTTTTTAAAGAAGTGTCCTACTGCTCACAAAGCCTGCATTTACTTGATCCAAAATACAGCAAAAACAGTAACATTCTGAAATATTTTTACCATTTAAAATAACTGTTTTCTATTTGAACATATTTTA
>NW_015657931.1:0-272 GCF_001515625.1 Sinocyclocheilus rhinocerous | reverse complement strand
AGAAATAAATTACATTTTACAATATATTCAAATATAAAGCAGTTATTTTAAATATAAAAAAAATATTTGAAAATTTTACTGTTTTTGCTGTACTTTGGATCAAATAAATGCAGCCTTGGTGAGCAGAAGAGAATTCTTAAAAAAATAAAAATAAAAATCTTACTGTTAAAAAACTTTTGACTGGTAGTGTAGTGTAGGCTGATTATTCTTATAGACTGAAACAAATTTGCTTTAGCCAGTATAAAGAGTATGAAAAGTGCTCTGAGTTGCTG
>NW_015657930.1:402-591 GCF_001515625.1 Sinocyclocheilus rhinocerous | reverse complement strand
GTGGCCAAATTGGACTACAGAGGTTGTCTGACTATTTTTATGCGTATTTACAGGATAGTTTACCCCCAAAAATTTATATTTGCTTAAAATTTACTGACCCTCAGGCCGTCCAAGATGTAGATGAGTTTCTTTCTTCGTCAGAAACGATTTGGAT
Source organism: Sinocyclocheilus rhinocerous (assembly GCF_001515625.1). Lineage (NCBI taxonomy): Eukaryota > Metazoa > Chordata > Actinopteri > Cypriniformes > Cyprinidae > Sinocyclocheilus > Sinocyclocheilus rhinocerous. The sequence continues at coordinate 437 of NW_015657930.1, read as the reverse complement.
AAATTTAGCATTACATCATTTGCTCACCAATGGAT
>NW_015657930.1:0-376 GCF_001515625.1 Sinocyclocheilus rhinocerous | reverse complement strand
ACTTTCTCACCAATTGAATTGTTTGCAGTGAATGGGTGCCGTCAAAATGAGAGTCCAAACAGCCGATAAAGAATCATCAATCCACAAGTAATCCACATGACTCCAGTCCATCAATTAACATCTTGTGAAACGAAAAGCTGTGTGTTTGTAAGAAACAGTTCCATCATGAATATGTTTTGAACTTCAAACTCTTCTAAAACATGAGTCCTCTATCCATAATATTGCTTTGTCCAGTGAAAAAGTCATCTAGTCTGAATCGGGAGAGAAATCAAGCACTGTTTACAAGCAAAAACAGTCCAAACCAGTTTGAGGACTAACAGAGAAGCTTTATTATGTATTATACAACAGTTCGTTCTGGTTCTCAAATCTGATTGGT
>NW_015657929.1:0-565 GCF_001515625.1 Sinocyclocheilus rhinocerous | reverse complement strand
AGAAATCTGAATATCAAACCGCAAACTATCTTTACTGCGGTACAAAACCCCCCATGTTACGTAAACACGCACGCCTGGGTCAATTAACAATGGAGTTAAAAGTGTTATGTTAAATGTTAATAAAGGTTTGTGGCGTGCTATCTTACCTAGTGTGAAGTTGTGATCGCAGAAGTTCAGATGTTGGTCAGTGGTCACTACTACAATAGTAGTGTACTATTGTAGTACACGCCTGTGTAGACGTAAATGTAAAAGGGGCGGAGATCATGGTCGTCACTCGCTTTACTCAGTAACGCTGAATTAGTTAAAAAAATGATTACAAATGACAGCAAAGTCCTGTTTTCTTTTGCCACTTACACGTCCCAAGGCTTGATTTTTATTAAAGCTTTTTTTCTTTTTGGTACGTCAAGGTCACATTAAAACTGTCTTGGAAAAGTGTTTAACATGTACTCCTGTCCCAGACGTTTAAGCTTTAACTATGAAAATCTATTATAATAAATAGTATTATTTTACATTTATTGTTTGGAAACCCTGAAAAATATTGACTGTTTTCTCAATTTTTCCACTA
>NW_015657928.1:0-802 GCF_001515625.1 Sinocyclocheilus rhinocerous | reverse complement strand
AATGTAATAATATTATTATAATATTATTATATTGCAGTTATATAAGAATTATTATTATTATTATAAAATACAAATATTAACTAAAAAGACACGATCAGTTAACGGATTTTCAAGACTGTGGGATGGATTCAAATGTTTTATCCATTTCTTATAATCCCAGGTTGCTATGGTCAGGGTGGGTTGTTTACGCATTAAACTCGTAAACATAAGAATGTCGTTAATCTCGTGGCCGCGACAAAACCGAATATGTCCCCTACCGCTCACCGTAGATATGTAATTTTATTTTCCATCCGTAATTATTTAATTTCATTAAATAAACAACGTAAATACGTTTGTCAGACAGACTGTCTGAATATACAAAAGACATGACATATTTAATGGTGATTCTCTTCACCATAGTTTATTTTAAGATAATAAGGAATTAGGATGAATATATTATTATGAACAAAACAATTAAACAGACGGCCTGTTTCATAAGATTGATAGAGATGTTTGTAAACACCAGCATAAGTAGCTATGTTATTGCTTGAGTGAGAATTATGAAAGAGAGTGAGGAAATAACAGGCTGATGTTTGGAGCAGTTTACCTGAACAGACGACACCAGCATCTTGATTATGTTTACAGTGCTGCTGTGCTTCCTCGCTGTCTGACCTGCAGTCTTTCAGTGCAGTCTCTGATCCACTACAGTGTACAAAACCCATTGAAATTGGTCCTGATCCTTGTCCAAAGTGAGCTTCATGTGTTGCTTTTACAGCCATCCCACAGTCCAGCTCTCTACACACCACTGCAGCATCAGCAATAT
>NW_015657927.1:0-590 GCF_001515625.1 Sinocyclocheilus rhinocerous | reverse complement strand
TATGTTCCTAATCCTTACAGTGCCATATGATCATGTGATCTATACTCACAGCGGCCCGGGCAGCAGTGTGTGGTTTGGCAAGGTCGCTTACGGAGTAAAGTGCAGCTGAATTTGACTTTGCCCGGGTAACCTCTGAATAACCCTGCTGACATTACATTACTCTGATGTCTCATGGACACTAGTGGAAGGTGCACAGTCATTACAGTACTGTGATGCCTCATAGATGCTAGTGCACAGGTGCACAGTCCCAAAACATGCACTTAAAGATTGTTTGGATTTGATCTAGAAATGCACAATTCAGCATCACGAAGGACATGTAGCTAAATCTAACAGATTTATGCACTTACATCTGCTCACATTAAACATACATTTTGGGATTGTATGCTTGTATATATGCAATATAATATACATAATATATCATTAAGTAAATAAATATAGAAACAGTTATTAGCTTGTTTTTGATGTTTAGCTTTCATAAAGAATATAGCACATAGGTGCCTTACAGAAGACATCATTTTAATGTAATTTTTAAAAATATTGTATATATTATAAAATAGCAAGAAAATTAATATAGACTTGCATAATATATA
>NW_015657926.1:0-878 GCF_001515625.1 Sinocyclocheilus rhinocerous | reverse complement strand
GATGAGAAAGTCACACGATGAACCAAAGCCCATCACAAGCAGCTTATAAATAATAACATATACAGAAGGTGCACAGTGTGTCATTCACACAGACACTAAACACCATCATGGTAATACACATGAAACTGAAATAATACAATAAACATTCATTTAACAACATTAGGTGTAACACACAACCCTAATATACAAAACTCATAAGAAAAAACTAAGAAGAAACATACACACAACCCTAATATACAAAACTGATAAGAAAAAACTAAGAAGAAACCGTTATTTCAACAAAAAAACATCAAATTTGAATGTAATGCAGGGAATTCTGGGAATGTCAATTTACGGTTATTCACTGTAAATTATACGGTCTTTTTCAAAAACGGTATACTACCGTAAAATGACATGTAATGTCCAATACAGTTTTTCACCGTATATAGTAGGGGAATTTACCGTTAACCATTTAACAGGTTTTTACTGTAGCATTTTTACAGTGTAGTTGCAGTGCATTATAAGATTACCTTGCTATGCGATTGTGAAGGAATGTGTAATATTTCATTCAAATTTGGCCAAAACAAGCGTAATCGGAAACATGTCTATGATGCCTTAAAATGCATCCTATATAGGCTGCAGACTAGGATTTGGAACAGAACCACATTGTTAAGATAAAAAGGTACCTTATATTCTTATAACAACTAGAATTATACAAAGAGCACCTTGGTAACCACATTGCATTGGGTGAGGGTGAGTTGCACGTCTTCAAAAACGTAGCTGGTTAGATTAAAGCCACAAAGAAAACTCACAAATTGAGTTCAGCTCTTTCGAGGTTGTGAAAGCACACGGGTAGAACACAGACCCTATTAATACACCAAACAGCTGCCTGGCAGGGC
>NW_015657925.1:0-1353 GCF_001515625.1 Sinocyclocheilus rhinocerous | reverse complement strand
ACATGATGGTGACGTTGCAAATGTTGATTGGTCACAGGAAAAAAGATCAAGAAGCCTTTTGAACAACAGAAGTACATAATTCACTTAAGTTTCAATCTTTCTCATAATATAAGGGACTGTTGAGAAATTAAGACCATTTTACCAATCACACTGAGACCTTTAAAATGATACCAAGCATGAAGGGGTTAAGATAATGAATTCTTAAGATATAATAAATGCAGTTTGTAAGTCTGGCAACTTGAGTTCTTGACGCTTCTATGTCATGCCCAGGGGGGAAGGATCGAGGGAGCCTAAGGGTGGGTGAAGGGACAGATGAGCAAATGGTCTTCTCCCAGATCTTCCTGTCAGATTAGAAGGTTTATTGTTTGGTTGCATGGCATGTGTGTTGCGAGAGTTCCTGAGTTTTGGCTTCACAAGGAATTAATTTTATATGGAAATAATTTCACTGCTTACAAGCGGATTCTTAGTGTTCACGCGGTCAACAGATATGACTGTGTTTGGCTACAATGATCATCGCTTCACACTCTTCACCGCACTCTCACACAGAAGCACACAGGAGCGTTTGAAAGCCGCATCTATCAGTGCAGATCCGCCTATATTAGCCCTAAAAACCTTTCTTTGAATGAACACACATATCCTTCAAGCCATTGAATATATTATTACTGTTCTTGTATGTTGTCTTTTGTGTTGTATACTCTTTTATGCATGCTTATGATAGAACCACTAGTTCATGGAATCTTACATGCATGTTTGCTCTCTTTGAATTCGTCTTCTGATGATTTAAATGAGAGTTTATATTATATGTTGATACTTATGTAACATATTATTGTTCTAAGAATCTTTAGTAGTTTACATATATATATATTAGGGCTGGGCAAGTTAACGCGTTATCATCGCGTTAACACATTAATTGATTAACGCCGACAACTATTTTATCGTGCGTTAACGCAGTTTTTTATTATTATGAAAGTCCGTTGCTCACTGGCTCTGAATACCCATACAGACAAATCATATGGGTCACAGGAGGGGTGGGATGTTGATCAGTACTTGGCTTGGGATGGGTGTCATCACGCGTCTCAACCAACGCATTTGGGGTGAACCTAAAGACTCGGAGCGATCACACTAGTCAAACGAACCGGGCTTTGGGGGTCAAACGCGCTCAGGCACGGGTAAGATTGCCTAGTGTGAGTACACCCTTATTCTCCCGCATCCCGCACACACGAGTCTCTACTCGCCCGCACCCCCATCAAGTGTTGTCCCGTGCCGCACCCTGTTGCGTTGTGTCCCGCGGGAGTCCAGGTCTCTACACGGAAGATGCCTGTTATAATGTTATGATCGAGGCTCTGGACTCTG
>NW_015657924.1:0-901 GCF_001515625.1 Sinocyclocheilus rhinocerous | reverse complement strand
CAAGAACTTCCTTTTCTCCTTGGATACTCAAAAGGAGATGTTTCAGATCAGTCTTGGACTTCTTAGATGACCTGTCTTGGCTTGATGCCTCTGCTCCTATTGGCAAATGGGTTCCACCTCAATCCCATATTTGATCCAGAAGCCTTTTTCACCTCTGCCGCAAGTGTAACAAAGCTATCTTTAAACCTAGGGTCTAGGTAGGTGGCAGTGTTCAAAAGTAGCTTTAATTCCTCAACATCATGACACTGCCTGAGGTTTTGTTTGATTGAACCTTTCATTTCCCTAGTGTCTTCATCATCGAGAGAAGACTGTATCTTCCACATCAGTGGTAAGACAGATGAGAGGGTTGTGCGTTTCTCGCCACTGAGTGCATCTGTAAATGGACTCAGTGGCCCATGGACTTATTTTAAAGTCTCAAAAATTATGTCTGTATCTTTTGGCATCAGGTGCCATTTCTTTCAGTCCTCTGCCAGCACTGCACACACAGCTTGCTGCTGCTCCAAAAATCTTTCGACCATATCATATGTTGAATTCCAGCTGGTTGGCTCTTCATGAATGAGTTTGTTCTGGAAGTGAGAGGTCTGTGTTTTTTGGTGAGCTGGCGTGAGAGCTTTGGTTTTCTTGTGAATGCAGATACTGTTTAGCGAAGCCATGACAGTGCTGCAGATACTCTGACAACTGCTTTATTTACTGCGAGGTGTAAATTGTGACCGAAACATGGGATCCATTTGTAATGATCTTTGAAGGCCTTTTGGTTATTGGACGCATTGTCCGTTGTGATGCCTGCCATTCTATAAATGTCCAGTTTCCATTCTTCCTGTATCTTCTCCTCAAAGGCCTCCTTCAAACTCTCACCTGTGCTCAGAGTTCAGGCCACTACAGCCCAAGCACCAGGAGTGCA
>NW_015657923.1:0-544 GCF_001515625.1 Sinocyclocheilus rhinocerous | reverse complement strand
ACATGTCTTTGGCAAATCAAGGCAGACCAAGTCATGAACAACAAATCATGAGTTCAGTTTTAGCTCATGCGGGCCTTTCAGCATCACTCATGCACACGCGTGACATCTACATTGAGACTGGATTCTGTGATGTGACGGAGAACAATCTCTGAGAGAGAATGAAACATCACGCTGAACTTCAGCTTTGAATGATGTTTTTGTTTGTTTGTTTAATGCATATTTCTCACAAAATAACAAAAACATAATAGATGTAAATAATTTAAGTGTGATTTATAGTTTGAAAGCATGCATTTTACTAAATGAAAATTAAACAAAAGGCCTAATTTTAATGATGTTGGTGCCACCTCTTGGGGGTGGTTGGTTGGGACACTTTAATGTGTCACTCTGAATCACATGACCATTATTTATGTAATTGCATTGGTTTGAGGGAGCAGAACTGAATTCAATCAAAGACTGTTCATGTCCAATGCTGCTAACTTCAGTATCAGTTTTGCATCAGTCTCGGAGCTGATCTGGTCCAATTTCTATCGGATATTTATTCTTT
>NW_015657922.1:0-575 GCF_001515625.1 Sinocyclocheilus rhinocerous | reverse complement strand
CAAGAATGCATTAAATTGATCAAAAGCCACAGTTAATATTATATTTCAAATAAATGCTATTGATCCCAATATTATATTTCAAATAAATGCTGTACTTTCTATTGATCCCAAAAAAAATCTTGCGGAAAAAAAGCCATGGTTTCCACTAAAATATTAAGCAGAACAACAACAAAACAATTATTTTAATAATATTTCACAATATTACTGTTTTATTGTATTTTTAATAAAATAAATGCAGCCGTGGAGAGCATAAGAGACTTATATAAAAAAAGCACACTTACCGACCACAAACTTTTGAATTATAGTGTAACAATGTTATTCATGCATTTTTATTTGTGTACAAACGTTTTCAAAGTACAAAACGTTTTGGAATCAGGATTTGGAAAGCAAAAGCACCTTTCCAAATCCCAATCCAAACGTTTCTGTACTTAGAAACATTGCACTTGTGATCAGATCATCAAAGATGGATGTTCATATCAGGTGTAAAAATGGATTCATCAGCAAAGCCTCACTGAAACAGAACAGCGCTGTCTGTGTGTGTGTGTGTGTGTGTGTGTGTGTGTGTGCGTTTTTGT
>NW_015657921.1:0-1868 GCF_001515625.1 Sinocyclocheilus rhinocerous | reverse complement strand
GCAAATGTTGTTCGCTTACTGTGGGAAGGATGGAGTTGAGTGGTAGGTTGAAAGGACTGAGCAGCGACAAAGTGAGGGCAGTGGCCAGGTGAGTGATGTCCTTTACATCGCCAACATTGCACTAAAGGTGATTTCTCTTTCTCTGCCGGCCAATTGGAGATGGATCTTTGGGGCATGGTTGTGGGTTGCTTGAAACCCATTCGTCCTTCATATTGTTGTTGCTGTTCATAATCTTTTTCAAGATGTTGGCCTAATTTCACAAGTTCATCAACATTGTTCACCCGACTGCGTAGCTGGCTAGCGAGGTATGGCTTAATATTCTTTAAAATCATTTTCACCAGTTCGTTGTTGGATAAGGAAGGCTTCCATTTCTTGCAGAGAGCTCTGTAAGTATAGGCGAAGTCTCTTATGCTTTCACTTTCACCTTGTGTTCTGGCTCGGACCCTTTCTGCTAGTTCGTCCTCGTAGTCCTCTGAAAGGAAAGCAGAAAGGAAAGCAGACTCAAACTCATCCCATGTTCCTACAGATGATCGTGCTACTTCCCACCAGTCTCGGGCGGTGCCATAAAGGACAGAGCGGAAAGTGGCAAGGATGTCAGCATCGGTAAGAGGATGTAGCGCTAAGAAGTCTTGGCATCGGGTGAGATACAGCAATGGGTCAGCATCATCCGACTGTCTGCCAAAAGTAGGAAATGTGAGCTTAAGATGGTCACTCTTTACCACTGGAGGAGGGGAAGGCGTGGGACCAGACACTGGTGTTGCAGGTGAATCAGCAGCAGAGGAAGGTGGTGATGATGGCTCGCTCATCTGTAAACTAGCCATTTGTTTTTCTAGAGTTTAGAATTGTTGCTCAGTTTCAGTTTGTAGATCTTGTACAGCTGTACACAGGGTTTTGGTGGTTAGGGTGAGCTCTGTGGACATTTGGTCATGATTTCTCTGAAGAGTTACTAGGTAGGTTTTGCTATCCTGTTGCAGCTCATCCTGAAGTTGTTCCATCATGAACCTCACCTCAGATACAAAAGTAGTTTGAGCTTTATGAAGTTCATCAGAAATGTCAATTTTCACTGATTTTACCAGTTGATCAATCCCTTCCTTAACATACTCTTTATTTTTAGATATGCACGTGAGCACTTGTTGCTGGTTGTGCTCTAGTTTATCAGCAAGTTGAGCCATCAAGGTGTCATGGTGTGCAGATGTTGTTTTAAGTTCTTGGGTGAGTTCACCAACAGTTTTCTCATGGTTTCGCATATGGTCCCGTAATGTGTCCCAGTTTCCTTGCACATGGGCAGTGAGCTGATGGATTTCCTTTCCAGGAGTAGGGAGGTAACCAGGAAGGTCATGCTGCGTCGCTGAGGAGGGAGGTGAATCTTCAATGGATGCACTTGTGCACAGCTGCATAGAAGCAGGTTCAAATGAAGCAGTGCCACCTGGAGGTGTGGTGGCAAAATGCACCTGAGACCTGGGATGGGGACTGCTGAACTGAGTTGGCGTGAAGTGAAATGTGGGAATATGAGGTGGAGGAACGGGTCTTAGTTGCACAGGTGGCCATACTAGAGTTGATATGTCTGGGGGGGTTCAATTTCCACAGACGTTGAAGGAGAAGGTGGGGGGGGGGGGTTCAATTTCCACAGACGTTGAAGGAGAAGGAGGGGTAGTGGCCATGTTTGTGTTGTGTGTTTATGTAATATGTAAAGTCATATCATGAAATGTCAATGTATGAAAATGAATGTGTAAAAGTTATACAGAAAATAAATTACAATGGCAATCCAACAATGCCTGTAGCGTGGATCTGTCCCAACAATTATTAAGTTCACTTAAATGTCCACCAATTAGTACAATTAGTTAACTCAACTTAGTTGTTCATCATCA
>NW_015657920.1:1040-1226 GCF_001515625.1 Sinocyclocheilus rhinocerous | reverse complement strand
GTACAGTGCTTGATTATAATTTATACTTTTAGTGTTATCAATATTACATTTTAAGTAAATATATTTTAAACTGCAACTTCATCATTATAAATGTGTAATTACAAATGTATTTAAATACTTGTATTTTAATGCCATTAAAGTATATTTTAGTTTATCATAAATGCTTGTCAGTACATTCAGCAGGAA
>NW_015657920.1:0-706 GCF_001515625.1 Sinocyclocheilus rhinocerous | reverse complement strand
CTTAATTCTTATGCACTAAATTTGTAGTATGTGCAGCATGTTTCAAAATTGTTGTACAGTTACTAAAGTATACTGCATTTGCTGGAAATGACAAAAGAGCAGCTCGGCATGAGGCCATGTTTTTAACTCACCAGAGTGGGGAAGCCTTTCCACATCTCCTCGAGATCATACAACCAGGGCTTCTAGAGAAAGAGACGGACATGGCAGATTGTGTTAAGCATTAAATCAGCACAGGAAATAAAACCAGAGAGTTCAAACAGGCTGAAACGGCAAATGACTTACATCTATTAGTGCAGCAAGACCACCGATGAAGGCGAGAAGATAAAAGGCGAATCTCCAGCTACAAAAGAGCAAAGGTGGTTAGTTAAGTGTTAGATGACGTAACTAAACTGTTATGGGGGAAAACAGCTTTATTTTCCATTGATGATCTTTCAAAAGCAGTGTATACATGTTTTTTTCCCAAGTAACATACAAATATTTCACTATATTTGTGATGCACCAAATTTCAACATAAAAAACCATCTTCGTCTGAAAATTAATTTTCGGTTTTAGCCAAAATAGTTCCGGAGGGCCAAAAACATTGACCAGAACAATGATGTTTAATTAGCATTTCTCTGATGCCACATTTTGACCGTGTTAGTGACTAATTCATGCACACAATGTGGATAAACTTTTTAATCAATCTTCATTTGGATGAACGGAGATC
>NW_015657919.1:0-1032 GCF_001515625.1 Sinocyclocheilus rhinocerous | reverse complement strand
AATAATGTTCTTTTTAGCAACATCATATGACCCCTTTAAGGCTAACATATTCATACTAAAAGCAAAAAAACTTAATTTTTGATTTCATGGGGACTTTAAAGTCCCCATAGAGTGTTATGTTCATAATTGGGCTTATTCAGTGGCAGCTGCATTAAGTTGACTGACTGACAGTGAGACAGAGGCCTGCCAACACTGAGGCCTGCCAACAGTCAGGCCTGGATACACGCAGCCCTCCTTCCCCTCCCACTCTCCCCTACCTAAGCCCACAATGACCTCATTTTGCTCAGTGTTCCTTTGGTTTTTATTGAGGCCATGACATCACTAAGAGCTTGAGCATCTAAAAAAGTGCCCGTCCCCAGCGTCACAGCTGTTTCCATCTATACCCAGATAGCACACGTACGTCTGCAAGATGTCTGTTAAAGATCGCTTCACCTGGAAAGCATCTGCTGTGTACAAACATCAGTTTTAAAGATGTCAGTTTTAAATACATCCTACATCATAAACATCTTAAAGACATCTTCTAATGTTTTAAATACATCCTACATCATAAACTTCTTTAAGACATCTTCTAAATGTCTATTTGACATCTGATAGGAAACGTCCTATAGACGTATTGCAGATGAGCAAACGCTCTAAAAAATATGTCTCGCAGATGTAAATGCAGACATCAAATAGACGTCTCTGTGATGTACGTGTGCTATCAGGGTATCAATATCTCAGATGCTTCTCTTCTGTATGACTTGATTTCATAATGTTTTTGGGAGTCCGTGCTGTCTTGATGTTTTGCACACCCTCAGAGTCGAAGTTAGAATGAGAGTTAACATTTGAAATTATATATTGAATAGATAAAAATTAAACTTTATATTTTTAAATATTTAATATATTTTAAATATATATAATATATCCTATTGTTTGACTGTAGTGCCATTAGTTAGTTTGTGTTTGCAGTTCTGATGTGGGCGATGCAAGATCAATATTAAGTTAAAAGTGTGACCAGCATGCAATAAAAGTGTGCCTATGTACTGTACTGTA
>NW_015657918.1:0-595 GCF_001515625.1 Sinocyclocheilus rhinocerous | reverse complement strand
CTTACGAGCTGCTTTTAACTTCCGCTGATAAAGACTGCTTTTCTCAAAAATAAATTCTTTACACTGTTTTCTGTTGGCGCTTGAACACACTTTCCTTATTTTTTTCCACCACAAATGGCCAAGCAAGCGCAGACACTGGCAAGATACACGATACAGAACGAGAGTGTGTTTTGTTTATTAATTAATTTCCAACTCTTTCTGTGTGACTTAATCACCTGTGCTACACCCGCAATTTATATACAGTCGCCTATACTTACCCAACGATATAATTGCGAGAAAAAGTATTGAAATATATATTTTTTATCCTCCCATCTCGTAGGCTATTTATTCCCTTTAGGGTTTCCGTAGTACACTTCAGTTCCTTTCCGAACATGGAACTGGGATGCGGCGGATTGCGGGAGAGAGGGTGGGGTGGTGGGGGGGAAGGAATCACGACGTCAGCTTAACATCGTGATGGCTGTCAGCCATCGGCGATGGACGGTGTCATCGTCTGTCGGCCCAACCCTACTACAGAAAGTTTGGTTGATTATAAAAGAAGTGATCTAGTTTCATCATGTCAGTCTAGGCAGATTGAGCTGTTGTTTTGAATGCTTTT
>NW_015657917.1:0-528 GCF_001515625.1 Sinocyclocheilus rhinocerous | reverse complement strand
GCACAGTTACCTAAATCAGAATTTCATTGCACAATGATATATGATTCTGACAGAGATGAAAAAATTGAAAAGAAATGGTAGGAGGAAACTGAAGGACAAAAAATGTAAATAATCTCATCGCATATCATAATAGGTAAACAGGGAGCAGCTTTGAGTATACCTGAATGTGAATTTGTGAAAAAATGGTTCAATGTAACAAACTCTGTGCTAGAGCCCTGCACGGGCCTCAGATTTAGGCCCTAGCCCGGCCCTGGCCCGAGACACTCAGGCCCTAGCCCGGCCCGTGTCCGACAGCTTATCAGAATTACCGGCCTGAGCCCGTCTTTTTTTCCCCTTCTCCCAAAACAGCTTATACTACTGTTTCAGCTATTAAAATAGTTCAGTTTTGTATGTAATAGCAAAGTGATTATATTTAGTTTCGTTGTAAAATGAAGTTAATTTAAAAAAACTTTGAGCATTTTTTGTTCGCTAAATATAAGGTTTTTTTTAAGTAACGACCAAGCGGCCAGTGGCAGACAGTGAGCCTAC
>NW_015657916.1:0-957 GCF_001515625.1 Sinocyclocheilus rhinocerous | reverse complement strand
TCGAGTATTAATTCTGTTTTCTGCCCTTTCTCATCCATGTTTCGTAACCTGAAATCCCGCTGTCATGCCAACCCTGACGATCCCCTATTCCTAACCGCTGATGGCCAACCTATGATGAGATACTGGTTCGTCAAAAAGAACTGCTTTGACGAGATGCTGGTTCGTCAAAAAGCTTAAACTGCTTTGCCAACTTTGCGGTCTCAACCCTGAAGTCTACACGCCTCACTCCTTCAGGATCGGAGCAGCTACTACTGCAGCTCAGAAAGTGCCTTCTGCTACTCTGAAGGAATTGGGACGGTGGACCTCATCAGCCTACGAACGATATATTAGACCTAACGCAAAAGACATTCTAAATGCCCAAAAACTGATGAGCTCTTGATATCTCAACTTATTCTATTTCAGGTGTTGTGTTTGACTGAGGAGGGTATTGCATTGGTATCGACTGTATTGTCAGTATCAGTAAATATAGTTGTTTCATAACAAGTGCGGCGAAACTCGAGGTCTATTTGCGCTTCACGTCCGTTCTATGTTTAAGCCGGTCGGCACGGTAGCCAAGGCACACATTCTAGTAGGTCACTAGATTAAGCCATATGGCATGGTAGCCCGGCACACATAATTAGGGTCATTAGAGTAAGCTGGTCGGCAAGACATAATTATGGTCATTAGAGTAAGCCGGTCGGCAAGGTAGCCAAGGCACACATTTCTCTTTAGCCCACTAAGATAAGCCGGTCGGCATGGTAGCTGAGGCACACATAGCCAGTACACTCGGGTTCCATAGCTCTACGGAGCAGCAATGAAACCATACACATTTTGATGGCAGATCCGCAATCAAGGTCTAAGGACTGCGTTTCAGTCGCAGCCTATCTGCTATGTTGGGGGAGTCTTATGCTGCCAGGTAGCAGCTAAGTTCTTTCTCTGTTTATTGTGGTTAGCAGAGCAGTGTGTTCTGCCTGCCGT
>NW_015657915.1:1111-1254 GCF_001515625.1 Sinocyclocheilus rhinocerous | reverse complement strand
AGGCAGGTGAGTGTCAACACAGTGAATGATTCCAGGGTTCTTATCACGGTGAGTATGGTGAGTATCTTATGCCGGTTTCGGTGGCGATCGTGGAACAGATTCCAAGGAGTCGTTGGAGGATCGCGGGAGGAACAGAAGGTAAG
>NW_015657915.1:197-994 GCF_001515625.1 Sinocyclocheilus rhinocerous | reverse complement strand
TGTGGCTTGATTGGTGACAGCAGGTGCGGGTGATCAGAACTCGGGTGACTGTGATCGGGTGATTATCCTGGATGGCGACTGAAGTGACTGTGATGAATCCCTGACAATAAGATTTTTGGTTGTGATTTAAATTGAAATAAATAAAAAAATCCCTGTTTGCTCTGTTTTTAGGGATGGACAATTTCGCTAAAATTGTTTGATTGTATATTAATATGGCTATGAAATAATAATAAAAAATAAAAACAAGAAATCCACTGTTAAAATGTTTTTTTTTATTTTTTTGTTATATATTTTTTTTATTTTCAATTGAATTATATTTAACATTCAAGGAAATCCACTTTTTTATTTTATTTTATTTTTTTAAAGTTCAATAAATGCATGACGTCTCCAAAGTCAGTGATTAAATGAGTTAAAAAATCTCAGTCTCAGAAAATATTACTATTCTATTATTCACTGTAGAATTAAAAGATTGACTGCATTTTTTTTTACTTATAGAGACGCATTGTTAGCTGCAATATGTGAATGTCAGCCTCTACTGTGTCAGCTGTGAATGGATTCTATACGTGCTTCATGTGACGAGCACTATTTGTGTGGCATTTACCTTACAACTGTAAAATTACAATACTAGTATTTACGGCTGTCTTCATTTTTATTTATTTCTTTATTTTTAAATGTTACACCATCAAGCTTTTATTTTGCCGGAAAACCACAGGAAGCCCTTAAAGCATATTTTGTTGATAAGCGAGCATCTATCTATCTATCTATCTATCTATCTATCTGTCTGTCTGTCTGTCTGT
>NW_015657915.1:0-162 GCF_001515625.1 Sinocyclocheilus rhinocerous | reverse complement strand
CTATCTGTCTGTCTGTCTATCTGTCTGTCTGTCTGTCTGTCTATCCATCTATCCATCTATCCGTCTGTCTGTCTGTCTATAAACTATCTGTCTGCATTTACGGTAATTGCACTAAGCCATATTTTGGTTTTATTTTGATTAATCATGCAATCTATAGTGTGG
>NW_015657914.1:0-3042 GCF_001515625.1 Sinocyclocheilus rhinocerous | reverse complement strand
CAGCGGTCAAACACGTCTGTTTAGTGCATGTTTACATAAAAAAAAAACAATGCTGTGCAGTGAAATGTAGTATTTTTTTCTCTTCCACGGAAGAAGTCATACTGGTCTAGAATGAGGGGGAGTAATTGATGATTCATTTTTGGGTGAACTTGCTTTAAGCAGGTTTTTAGCCTAATTACATTCGTCCACCTAAATGAGCTTTTCTAAATCGAACTGATTTTGTTTTTATAGTTTTGCACCGAAGTACGATCAGGGTTTCACTTTTGCTTTTTTTCCCAAGGAGCACACAGCTCCTAGGTTGAAAAATTTAAGGGGCCATTAAAAAACTATGCAAAGAGAATAATGTGTAAAGCAAAATAATTTAGTTTATTAGATTGCAAAAAAAGTACTAGGGTCATTCCTTGTCAACTCAACTAGTGGGCCCCAGATAAAAATTTGAATTAGATCATTTTCTTTCTTGTGAAAGAAATACATAATTTAAGATGAAAGCCAAAATATTAAATGTCATGGATAAATATTTATTAAGTAATACAGTATTTTGTAGATGGGTGTCAAAATGACAATTTTCAACTGAGATTATCACCATTGTTATATAATGCAATAAAGATTTCTAAAGTCAACAGATTTAACTAATAGACCTAACAATCTCTGTGTGAAAATAAAATAATGATGCTGCCATCTTTCTAAAGTCATTTTACCCCCCTGTAATTTGGCTCTAAATCTCAGGTCAAATTTATCATTTTGACCCCTTTTACGAAACAGTGGATTACTCAGTAAATATTCATCCATGACATTTAATATTTTGGCTTTCGTCACTGTTTATGTTTGTCTTTCTTTGGGGAAAAATAACAACAAAATCAATATTTGTAACCAGGAAAGTTTCTGAAATTTGACAGAATGACCCACTACATTTTTTTATATTTCTGAAGCTGCAAGCGTTTACTTTGAATTAAATGCCAGTGGCCTGTTGCATGAAGCTAGCTGAACAAACTCAGAGTTTCAGAGTAGGTTTAGAGTTGACAAAACCAAACAAATCCAACCTGGTTTAGATCAGATTCAGCTCACAAAGCTCGATATGAACATTCTCTGCCAACTCAGGGTTGATCCAGAGTTTGTGATTAACTTTAGAGCACGTAGACCTGAAAGTGTGACACGTGCAGCAAACTCACAGGGAACATGGAGAGAATCAGTTTGATTCAATTCTCAAGAGAGTTGGTGCAATTCATCTCTTTGTTGAAGATTAAGAGATGTTATTAAAAATATGAATTTAAATGCGTTTTTATTTTATTTTGTCAAGCACACCATAACATTTGCTTTGTTAGCCAATTTTAATTCCTTTATGTGATTACATTTGTAACTGGGTTTGTGGCATTTTTATTTCTGCAGAAGAAAATGGCTTGAGAAATGGCTTTGATAAATGCAGCAGTGCAGCACAAATTCCCGCTGTGCTGCATGCAGGCAAGACCTCGGGATAGGTGATAAAAAGCACAGAGTTTCTCCACAGTGGTTCTGTCAGCATGTGCTGAAATGAATGTTTATGGAAATAAAGGGTAGTCGACACATTCCAAGTGTCCATTTGGCTTAAGAGGCAAACAACTGGAAGTTGAGGTGGCTCTCTGCAGGGCACTGCAGTGGGTCTATTTCAGTGAGATGTAAGGCTGGATTTACTGGCTTTACTGTGCCTGTTCTAATAAAGCTTTGAAACTGCGCTGAGACTGGCAGCCCTGCTTTATTGGACTTTTAGTGAACAAAGGCTATGTATCTCTCCTCCTGTGGAAAAATGTTACTGACGTTTAAGTAAATCTTATATATTCCTCCCCCTGTTGTTTTTCTTTATTCTACTTTAATAATTTAAAGATTGCATAGAGCTCACAGTCATGTATGTGGCTTATTTCTCGCTCTTTCCATTAGACAGCTTTTGTTTGACCTGGTCTGTTTGTCACTGTGTGTAAGATGGACATCACCTTGACATAGCCACCACTGATAAGCTACTCCTAAATGTAATGTAGAAACTTTCATTTTCTGTGAAGCTGCTTTGCAACAATTTGCATCGTGAAAATCGCTATACAAATAAACATGAATTGAATTGAATACGATTTTTGAAGTTCAGGTCTTAGCACTTATCCTCACAGATAAGGAGCCGACGTCTCGCTCACAATCTTTTGCTTTAATTTGGTTTATTTGAAAGCAAACGTTAATGTTGTTGTCTCTCCTACATGATGGCCTCTTCAGCTTCATTGAGCTAATTAGTCCGCTTGCAAATTGCTCCTGAATTGTATTGCTAACAATTTCGGACTGCCATCAATAGAGCTGGAAAAAGCATATATCCTGTTCCTACCTTATAATGCTTTTACTAAAGAGATAACATCTGGCTTCTCAATTACAAAGTAAAGCAGAGCTTTGCTTATCGTGATGCTGAGGATAAACAATGACAGATGCAACTCTGGTTTAACAATACGCCTGGGTTAAAAGCATAAACATGTGACTATGTCTGCCGAAACAGACCAGTACAGCACAAAAATACGGAGCAAGAGATATTTTGGATTTTTTTTGTTGTAAATTAATTATTTAATTTCTGTACTTTACTTGAAAAAAATATATTATTTAATAATTAATATTAATTATTATTTAATAATTAATATTATTAATTATAAAATATATTTTTTTAAATTTGAAACATTAAAATGAATAATTTAATTTTAATAAGGCTTTTTCACTTTTATGGATAAGACTATGATCGCAGAAAATGACACAGGTTGGAATTGAACAAAGGTACAAGATAAGGTATTCATTACCATTCAAAAGTTTTGATTTTGTATGTTGGTTCAGGGTTGGTGTCATCTGAGGTCCTCGGAGGGGTTGGCATCAGCTCTTCTCAGGTGTTTGTTCATCTCAGATCTTTGTACGGGCTGGATCCAGACTGAAGCTTGTGTAATTCTTAGTTACCTCGGGATTCCCATCCCTTGGCAGAAACAGAGAAGCAAATAGACAAAAATTAGCTTAGCTGCTGTTCAAACCAAGCAAAAAATGATAATGTGCATT
>NW_015657913.1:0-1007 GCF_001515625.1 Sinocyclocheilus rhinocerous | reverse complement strand
TGACTCCAGACTTGACTCGACTCGAGGAAAAGGACTCGTGAAAATGTTAAAAGCAACTCAAGTCCTTTATCCTTAAATATTTATATAACTGATATTCAAAAGGCGGACCTCTTCCGCACCCCGGCATCCATCCGGACCGCGAGCCATAACACAGCACCATTTTAAGTGAGCAGCGTGTCAAAACAGCGGAGCGGATCACATAACAAGCGCTCAGGCTCGTTTATGGTAAATAAACGAATATAGTTATTTTTCATATCCCTCCTAGCAATTTCCCAAGAATACCCTATAGCAGGGATCCTCAAATCTGGCCCACGAGATCCACTTTCCTGCAGAGTTTAGCTCTAACCCTAATCAAACACACCTGAGCATACTAATCAGTGTCTTCAGGATCATTAGAAAATCACAGGTAGGTGAGTTTGATCAGGGTTGGAGCTAAACTCTGCAGCGCATTGGCCCTCCAGGGCAAGATTTGAGGAACCCTGCTCTAGTATTTTTATCAAAAGCCAAACGCGCTTTATTCAAGTCTTTTTTCAGCTCCGTGTGCTTTCTCTCTCTCTCTGGACACGTTATTTTTCATACTATCTATTTATCTATCTATAACCTATTTATCTATGACGCTGACTGTTCAAACCAGATGTGACAAGACGTTTCTGATCTACATTTAGCATTATTAATCTGTAGGCTAAGAACATTTCAAAATAATCATGTAATTATAATTGGGAAAATTGTTGTTAGATGTCTACGATAGAACTTAAACTTTAAAATTGCTAGTTATCTTTCTTTTCTGCTCAAGATGAGAATGTTTTGATTATTGTAGCTACATTGTTTTTAGATAATGCTTTTAAGTAGGCTAAAATATTAAAATAGTATAGATTTCAGGAGGAAAACCCTGAACATAACCCTGAACAACATGGAAGAAAATATAGAGGCCATGCCTTGGAACTTTAATTGAATACCCCTGTCTTATATAATAAAGAAATACTTTATTTGTATGGTTTTGTAATATC
>NW_015657912.1:0-565 GCF_001515625.1 Sinocyclocheilus rhinocerous | reverse complement strand
GAGGTCCTGTGATAATATTAGTCCCGTGCGAATTGGCATCTCTGTAATTTGGCCTGGATTTGGCGGGGCTATTTTAGGCTATCTTGTTTCCTGTGCGCCTTTTTATCCATCCTTCGGAAGAATGGAGGCTGAGTTGGAGTGTTTTGAGTGTATTTTGGGTGATGGGTCATTGGGTGATGGGTCATATCGCTATACACCATACAACGATACAATTTGCAGAAAGAGAAAGCAAACCATCAAAAGCGTGAAAACAAAAAGAATGATTAGATGGAGATGGATGACATGTATAACAGCATGCGGTAAGTAACATTCTTCTGTTTATGATATATCGTACAGCTAGACCTATAAGATATTTACAAGTAATCTAGCCTATCCAAAAATAGTGCACAATTAAGCGAGGATGTTCACATCATAATTCAAGCTTAATGTGTTATAAATAAATCAAGCGTAACGCTTGAGCTATTCGATTTGAACCTGGTAAAATGTAAATGAGACGGGGCACCATTTTTTATTTTTTTTAATCCATCACCATAGAACGGGACTCTCAACCAGGGGATACGCCAAA
>NW_015657911.1:0-582 GCF_001515625.1 Sinocyclocheilus rhinocerous | reverse complement strand
ACTCCTTCACCATCAATGTCACATCTGAGAGTGACTGTGTCTCCTTTGAATAGATGTTGATCAGGCTTAATGCTCACTTTGGGTTTTGGTCTTTCTGTGAAATGACAACAATTTACAATGAAAACAATGTGCTGTTTTTACTGAATATAAACTTGTGTACAAAACATACATGCTAAATCAGGTTAAAGTGTTGTTTTCTATAGCTATTACAGTAAATTATTTAGGCTTATGAAATGTCTAATTTACTTTTAGGACGAGCGTCCTGTTTCTCAGCTGGCCAAGCGATATTTAATTTGGCTACAGCACGAGTAACAACCTCCACGAGCTCCTCATACGCGAGGGACTGTGGTGGCGAGTCCACAGTCTCCTCTGTCTCGACACTCATCCCATCCACCTCCTCGGAGGAAGATAGATGAAGTGCCTGGCTTTCTCTCCGGGGGGAAGAAACCGCAGCGATTAAAGTCTTAATTTAGTCTTCCACAAATCAAAGCCTTAAAAGTTTGTAAATTGGAGCATAGAGTCTTAATTTCATGAAGTCATGGCATTAAATGTATGCCCTGCAAAAAAAAAAAAAAAAAAGAA
>NW_015657910.1:0-949 GCF_001515625.1 Sinocyclocheilus rhinocerous | reverse complement strand
CCATCTGTCTCCCTTCTTCTGATACATCTCTGATCAGTTCCTCTCTATGTCTCTCTCTCTCTCTCTGTCTGTCGCTCTCTCTCGCTCTCTCTGTCTGTCGCGCTCTGTCGCTCTCTCTGTCTGTCGCTCTCTGTCGCTCTATCTATCTGTCGCTCTATCTGTCTGTCGCTCCATCCATCCATCCGTCCGTCCGTCCATCGTTCTGTCTATTGTCCTTATGGTCTGTTGTCTTGTGGACTAAATTATTTAGTAGTACATTTATTTTAATTTTATTTCGTTGTTGTCTTGTGGTCTAAATTATTTAGTAGTACATTTATTTTAATTTTATTTCGTTTTACCGTTTTTTTTTTAATTGGTTTGGTTCTATTTTCATAAGTAAGGTGTGTATTTTCAAAACTTTTAATACAAAAATCCAAACTGATCACACTTGTAACACCACTAGTCATTCTTTCAAAACTGATCTCATGCTTTCATTACAATTACACATATTTTAATCCACACAATAATTGTTTCAAAACATAAGATTATTGTAATATATATTGAGAACGTTTGATTTAATCACCGAAACACAACAGTATGATCTTCTTTCAATTTAGTACTTTTAACAATCAGTTCAATTCAAGAGCAAACAATGCAAGAGACATGTTTTAAATCACCTTTTTTTTTGCTGAAATAATTACAGTAATACTGGCGATAATTGTCATGTTGGAAAATACACTTACATTACCTAACTTGCATAAATCACATAAAAACCATAATGTTTGTAAAAGTATTTATCCAGTGTGTTATCAAAAGGTGTGATGAAGGTATAAGGTTTTGTGCTAGAACAGCGTTTAATGTCAATGCAGTAAAAGTCCTCACTGTGCCATATGACTGAATGGTAACACTTTAGTATAGGGAACATGCATTGACTATTAACTAAGAGTTTTTCCTCAAACTTCTAATTTGC
>NW_015657909.1:0-560 GCF_001515625.1 Sinocyclocheilus rhinocerous | reverse complement strand
GCACTTTATTTCAATCTCCTCCAAACATATGTTTTAACTTCTCTCGGTCATCTATATAAACACAACCAGCACTTTATTTCAATCTCCTCCAAACATATGTTTTAACTTCTCTCTGTCATCTGTGAGGATATTGGCTGGTATCTAATATTTCTTTTAAATTAAGTCACTTCAATTCAAACACTCAGCTATGAACACAATCTGGTACTCATAGAGACTGTACCTAAACACCTAAAATCATCTATGAATTCCACAAATTTGTCATTAATGAACCTAAAAAGAGGAAACATTCATGCATTCTTTACATTACAGACAGGTTTTACAGTTAGGTTTACTTTGTAGACACTTTTCCTGTGGTTCATACTGTGCGCTAGAATTACACTTGATGTACAAATACCTATGAATAATTACCAGATCTTGTTCCTGCCTTGCAGCAAAACAAACAAACAAACAAACAAAAAAAAACAAGGAATCTCACCCACTTTACCAAGACTTCTCTGAAGAACATTTTTCTCCTGTTTCAGCTGGTCTCTCTCTCTAGTCAGATTCTCAGTCTTGGATAT
>NW_015657908.1:0-963 GCF_001515625.1 Sinocyclocheilus rhinocerous | reverse complement strand
TCTGTAATGGACTGATGTAGCGGTGGTCTCTATAAGAGAAATAAGTAGAAAAGAAAAGAAAAGAAAAGAAAAGAAAAGAAAATCTCGGAAAAGGTCGGATAGTTAAGGAAAGAAAAGAAATCAATAGAATTGGACAGGATAGAAAAGAAAAAAAGGTAGCACAGATAAGGAAAGAAAAGAAAAAAAGAAGAGAGAAATAGGCAGAAAAGAAAAGAAGAAAAGAAAGCAAAGAAAGAAAAGAAAAGAGAAATAGGTAGAAAAGAAAAGAAAAATAGGTAGAAAAGAAAATAAACGAAAAGAAAAAAGGTCAGATAATTAAAGGAAAGAAAAGAAATCAATAGAATTAATCAAATAGAAAAAAGAAAAGAGAAATAGGTAGAAAAGAAAAGAAAAGAAAAGAAGGTCAGATAGTTAAGGAAAGAAAAGAAATCAATAGAATTGAACAGGATAGAAAAGAAAAAAGTTAGCATAGATAAGGAAAGGAAAGAAAAAAACAAAAGAGAAATAGGCAGAAAAGAAAAGAAAGAAAAAAAGAAGAGAGAAATAGATAGAAAAGAAATGAAAGAAAAGAGAAATATGTAGAAAAGAAAAGAAAAAAGGTTAGATAATTAAAGGAAAGAAAAGAAATTAATAGAATTAATTAAATAGAAAAAAGAAAAGAGAAATAGGTAGAAAAGAAAAGAAAGAAAGAAAGAAAGAAAGAAAGAAAAGAAGAAAAGGTTGGATAGATGAGGAAAGAAAAAAAGAAAAGTGAAAAAGAAAAGAAAAGAAAAGGGCAGGATATTTGAGGCGGTTTGTTTTGACCTGTAATACAATAGTTCCATTAATAACAGCTCATCTAATGTGTTGCTAACATGAAGCGTCCTGTTGACGTCTGCATGTGTATCATCAACAATGCAATTTCCTGTTGACTTTCACTGCCGGCCCGTCACAATATTGTCCTACAGCTAATCAGTAAGATGT
>NW_015657907.1:431-672 GCF_001515625.1 Sinocyclocheilus rhinocerous | reverse complement strand
GTCCAGTGGGATTGAAGTAAGCAGGGTTATTATAGGTAATTATTTAAGTTACTTGAAATAAACAAATATCAACAACACAAACTGCAACATTTCTAATTTTCATTTAGTTTAACTGTACTAAAATAACAAACTAAAATGAATAAAAAATATACACAATATGAAAAACTAATAAAAATGACAAAAACAGAACAATTACTACAACTAACTAAAATTAAAAAGGAAAACGTAAAAACAAAAACTA
>NW_015657907.1:0-242 GCF_001515625.1 Sinocyclocheilus rhinocerous | reverse complement strand
TGGCACGAGATCTTCCCGTGCTTCCTCCAGCTGTGTCTCTCTGGCTTTCCGCTTCGCCTTCTTGCCTTGTGTGTTGGCCAATCGGGCTCTGGCTTCAGACAGCATCTCCAGCTCATCTGCACACACGAGTGCATGGATGTCATGCGTTGTCTTTTCAATCAGAGTGTCCAAACTGTTCATTTCATTGTTTTTCAGACACACTCACCTTCATCCATGTCCACAGGGTCAGGTCTGGCTGGTTT
>NW_015657906.1:395-570 GCF_001515625.1 Sinocyclocheilus rhinocerous | reverse complement strand
TGCGTGAGAGCGCCCTCCGGCTTCGAGTATGAATGAAACACACACAGCACGAGTCTTTAGATGTTCATCATGTTCATCTCGCCTTATTCTGGGTCCGAATAAAACATCAGATCATGCTCAGACTATCCTGTCTCTTTGAATTTAAATCTATATTTATTCACACCAGCTCTTGAAA
>NW_015657906.1:0-350 GCF_001515625.1 Sinocyclocheilus rhinocerous | reverse complement strand
TCTTGAAAACCTCTATGTGAACACACTTGCCCGAAAAAGTGCGGGGGACGAATTTACGTGATATTAAAGTGGGGGGGACACGTCCCCCAGTGTCTGACCAATGGAAGCGTCAGATGTCATGTCACTTAAAGGGGTGGTTGATTGCGATTTCACTTTTTTAACATTAGTTAGTGTGTAATGTTGCTGTTTGAGCATAAACAATATCTGCAAAGTTGCAGCGCTGAAAGTTCAGTGCAAACGGAGATATCCTCTTTTAAAATTCTAGCAGTTTAATGCCTACAAAAACGACTGGTATGGGACTACAGCGAGCTTCTTCCCAGGTCCGTTACGTCACGAACCCAGATAAACCC
>NW_015657905.1:0-573 GCF_001515625.1 Sinocyclocheilus rhinocerous | reverse complement strand
TGTATCGTGAAAAGCGCTATACAAATAAACTTGAATTAAATTGAACTGATTTAAGCGAAAATTATATATTTGTATCCATAGGTGCTGATTTATGTTTCTGCCGGTGGGTTCCCACCCTCCATAACAACCGTTTGGGACAAAATTGCCCCTGCACAATTAAACTAAATTTATAGCGGCTCTAGTGAATAAAGTGAAAATTAAAATGAAAAGTGTTGATTTAGATCTGCTCATGTTGACAATAAACACATGATTGTGACAATATATGGTTTATATGTGTTTTTCCAAGTCATCTCTAATAAATAAACAATATATGGTTTATATGTGTTTTTCCAAGTCATCTCCAGGTAATAAATAAATAAAGTATATGAATAATGCAGTGCTAATTGGCATATTTATTACAGTAGCCTTTAGA
This sequence comes from Sinocyclocheilus rhinocerous, assembly GCF_001515625.1. Classification (NCBI taxonomy): domain Eukaryota; kingdom Metazoa; phylum Chordata; class Actinopteri; order Cypriniformes; family Cyprinidae; genus Sinocyclocheilus; species Sinocyclocheilus rhinocerous. The sequence goes on along the minus strand of NW_015657905.1, from coordinate 161 downwards.
AACTATAAAATATATTTTCTGCTTTATTCTGTGATAAAAATGGCAAAAAAAAGTGCTGGTAGTATATAAATCAATCATAAAATAGTCATTAGGAAAATATAAGAAAAATATTAAAGAATACAAATTATTGGTTATTGTCCAGCAGCAATTAAAATTAAGAG
>NW_015657904.1:0-1323 GCF_001515625.1 Sinocyclocheilus rhinocerous | reverse complement strand
CCTCAAACGCAAGCCAGATCACCCTCAGTTGATACTGCAATATACTGGCGAACAGATTTGGTGGATGCTCGAGTGCGCGTTTGTGTTAGCACTCTGCCCTCTCGTGAATTCTCTCATCATAAACAACAAATAATAAACTGAGCATCCCTCTTATGGACTCTATTCAAAATGTTGTCTGATGTACATCAGTTTTCTGTTAATACCCTCACCAATCGCCTTACCAGAGAACAGCATTCCCGATAATAACTGAAGTATGCTATCTCCACTGTGCTGAGACACGAAAGCATCCACAAAAGTTGCTGCGCTCCCTGATTGATCTTGGAATTAGCATACTGCGTCACTGTGTTGGGGCTCAGCAAGGTTTGCTTGTGGACAGCTCAGAATCTCAACCTTTCAGAGCAAAGCCTGCCACCAAAATAATGTTCAGGACCTCTACAATAATCTCAATCAAACAGAGTGGTCCTGACTGAACTGAACTTTACATGTTTTTATTGGCAAGATACTAAGTATCTTTATTGACAAGGCATTTTCATCATTATACATATGCATTTATTTTATCTACATATATGCATTTAAAAAAAGGACAAAGTACAAAAATAAAATACAACATACAAAAGCGGTGGGTTGCTAAGGAGCTGAGTTCACCTTCACAAACTTTTTGAAATCCAGAGTTTAGTTGCTCATGTGAAATGCTCGTTGTCCCAGTCTATGTGAACACTGCTGTTACACACACTAGGCTCCTCATGACAATTAGATTTAGACTTCTGATGAAAGAGGCAATGTTGAAGAAGTCACCGTTGATTTGTTTCTGTTCAGGCATTCTTCACTGTTGTATTCCTCTACAATGTATTATGAAGAGGAGAAAGTAGAAAACAAGTCATTTTTTAATCCTGGTCCTGGCAACCCACAGCTCTGCACATGCTGTATGTTTCTCTAATCTGACACACTCAGTTCAGTTGATGGAGTCTCTCCTAACGAGCTGATGATCTGAATCAAGTGTGGTAAGAAGGAAGGCATATAACATGTATAGAGGTCAGTCCTCAGATCCAGACTGAAAACCACCGCTCTAAATAACTTCACAAATCTCAGTGTGTTTATCTTCATCTTTTCCAGCCACTTGTCAGAAACAGAAAGGGAAATGAAAGCAGACATGAGGAAGTTCAGGTGGTTCCTGAGACACATAGCTTTGTGGTCTCTTCGGTTGTCTTCTCAACATTAAAAAATGCCACTGTTGTCAATTTTGTTAGAAAGAGAAAGATTTTAGGGTTTTGTTTGTAAATGTTCTGTAAGTGATGGCTGATGTAGTATTTGTTTCCAGTAAAA
>NW_015657903.1:0-585 GCF_001515625.1 Sinocyclocheilus rhinocerous | reverse complement strand
TAGCAGATATCTGTAGAGCTGCAGGTTGGGCTACACCTAATACATATGCAAGATTTTATAATCTACAAAAGGAACCAGTTTCTTATAGAATTCTGAACGTCAGTTCTTGACTCAGGAGACTGGCAGGGTGTAGGGCTTGTTACCAGCGCTACTCCCCCCAGTGTGGTTATGCGCTTATTCAGTCCAGCTCAGGTTCCTTTCATGAACTCTGGACTACCCTTCCATCACATAAACACTTTACTTAGCGAAGTTCGGCGGAGGAACTCGCTATTAGAACCCATTCCGAGGTAAGTTCCCTCGAGTATTGGGTTAGTGCTCCACATGTAGCGGCTCCTCTTGCGGCCCCATGCGTGTATTCTCCACTGAGTTGCCCCTGAGGCAAAGTGTTCCCCTAGACAGACATTCAATCTGTCAACAGGTTCTGGGTTTTGGTAGTTCTCCCATTAAGCGGAGCCCACCTCAGAATCTTCCCGATGTGGTACTTCCTCTGTAAGTCCATAGGTGGATCCTCACATGGGGGAATAGTCACTGTCCCAACGATCACTACCAAGACTTTTCAGCTGTTATATTATGGTGAGTATTACT
>NW_015657902.1:0-501 GCF_001515625.1 Sinocyclocheilus rhinocerous | reverse complement strand
ACCTAGAAGACAAAGAACAGACTGAGATTCCTTAGGAGACCTTCTAACCTCTCTGGTCCTCACAGAACATGTCTTTATGTTCACAGAATTGCACAGAAACTTTTACAGATGTAGATGCACCAAAATGAACTCAAAAAGGTTTATAAACTAATGCAGTCCATTAACTCCATACATATCATGTATGTAACCCACACATTAGACTATCATGTTCTTTCACTTATTATTATGTCTTTTTAATAGCTATTGAATAGCTTAAGGGTTCATATTCATGTTTAGTATGTGTGTGTTTGAATCTTCTTGCTTGAAACGTTTCTTCCAATCAATTCTTTGTCAAATGTATCATATTCTTGTTATAGAAATCATGTCCAAAATTATACTCTGCAATAGCGGGGAAACTCGGACCATGTGACTGATGAGATAACATATGATTTATGAATTGGGAGGAGAAATATACGTAAGGGAACCCCTTACACAGGCAATGCAAGTACCTCCAGATTCTAG
>NW_015657901.1:0-995 GCF_001515625.1 Sinocyclocheilus rhinocerous | reverse complement strand
GTCTTACATTTGTAAAGTTACAAATTACATTTTGCATTCACTGCAAAAAACTAAAACAAAGTATCTTTATCAGTATTTTTGTCTTGTTTTCCAATGCAAAACATCCGTAACTCATGATGATGCATTTACTTGAGATGCAAAATGAAGATGTTTTTTTTTTTTTTTGAAAAATTTAACTAAACTTAGAGAGTTTATGCTTAAAACAAAAACAAAAAATACATGTCAATGGGGTATAAAAACTTGTTTTCCCTTAATTAAGTATTTTTCTCACTCCATTGGTAGATATGTCCTTTTTTATGACAAATTCACTACATTTTGATACATTTTTCATAAAACAAGACCTTTTGCACTTGTCTTTAAGAATTTTAAGACATTTGCACTAGAAACCAAGACAAAAACACTTGTTGCAGTGTGATCAGAAGATACAGTAAACATTATTTCCATATTCTAGTTTTTCTGTTTGCTATGTCTATTAAAATTAAATAAAAAGTAATGGAGATCTCTTGGAAGTTGTATTTTCAATTGCTAATACAACTCATTTTGTTCTCCTTAAACTTTTCCACTTCCATTAATCGGTCTTAAAAAGGTCCTGATTTCATTTTGTTCTCAAACTTTTCCATTTCCATTAATCGGTCTTACAAAGGTCCTGATTTGCCTTCATAAACCCTGTTTATTGCACGCCGCTGCTCTTACCGTCCAGGTGAAGCAGCATGTTTGTCTTCAGCAGGTTTTTGGCTCGGTTCACCTCGCTTTCAGTCACGCTCGTACACAGAGACATCCTAAAGGAAACCGGGTGTTAGTTGCTCATCTTTCATCTCGACAGAAAGCCCAGTGAACGTGGAGCTCTCACCATTCCAGCTGCGTGAAGCGCATCATGTCGCTGACAGTTCCCGGTTCGCACACCATGTAAAGCCCCCACAGGCCCGTGTCGGTGTAGCAGGTGTTGAAGAACTGGAAGCTGTGGCACAGGTTCCCCTGACACGCCATCTGGGCCA